>NC_069666.1:18837500-19137500 GCF_027244095.1 Hemicordylus capensis | reverse complement strand
CAACGTACTGTGTGCTTTGGTAGTTTGTTGGTACAATAAAAAAATCTTGTCCTATTTTAAAAATAAATAAATCTTGTTCTATCTTGGAGATGCCTCCAGGGAGGGAACTTGGAACCTTCTGCTCTTCCCAGAACAGCTCCATCCCCTAAAGGGAATACCTTACAGCGCGCTCACACTTCTAGTCTCCCATTCATATGCAACCAGGTGGACCCTGCTTAGCTAAGGGGACAAGTCATGCTTGCTACTACAAGATCAGCTCTCCTCCCTTATTAAAAAATGCCTCTTTATAAGGTGCCTCTTTGCTTGGTTAGTAGGGGTTGTTGTTAGGGATTTAGAGCATGATGGTTCCCTGTCCCAGCGGGGCTTATGAACTAACCTCTGTTCTTGGCAGGGTGGATAAAAATTAATGATTTTTAAAAATAAATAAATAAATAAATAGATTTTTAATTTAAATCAGATTTTTTATTTAAATCAGATTTTTTTTAAAAAATAAAATGCTTTTTGAGGAAAATATCTAAAGATAGTTTTCTATTTAAGATACATTATAGTCCAAAGGTTATTCATCATGAAATAAGGATTAGTTTTTAATTATGTTGCATGAGGCTGTATATACGCAATGTTTAATTTTTTGGGTAAATGAATTCCATTAACCCATTCACAATGTCATACTCTTCCAGAGGTTTCCGTAAGATTATTTTGGGCAATTTTTCTATCTAGAAGAGGACCAAAAATGAAACTTTCATCTGGTTGTAAATATTAAGATTATACCAGCAAGGATGAGACTTTATGTAAAAACCATGATTTAAATCTAGTCTTACTGAATAGTGATTTGATTCAAATCAATTTGATTTAAATCAAATCCTCCCTGGTTCCTGGTATATGGCTGGACTGAAGAGGGCAGCAGCTGAGAGTGAGCATTCCCATGATGTGTCTTCCTTCTGCTGTGGCTAGGGGAAGTTAGCGACCCTTGCTGTAGAACATGTCACTCACAGGTTGGGCCTTGGTTGGGCCGTCTCCCTTCGTGGGACTTGGCTTGCCTGCTGCTTCCTATCCTGGGACTCTGTGTACTGAGCAACTCTGTGAGCATTTTCCGTTGGTGGTTCAGTGGTGGAATTTCCGCCTGCCACGCGGGAGGCAGAGGTTCACTTCCCTGCCAATGCAAAGTGCGTCTCTGTTTTGGGGAGGAGAGCTGGTCTTGTAAAGTAAAGTAAAGTGTGTCGTCGAGTACCAAGCATGAATTGTCCCCTTTGCTAAGCAGGGTCTGCTGTGGTTGCATATGAATGGGAGACTAGAAGTATGAGCACTGGAAGATATTCCCCTCAGGGGATGGAGCCACTCTGGGAAGAGCAGAAGGTTCCAAGTTCCCTCCCTCCAAGTTCCAAGTTCCCTCCCTCCTTCAGCCCTCCAAGACAGTGCTGAGAGAGAGTCCTGCCTGCAACCTTGGAGAAGCCGCTGCCAGTCTGTGAAGACAATACTGAGCTAGATAGACCAATGGCCTGACTCAGTATATGGCAGCTTTCTATGTTCCTATATTCCTATGCTGCCCCATGGCACCTTGGTAATATATGGCACTCTGAATCATGTAGTGTGAGCTGATCATGTTCCTTCCCATTATAGTGTAATCCTCCCCTCCCAGCTACTCTTGCTGGCCTGGGAAGGAACAACATGTTCAGCGTGATTCCATGGGATTCAGAATGACACATGTTAGCAGGGTGATGTGGGACACACCCATGGGGAAGCATGGGTTTCAGCTGCCCTTTCAGTAACGCAACAATGGAGATGAGCACTATGGGTGATCCCAGGGGTCTTCTTCTCGTGCCTGCCGAACGTCCCTGATGCATTGATAGATGTCACTTTTCTTTTCACAGAATACAAGGCCAGGAAGGCATGCAAGGAAACCCCAAAGCTGTAAGGGGTTGTGGGATGGCAAAGGTAGAGCGTCCACTTTGCATGCAGAAGGTCCCAGGTTCAATTCCTGACATCTCCTGGTAGGGCTGAGAGAGATTCCTGCCTGCAACCTTGGAGAAGCCGCTGCCAGGCTGGGTAGACAATACTGAGCTAGATGGACCAATGGTCTGACTCAGTATAAGGCAGCTCCCTATTTTCCTAGGTCACTGGTGATTCTTTTATCTTTATTGGGAATGGGGCTGTAGCACAGTGTCTGCCTGGCATGCAGAAGGACCCAGTTTCATAGGAACATAGGCAACTGCCATGTACTGAGTCAGACCATTGGTCCATCTAGCTCAGTATTGTCTTCACAGACTGGCAGCGGCTTCTCCAAGGCTGCAGGCAGGAGGTTCTCTCAGCCCTTTCTTGGAGATGCTGCCAGGGAGGGAACTTTGCACCTTCTGCTCTCCCCAGAGCGGCTCCATCCCCTGAGGGGAATATCTCCCAGTGCTCACACATCTTCTCCCATTCAACCAGGGCAGACCCTGCTTAGCTAAGGGGACAAGTCATGCTTGCTATCACAAGAACTATCAAGATGGGATGGGGCCGTAGCTCCATGGCAGAGCATCTGCAGATGCTCCAAGGTTCAACCCTTGGCAGTGTCTCCAGGTAAGGCTGGGAAAGACTCCAGCCTGAAACCCTGGAGAAGTTGTTGCCAGTCAGAGCATACCACTGTTCTAATTCAGTATAAGGCAGCTTTCTATGTTCCTATGTAAGATCAGCACCCCCTTGGCCCCCCGGCCAAGACTGTTCTTGTGGGGGAAACGGTGCTTCCGATTAGAAGCACACTTCTTAGAACCAGAATTTTAGAGTTGGGAGGGTCTTTGAGGTCCTCTAGTCCAAACCCTTGTTCAGTGTAGATTCTGCGAAAACATTCCTGACATATGGCTGCCTAGTTTGCTCTTACAGTCAGGAATTTCTCTGAATTCCTAGCCTGAATCTGCATCCTGATTCCCCATCCCGATTCTCTGAATGCCTAGTCTGAATCTGTACCCTGATTCCGCATGCCGATACTCTGAATTTTTAGCCTGAATCTGCATCCTGATTCCCCATCCCGATTCTCCAAATGCCTAGCCTGAATCTGCATCCTGATTCTTCGATTTTTTTTGCCTGAATCTGCATTCTGATTCTGCATCCCAATTCTCCGAATGCCTAGCCTGAATCTAGGCACACGTTCCGGCAATCCTCTTAGTCTGGCTCTTAGCATCTCGCCTCTCCTTTCTCCATTCCTCCATGTTTTTGACAGCTTGCAGAAGGATTTAGAAGCCAGTTCCTTCTGTAGGCCTGGCCTTGCCCTAAATG
This sequence comes from Hemicordylus capensis, assembly GCF_027244095.1. Classification (NCBI taxonomy): domain Eukaryota; kingdom Metazoa; phylum Chordata; class Lepidosauria; order Squamata; family Cordylidae; genus Hemicordylus; species Hemicordylus capensis. The sequence continues at coordinate 19,134,251 of NC_069666.1, read as the reverse complement.
GTGTGTTGTTGTTGCAACCTAGTTTGACACTTCGTGTGTCCCTTCCATTTGTGGCCAAGGATGGGAGGTTCACATGGCAGGGTGTGTTCAGCTGCATGAGAAGCTCAGGAGCAGCCTGGCACGCAAGGTCTGATCCCTGACCTCATTAACCCCGGGAGCAACCAGCCTCTCGGGCTTAGGCAGAGATCAGGAGATAGAACTGACACAATGGAACTTGCTATTTCCAACTCAAGCCTAGGAAGATATACTCAGAAGTAAGTCCCACTGGTTTCAATAGGATTTACTCCCAAGTAAATTGTACGTGGGGTTACAAGCATTTGGCTTGGTCTATGCATGCAGAATAAGCCACCTAATGGCACAGCCGGGAAATGACTTGACTAGCAAGCATGAGGTTGCCAGTTCGAATCCCCGCTGGTATGTTTCCCAGACTATGGGAACCACCTATATCAGGCAGCAGTGATATAGATTTTATTTATTTATTATTTTATTGATATATTGCTATATCAGCAATATATCAGCTATATCAGCAATATAGAGCGATGCTGAAAAAGCCATCATCTCATACTGAGTGGGAGTTGGCAATTATTTATTATTATTATTATTATTATTATTATTATTATTATTATTATTACTTTTATACCGCCCTTCCAAAAGGCCCAGGGTGGTTTACATTAATGGTAAACCCCTCCTGTATTCTACAACTGCAGGGCTCTGTGGTCGCCAGGAGTCGACACCGACTCGACGGCATACTTTACCTTTATGCATGTAGACAAATGAGGTGCTCCAGGTGAGCATATTCCAGACACATGTTGTAGTGGTGAGAGTGCTGGAATAGGACCGGGGGGACCCGAGTTCAAATCCCTGTTCAGCCATGAAACTCACGGGGTGACTTTGGGCCACTCACTTATCTCTCAGCCTAACCTACCTCGCAGGGCTGTTATGAGGCGGCAGCAACAGCAGCACTTTCACATGCCGCCTTTTCTTCCTAGAATTGCCCCGCGATGCTCCGGGAGAGGATGCAACATTTCTCCATTTTTTTGAGGTGGGGGGAGTAGCAGCATCCTATAACTGTAGGGCTCAGCCATCTCCCTTGCCCACTAGTAATGCTCCAGGGGAAGGAGGCAGTGTCATGATGTCACTTCCTTTCCCTGGGGTACTGTGGGGCAATTCTGGGTGGGGGAGGCATCATTTTAAAGCACAGTCACTGCAGCTTCTCAGAAGGAAGTTACTCTCCAAACAAAAGCTAGAGGGAGGCCTGCTTCTTGAACTCAGGTACATAGGAACACAGGAAGCTGCCATATACTGAGTCAGACCATTGGTCCATCCAGCTCAGTACTGTCTACACAGGCTGGCAGCGGCTTCTCCAGGGTTGCAGGCAGGAATCTCTCTCAGCCCTATCTTGGAGATGCTGCCAGGGAGGGAACTTTGAACCTAGATGGTCTTACCAGAACAGCTCCATCCCTTAAAGGGAATATCTTTCAGTGCTCACACATCAATTCTCCCATTCATATGCAACCAGGGTGGACGTTGCTTAGCTAAGGGGACAAGTCATGCTTGCTACCACAAGACCAGCTCTCCTCCAGGTAAGCCCCTACCTCCCTGCCCCATGCATTGAACTGACCCACAATATTGGCTCAATTTGAATACTGGCTCGCCTTTGCATCGGCAACACAATTTTGCAATATCGCAAAATTGGCGACACAGTATTTGCGGTGCCACAATATCGGGGACACAATATTTGCAGTATGACTCACCTTTGCAATATTGACTCACCTTTGCACTGGCGACACAATTCAAATTGATTTGCATTGGATGGGAACCCCATACCAATAAGGATGATCTGTTTGGTGCATAAGGGTGATCTTTTGGATGCATCTCTGCCTGTAACATTTGTTCCCCCATCTCCACCCCTTCCAGCTACCAGAAGTCACCTCTGCCCTCTCAAAAAATGCTTCCCTTTCTACCTTGATGTCCCTGATGCCCGGAACCAACTCCCAGACTTATTTATTTATTCATCAAACTTATATAACGCCCAAACTTTTGTCTCTGGGCATTTAACATGATTTGATGATGCCTCTCTCTCTTCTCAGTGCCATTGGGAGATCTGTGGTTAGAAGTCCCATGTCAAGGTGTTGGTGTTGTTGTTTTTAAGGAAAGGTAAATAGAACTGTGTGGAGATGGATCAGGACCTTTAAATCCACCCCTCCACACACAAAGTGCTTGTATCTTTTCTAAAAGCATGGAAGGAAAGAGTTAAGTTCTCTCTCCTGCCAGCACCACAGAACTTAATTCTAGTATCTAAAACTACTACTACTAGTAGTAGTAATTCATCCTCCCTCCCTACACACCACTCCTGCATTTACCTCTTCAAAATCATGAGAGATTTAATCCGAATTCCAAACATCCCCTCTAGTTTGACCTGGTTAAACAATTAGTGTTAAGCTATAAGGAATGAATAGCTACATCGGACTGCAAAGGATGCAAATGAATAGTAACCACGACAACAGTCTGTCTGAAAATCCCTTGCTAACTGGGCTAAGACTAAGAGGCACCTTTTCCACATGGTGATTCTCTTTAGCAGGGGGAGAGCAACTGGCCCTATCCATCCCCAGCACAGCATCCCTCCAGTGGCTGTTGCTGGTGTCTATCTTATGTTTCTTTTTCAGATGGTGAACCTTTGGGGACAGGGCTCCCATCTTATTCATTCATTCATTCATTCATTCATTCATTATTTCTCTATGTAGACCACTTTGGAAACTTTTGTTGAAAAGCAGTATATAAATATTTGTTGTTGTTGAAAAGAAATGTAGAAATGCACCCTTGCTTTCCCTTTTGCTTTAATATAATACTTTTACATTGTTTTTTTAAGCAGCTTTGGATTCTTTCTCTCCATTTTGTTGAAATGGTTTTGTTTAAATTCACCGCACAAAGGCTCGGAATAAGACCTTGTAATTGGTATTTCTGGATTTTTTAAATTTAGAAGGAGAAGAAGGAGAAGGAGAAGGAGAAGGAGAAGGAGAAGGAGAAGAAGAAGAAGAAGAAGAAGAAGAAGAAGAAGAAGAAGAAGAAGAAGAAGAAGAAGAAGAAGAAGAAGAAGAAGAAAAGAAAGAAATGCCCTCTGCCCTCTTTGCTAGCTCGCAGGCTGGAGCCAGATGCATTTCCCACGGCCGGCCTGCTTTGCACAGCAATCTGTTGAGGAGGCAGAGTCTTCGGCAGAAAGGGCGTGTTCAGCAGGTGTGCGAGGCCGCACGATAGTTCCCTGGCACGCAAGGACGAACCCTGATACCCAGCAGCCAGGAGGCACAGTATCTCACCCTGCTGCCTGGCACAGGCAGATGTTTTGATGCCAGCCTTAGTTGTCACGCACATGCCGGTGTTGATGCATTTATGGAGAAGCTGTGCGTGTGGTGGGGGAATTTGCCTGTGGTTGCTTGGGCATGGCTTCCATCCACATGCATTCATGTGTGTCCCTGTGTTCTCACAGCCCCGGCTTTAAGGATTGCAGCTGCCTTGCCACAGAATCAGGTTCCTCCATGATAAACATAAAGAGTTACAGAATCCCTGGGGCCTTGAAGGTCATCCAGTCCAACCCCCTGCTTGATGCCGGAAATCCAGCACTCGAGCATCCCTAATTGCTGTCCAGTCTCCGCCCATGAATTTGTCGAAGCCTCTTTCGAAGCCATCCAAGCATGTGGTGAAAGCCACTAGCTTCGATGGCTTTTTGAGAGCCAGCGTGGTGTAGTGGTTAGAGTGCTGGACTAGGACCGGGGAGACCTGAGTTCAAATCCCCATTCAGCCATGAAACTAGCTGGGTGACTCTGGGCCAGTCACTTCTCTCTCAGCCTAACCTACTTCACAGGGTTGTTGTGAAAGAGAAACTCAAGTATGTAGTACACCGCTCTGGGCTCCTTGGAAGAAGAGCGGGATATAAATGTAATAATAATAATAATAATACTAATAAATTTAAAAGGGGCTTTGACAAAATTATGGAGGCTACTAATCAGCCGGCTGTGGAGGGCAAGCAGCTGCCACCAGGCTGGTCGGCCGTGGTGCAGAAGTGCACCAGGCCGGCAGGCGGCCATGGAGAAGCAGTGGCCGCCAGGGGTGGGTTGGCATGGAAGTGCCAGCCAGGCCGGTGAGGGAAACCGCCGTCGGTGGGCAGGGAGGAAAGTGCCACCAGGCCAGCTGAAGGGAGGGAAAGGAAAGCAGAACGGGGACTGGGGCTGAAGGGAGGAGGGGAAATGAAGATGGGGAGGAGAGACAGAGAACTAGGGGCGCAGATGCTTCGGGACAGCTAGTTTTTATTGATTGATTTTATTTTATTGATTGATTTTATTGGTTTTATTGATTGATTGAGGCACTTCACATGGGTGGTGTGAAGCGCCTCGTGGTGGTTTGCGGGGAGAGTGGGTTTAGCCCGCTCTCCCCGCAGACAATCAAACACGTAGTCCTGACCTGCCCACGCAACTGCTGGCTCTGTCACAGAGCCGGTGGGGGCTGCGGGGATTGGGGGTCACTCAGCCCCCGGAAGTCCCAGGATGCAAGTGCATGGGGCATTCGGGGGGGGGGGACCCCAGAACCCGGAGGCTGCTTGTAGCCTCCCTGCTGGGAGTCTACTCATGTGTTGCTGAGCTCCGTGGCGGCACAAGAGCAAATAAATGCGGTTAGCGGAGCGTTCGTCACGTGACGTCACGGGCGTGCGGCAATCACACCTGTGCAGGCACGTCTAGCAGTTGCTTAAAGATGCTGGCCCAGATGGATGGGGGCACTGTCTCTCCTGCTCCCACCCCACCACCGCCAGTGGGGGGGAGAGGGAAAAGGACTGCTCTGCTCCCTCCCTCAGCCCCCCCCCCCCCCGGTCCCGGTAAGACTTTTTTTTAAAAGCGGAGCTTTGGCGGGGTGGGCACAGGGTGGCTCAGTGGCTGGAGGACCCTGGCCATTTGGAGGTTCCCCCGGACCTTGGAGGACCGGACCGGGTCCCAAAGGTCCTGGGATTAGTGCGCCTCTGCTCGTATTTCATGCTTTTGCCATTTGATTACACTCTTTTATAATCAACTTTTATCATAATATGTACAATCATATTTTACAACTATTTTAATATAATTAATTATTATAGAATATACTTTAATGATGCCACAGTTTTCATATGTCTTAGGTCTTATACCCTGCAGCTGTAGAGTTCATACATTTATAATTTTGTATAGTGTAATAGTTCGATAGTTTTATAGTTTACTCCTGATTTTAAATAATAAATAACGTAATAATAATTTTAGGCTACCATGACATGTACCTTCTTGCCTTCATTTTATGCTTGTCTAAGACCGTAATAAAGATGATTGATTGATTGAACCTCAATCCTTATTCTATGACTGCTAAGTTTGCTCAAGAGCCTTTGAAGAGGAACTTTATCAAAAACATTTTGAAAGACCAAGTATACTATGTAAACTGCATCACCTGTATCCACATGCCTGTTGACACTCTCATAGAACTCCAAGAAATTATTAGTAAGACAAGACTTATCTTTGCAGAAGCCATGCTGGTTATCTTCCAACAAGCCCTGTTCTAGGGGTGTTCATGGAACTGCTCTGGGCAGTCCGGTTCAAATTCGAACTGTGATCCAGTTTAAAAAAAAAAGAGTTTTTGCAAAGTTTGGGGGGGACAACTTTGAACCTGTAGTAAACCTGGGATAAAGCCTGCTATCTGAGAACGCTCCTGGAGGAGGTACCTTTCCTCCATTTTGGTATACATTCTAACTGAGTTTCTATTATTGTGGTTTTAAGTAGGCTCCATGCTTTTTGGAGCATTTTGACCCTCTTTCCTTTTCAGCTTTCTTTACACTAGTCCCCTTATTTTTGAGAAGTTTCCTCTTCTGAAGTCCAAAGTGCCTGTGTTGGACTTCCTGGGCAGTTTTCTACTCACATGTATGCTAAATTGGATCACACTATGATCACTGTTCCCTAATGGTTCCACAGCACTGGTTATGCATTCATAAGGATCATAACATTTCCAGCTCTTTTGGAAATATATATTAAAAAGATCAAAAATGATTTTTCTTGATCATCTATGTCAGGGCTGCTCAACTTTGGCCCTCCTGCAGATGTTGGCCTACAACCCACAATCCCTGGCGATTGGCCATTGTGGCAGTAGGTTGGCCACTGTGGCTGTAGTCTAAAAAGTCCTGTGCCTTTCTTCTAACATTAACTAGGGTTCCTGAGATATTGCAACAATGCTTGTTGGAAACCTGACCTCCATATCCGTCACTGAAGCCCTTGTTGCACTGGCCGTCTTCTGCCTGGTTTTTGCCATTGTCAAATCCTTCCAGCTGCAGATGCCAGAAGTTCTGAAGAAGCTCCCAGGCCCAATGGCTTACCCATTGATTGGGAACATGCTGCAACTAGGGAAGAACCCCCATCTGAGTCTGACCCAGATGAGGCAGAAATATGGGGATGTGATGAAGATACACATTGGCATGAGACCAGTGCTGGTGGTAAGTGGGCAGGAGACCATCAAGCAGGCCTTGGTGAGGCAAGGAGGAGACTTCATGGGATGACCTGACTTCTACAGCTTCCGCTTCATCGGTGATGGCCAGAGCTTAACCTTTGGGAGGGATTCCGAGGCAGTCTGGCGGGCTCGCAAGAAACTCATTCAGAATGCCCTGAAGTCCTTCTCTACCTCGCCCAGCCTGACCTCCTCCTCCACCTGTCTCCTGGAAGAGCACATCTCCAAAGAAGCTAACTACCTGGTCACAAAGTTGCTGCAGGTGAGTCAAGAAAAGAAGAGCTTTGACCCTTTTCAATACGTGGTCATCTCGATGATGAATGTGATGTGTGGCATCTGTTTTGGGACGCGCTACAGCCACAACAATCAGGAACTGCTCAGCATCGTGAATGTCTTTGATTCCTTTGAGGACATCACTGCTGCCGGGAGCCCTGCCGATTTCTTTCCGGTGCTCCAGCATTTCCCCAGTCCCTCCATGAAGAGGTTCAAGGCTGTAAACAAGAGGTTGCTCACCTTCCTGCAGAAGCGTGTCAAGGAGCACTATGAGAGCTTCAACCAGGTAAAGGCAGGGGCACAGTCTGGCATTAGGAAGCACAGAAGGCAACAAGCAGAAGATCTCTGGATACAGGAGGAAGGAGGGAGATGATTTGTTTAACTAAGCAGCACCCAATTATAGTCAGTTGATCAGACTCTGGTATTACAGGACCTGGGAGAGCTCCTAGGGAGCAACCCACCAGTCATGCAATGGTGTTTCCGTAGGAACAACTACAACAAAATACTTATGTAACCTGTTGCTGCTTCTAGGAACTTAAGAACACAAGAACAGCCCTGCTGGATCAGGCCCAAGGCCTATCTAGTCCAGCATCCTGTTTCACACAGTGGCCCACAGGCAAGGGGTGACTTCAGATCCCCTCCTGCTGACGTGGCCTATAGCCCTCAGACCTGTAGCCCTTGACAAACCTGTCCTCCACGAACTGAGCACTCCACGGAGTGTGCTCTGCATTTCCAATGCCATCTGATGGTCAACTTGTCAATAAACCTAATATCACAAAGGCAACCCAAGGCTTGAGTGATCTGTCCTCCAGAGGAGGTCACAAGCACAGCAGCACTGCACCTTTGGGATTTCTCAACACTTGAGGGAGTGAGGAGCGTTACCCACACAGTTCTCGATAGATCTCAGCAGCTTCAGATTATAAAATGGCAGACTGGGCCTTAGTGCTTATTAGGGGAGGAGAGCTGGTCGTGTGGTCGTGAGCATGAATTGTCCCCTCGGCTCAGCAAGGTCTGCCTTGGTGTGCATCTAGATGGGAGATCACATGTGAGAGTTGTAAGCTCTTCCCCTTAGGGGTTGGAGCCATAGCTCAGGGGCAGAGACATTTTGCATGTAAAAGGTCCCCCATTCATTCCTTGCCAGCATCTCCAGGTAGGGCTGAGAGAGACTTCTGCCTGCAACCTTGGAGAGCTGCTTCCAGTCAGTGTAGACAATTCTGAACGAGATGGACCAAGGGTCTGACTCAGTATAAAGCAGCTTCCTAGTTTCCTATATTCATAGGTTTGTATGCTAACGTTAGATACATGCTCACTGGAGGCAAAGGGCATAAACATATCCCACTCAGAGATTTAACTGCCAGAGCATAGTCTATGCCAGGCATGCTCAACCCCTAGCTGTTTTTGAACTACAACTCCCATAATCCCCAGCCACAGTGGCCAATAGCCAGGGATTATGAGAATTGTAAGCCAATGTCTGCAGAAGGGTCAAAACTGAGCAGCCCTGGTCTATAGCATACAATATGGTCACCTTGCTGAAGCCATAAACAACAACAACAACAACAGAAGAGTTGGTTAGAAACATAAGAGCTCCTGGAGGGAGGCTGGAGCACAGCTCCTGGAGGGAGGCTGTGCTGGGGATGGATAGGGCCAGTTGCTCCTGGAGGGAGGCTGGAGCACAGCTCCTGGAGGGAGGCTGTGCTGGGGATGGATAGGGCCAGTTGCTCCTGGAGGGAGGCTGGAGCACAGCTCCTGGAGGGAGGCTGTGCTGGGGATGGATAGGGCCAGTTGCTCTCCCCCTGCTAAATAAAGAGCATCACCACTTTTAAAAGGCGCCTCTTTGCTCAGCAGGGGAAAAGGAGTTCCATGTATTTGTGTGGTTTTTGACAGCCAGTCACCAGCTTTTTTAAACTGCCTTGGGATGCTTTATGGAAGGTGGTATTAAAAATTGAACAACAAACCAACCAACCCACATTTTGGTAAGGGGAAGGAAAACTCTTCATGGTAGGGGTGACCTTCAAGGTCCAAGAGACCAGTGTTCCCTTGAACAGGGATTCCCAGATGTTGTTGACTAGAACTCTTCTAATCCCAAGCAAAAGCCATTGCGGCTAGGGATTCTGGGAGTTGTAGTCAACAACATCTGGGAATCCCTGTTAGAGGGAAGACTGCCAGAGACCTTCTCCAAAGACACCACCAGGTTTCTTCCAACTAGTGGTATCTACAGCAGTCTCCCTTGTCATATCTTGTCCATGCAGACCAGATGGTTTCAGAACATGGAAAGGTCCTCTAGATGCATGAACTTCTATGCCCTCCCCACCTCTTTTCTTCTCCTTGTTTGCTGTGGAAAACATTAGCCAAGCTGCTTTGCACGCAACCTGGACAATCGTTAACTTGTGCTTTGGACAGGAGCAGATATTGCTTCCATGGGGCATGGCTATCTAAGAAAGGTCAACACTGTGTCATCTGCTCGTAGAAAGAAGAATGGCTGATGTGAAATCCTTTTCCTCCCAGATACTGGCTCTCGGAGTAATCCTGCAGTCACGCAATTACAATCTTGGTTGCTTAACTATGGGTGGATTGATGGATCAAGGGGTGTTATACTGAGCCTTGTTATCCTTTCTCTCCTCTCCTATGGTCCCTTTGCTGCCTCCTCCACTGATGAAATTTAGATTCTAAGTTTCTCTGGGCCAAGACTAGCCATTTTTGCTAGGATGGACCATAGCTCAGTGGCAGAGCATCTGTTTTGCATGCAGAAGGTCCCAGGTTCAATCCCTGGCATCTCCAGATAGGGCAGAGAATGACTCCTGTCTGAAACCTTGGAGAGCTGCTCCTGGGTTCACACAATCATTTGAATCTAGGTTAAGTTGGTAGATAGATAAATAAATAAATAAATAAATAAATAGATTAAAATAAAATAACTGACGTTAGTGTGATTGTGTGAAACCATGCCAAGATTGCTGCTGGTAGTTTGTGACCCAAGAGGAATCCAATATCCTTGCCTTCTTGTGGGTTTACACAATTACGTTAATGTCAGTTACCAACTTTAAAACTCGATTCAAATGATCATGTGAACCAAGTTAAATATTGAGCTAAATAGACCAATGGGCGACTCAATAGATGGTAGTTTCCTACCTTCTTCTGTTGCTTATGTTATTGTGATGTTACAGTTGCTGCCTTTTCTTCCCCCCACCTCATTGACCCCATCTTTCCCTACAATATCAGTTTATGTTCACCCAGTCATCCACAATCTCTTTCACACACGTGCAGCCATTCACACATGCAGAAAGGCACCTGTTCATTTACAGTATTTTCCCCCTCCCAGTATTTGTGTCCTGCTTTTCAGCCATAATTGTTCTCAAAGCAGTGCACAGTAATGACACACAACTATTAAAGCAACATCAGTGTATGATCCCCATCGCACGTTGAGGTCATCTGAGAAGGTCTGTCTCCAGTTACCACTGGTATCTCTGATGGCGACTCAGAGCCAGGCCTTCTCTGTAGCTGTTCCAGGCCTATGGAATGCACTCCTCCCAGCAGATATCCCTAATTTAGGCTCATCGTTGGCCTTTATTTGTTTATAATTTATTTATTTAACATATTTTTATGCCGCCCAAAACTTACATCATGACAACAGAAAAGTTAAAACATTAGTTAAAACAAACCAACAACAGAAAAATTAAAACACTGGTTCAAATAAATGACAGCAAAAAGTTAAAACATTACAACCAATATTTTAAAACAATGTTAAAACCAGCGTGGTATAGTGGTTAGAGTGCTAGACTAGGACCGGGGAGACCCGAGTTCAAATCCCCATTCAGCCATGAAAACTAGCTGGGTGACTCTGGGCCAGTCACTTCTCTCTCAGCCTAACCTACTTCACAGGGTTGTTGTGAAAGAGAAACTCAAGTATGTAGTACACCGCTCTGGGCTCCTTGGAGGAAGAGCGGGATATCAATGTAATAATAATAATAATAATAATAATAATGGCATTTAATTAAAAAGCCTGGGTGAGCAGATGTGTCTTTAAAGATATGTCTTCCCATTTCTGACAATTAAAAAAATTGTCAGAGATGGGGAAGTTCTTATTTCAGCAGGGAGGGCATTCCAAAGTTTTGGGGCAGCAGCGGAGAAGTCCCATCCCGGAGTAGCCACCAGACGAGCCGGTGGCAACTGCTGACAGACTGCTCCTGATGATCCCAACAGGCGGTGGGGTTCATAACAAAGAAGATGTTCTCTTAAATACCCAGGGCCTAAGCCATTTAGAGCTTTATAGGTTATAACCAGCACCTTGTATTTTACCTGGAAGCTTATCAGCAGCCAGCGTAGCTCTTTTAATACAGGAGTAATATGGTCTCTCCGAGATGACCCAAAGACCATTTTTAGGGCTTTAAGAAAGCCCTAAAAACGTACTCGTTTGGCCTGGCCTTCCAAGGTTTTTAAATTGTTTTAAAGTATTTTAATTGGTTTTTAAATGGCTCTGAATTGTTTTAAAATTGTTTTATATTGTTTTAAGCAGTGTGTTTTTAAATTGTGTTTGTTTTTAATGTTTGTTTTTTTAATTTGTTGTGCATTGCCCAGAGCCTTTGGATGGGGCAGTCTAGAAATGTAATGCAATGCAATGCAATCAATCAATCAATCAATTCAAACAATTACTTTAGAACTACAATCAATTATCAAAACAACAAATCAAATCAGCAGATAATGGCTCAGTGGCAATTTTCCAAAATCGTCCAGTAAAATCAAAGATACAATGAAATAAAAAGATGTTCATTTCCCTTTGAAAGGACGTGGAAGAATATGCCAACACAGCCTCAGGAGGCAAGTAATGTTTAAAAGGCCATGTAGCATCATGCACACACCCCAAAATAGAAATAAAAAATCATTATTCTAACAAAAAGGACGATGAAAACAGAAATAATAATGCTTTGCTTTTTGCTTGGCAAAGACACAACAAAAACCAAATAATTTAACAAAAACATTTATCTTGCAATGAGTCTCTTTGCATTAGAAAGTGTACATTATGTAAAATTTGAAATGTAGCCTTTAAAAAATTTATTCAAAGGTCCTCATAATGTGAGGCCCTAAGCAGTAGCTTACTTAACTTGTGCCTAAATCTGGCATTGGTGGACAGAATTGGCCCTGTATAGGGCATGATAATCTTTGCTCTGAACTTTCGACTATATTTGGATTCTCCTCATCAGACATTTTGTACCAGGTTTCTGATACCTGGATAGAAAATACATGCTGATCCAATGAGATGTTAAAGACATGAACTTGTTTAAACTGTGGTTTTCTTCTTCTTTTGGTCAACATACAATCTTCTTTGAAGGAAAGCCACAGTCTGAGCATGTGTGTGTACCCTTTGTAAGTGACACAATATACTACTACTACTACTACTACTACTACTACTACTACTACACTACTACTATTTAGGAACATAGGAACATAGAAAGCTGCCATATACTGAGTCAGACCATTGGTCTATTTAGCTCAGTATTGTCTTCACAGACTGGCAGCGGTTTCTCCAAGGTGGCAGGCAGGAATCTCTCTCAACCCTATCTTGGAGATGCTGCCAGGGAGGGAATTTGGAACCTAGACGCTCTTCCCAGAGCAGCTCCATCCCCTGAGGGGAATATCTTACAGTGCTCCCATTCATATGCAACCAGGGTGGACCCTGCTTAGCTAGGGGGACAAGTCATGCAAATAAATAATACATAAATATAGGCAATTTACCAGTCAGAGGAGAAGGCCTGTCTGAAAGGGCCCTGCATTTACAGCACTGCAGCACAGACATTCCCTTCAGACATGGAGGTCATGCACACAATCAGAAACTGTGTTCTGCCTGTGTTTGGGAGCTGTGTGTGCTTCCAATTTTTGGTTGTGTGGAAGCAAGGTTAGAGGGAAACCTGGGTAGAAGTGATAGCATGGAAGCATGGGAGGAGGAAAAGCTACCCAGGTTATCCTCCGACTTTGCTTCCACACAATCATGTCCACCCAGGTTTCCCTCCTACCTTGCTTCCACACAATCACTTCTGCCCAGGTTCTTATCCTACCTTGCTTCCACACAACCGAAAACTGAGAGCACACACAGCTTCCAAACCTGGGTAGAACACAGGGTTTTTTGATTGTGTGAATGACCTCGTTATGTTATATGTGCAAACAGTAAAACCTCGGTATTCACGGGGATTCTGTTCTCAGTGATACCAGATACTCAGGATACCAGAACTGCGAATACTGAGGCATTGTGGCTATGGAAATCCAGGGGTTAGGTTCCAAATCAGGAGCAGAGCCATCACTGGGCGAACGGATTCAAAGAACCCGGGCCGTCACCAATCAGGGCTTGCGAGCGCGGCCCCAGACATGCCTCCCATGTCTGACATCAGATGCAGGAGCTGTTATTTTTGGAGCCAAAATTGGCCCGCGCTGCCATAAAGGCAGGGAGAACCAATCCTGGTCTCACTGCCAATGCAGTGGGGCCGATTGATCTCCTTCCCAAATGGGGCTGCGTGGCCCATTTAGGAGAGAGATCGACCCGCACTGCATTGACAGCTCTGGCCCACGCTGCCCAACGCAGCACGGGCCGATCTCCCTCTTAAACAGGGCTGCGCGGCCCCATTTGGAAGGGAGACCACGCCCCCTGGGTCTGACATCAGACACGTGGGCGCGGCTGTCCAGGGGCCCGTGGCGGCCGCATACGGCCTGCCGCCAGCCTCCTTACGCTGCTGTTCCAAATGGCATGGAAATGGTGAAAAGTGGACAAAAAACAACAAATGCCAAATTAAATGTCGTACTGTCTATACGGATCCCCAATGTTCTAGCAATGACCCCCAATGGTCCATTTGGCCATTTTTTGGCGGGAAATCATGATTTTCAAGCATTTTTTAAAGTGAAAAGGAGCTACAAAATGGCTGCAGTGCTCTAAATGGCGGTTGGAAATGACCTCGGAGGTCATTTCCAGCCACCTCAATCTGCGAATATGCAGATTTAACCCTTTTAAACCCATTTTTTTCCTTCCATATACTGAGGTTGGATGCGTATTACCTGACTGTGGGTATGTGAAACTGCAGATGCCAGATCCGGGAATAACGAGGTCCTCCTGTACAGTTGCCTGTACACATGTGCATGTGTTTGTGTGAGTTACACTACATGCGTTTTATCAGCAGTGAACCTAGCTACAGACTCCCTCAAATGCAGGGTACGGGTAGGAAGTAAACACGCATGCTTTGCACATGATCCCTGTTAGGACATTATGCTGTACAAATATACACAGAATGGCAGCAGGTTCCTCAGAGTTGCAGGCAGAAGTCTCTCTCAGAGCTAACCTGGAGGTGCCAGGGAGGGAATTTGGAACCTTCTGCTCTTCCCAGAGCGGCTCCATCTCTTAAGGCAGTGGTTCTCAACGTGTGGGTCCCCAGATGTTGCTGAACTACAACTCCCAGCATCCCTAGCTCCATTGGCCTTTGGTTAGGGATGCTGGGAGTTGTAGTTCAGCAACATCTGGGGACCCACACGTTGAGAACCACTGCCTTAAGGGGAATATCTTCCAGTGCTCACACATCAAGTCATAGGAACATAGGAAGCTGCCATATACTGAGTCAGACCAACATTGGTCTATCTAGCTCAGTATTGTCTTCACAGACTGGAAGTGGCTTCTCCAAGGCTGCAGGCAGGAGTTTCTCTCAGATCTATCTTGGAGATGCTGCCAGGGAGGGAACTTGGAACCTAGATGCTCTTCCCAGAGCGGCTCCATCCCCGGAGGGGAATATCTCACAGTGCTCACACATCAAGTCTCCCATTCAGATGCAACCAGGGCAGACCCTGCTTAGCTATGGGGACAAGTCCTGCTTGTTACCACAAGCCCAGCTCTCCTCCCTAAGACCAGCTCTCCTCCTGGGGCCAGGTGGCCCCCAATCCCCTCCACCCTTACCGGCTCTGTGACGGAGCGGGTAGTGGTGAGAGCAGCCGATCCGGCCACCCAGGATCCGGCCACCCTGCTCGTCTGCGGGGAGAGTGGGCTTAGCCCAGTGAGGTTCAACACACGGATTGTGTGCAGAGCCTCTATTTTTGACAACTAATTGTTGAGCTTCCTTTTCAAACATCTCCATTTCAAAAGGCCCTTCAACACACACACACACACACACACACACACACACACACACACACACACACCCAGCTGTCCTCCGCTTCTGCCTCTCAGCCTAACTCCCCCTGAACTCTCCTTTCCCCTGCGTCCTCCCTGGCTGTTTTCTTGATTCTGCTTGGCTCCAGGGGTCACTGCGAAACTCAGCCAAACGGCTTCTCACGCAAACCTAGGCAATCTTTAACCCGGGGCTGACCTGGGCAGTCACAAACCAGCAAGGCCACTGGCCTGCTTTTGGCTTCAGGCGGCCCTGGGCAAACGGCCCTCTGTGAGACCCCTTCCACTCGAGTGGGTCCCAGGGGCATCACCCACCTGCCACCCTCGCACGAAGGTTATGGGCACAAAGGTGGCCTCAGGGTTCCGACCCTTGGTACACAGGAACATAAGAAGCTGCCTTATACTGAGTCTGACCCTTGGTCACGGTAGCTCAGTATCGTGTACTCTGACTAGCAGCAGCGCTCCAAAGTTTCAGACAGGAATCTCTCCCAGCCTTATCTGGAGATGCTGCCTGGGATTGAACCTGGGATCTTCTGCATGCAAGCAGACACTCTGCCACTGAACTGAAGCCCCCTTCCCCTACTGGGGAATATATATGTAAATCACCTTAGGAACATTTGTTGAAAAGTGGTATATAAATATTTGTCATATTCGTATAAACTGCCTAGTAAGTAAGTGTCCCCCACCTAATGATGCAGTGGGGAGATGAATTGACTAGCAAGCCAGAGGTTGCCGGTTCGAATCCCCGCTGGTATGTTTCCCAGACTATGGGAAACACCTAAATCGGGCAGCAGCGATATAGGAAGATGCTGAAAGGCATCATCTCACACTGCGTGGGAGGAGGTAACGGTAAACCCTTCCTGTATTCTACCAAAGACAACCACAGGGCTCTGTGGGCGCCAGGAGTCGACACCGACTCAATGGCACACTAAGTAAGTGCCCAATATACTGACCCAGGATGCTGGCTCTGCAGGTAAACCATGCGGCTAGCTTTTATTGACTGACTGATTGATTGATTGCATTTATATTCTGCTCTTCCTCCATGGAATCCAGAGCAAAGTACATGGTTATGGTCATCCTCACAACAACCCTGTGGGGTAGGTTAGGCCAAGAGAGAGTTTACAGGCTCAGAGGCACTCAGTGAGGTTCATGGCTGAATGGGAATTCAAACTCAGGTCCTGGTCTTAGTCCAACACTCTAACCACTACACCACACTGGCTCTACATCTGCTACTGATGTGCTACTGACTACGGCTTCTGACCAGGTCCAATCTCCCGCTCGGACAAAATACCCAGGGGTTTCTTTCTCTTTACTTACTCCTTTCTTCAGGCCCGACCACTCTGGAATACCCCACTGGGAATACTCTGCGTCTTCCACTATGAGATCCAAGTTAGTGTCAGGAGCCACCTCCAACCCAGAGAACACTTTCTCAGAGAAGGAGGCTGAGCTGGCCCTAGCTGAGATCCCCAGCCCCAAGGAAAGCCCTCTATGTAGACTCCAAGGGAAAGAGTTGTGGTATGCATGGACAAGACAGTGGAGTGGAATCAGGCATATGAATAGTTTAATGAAATAGATATTATGTACACTAGAGAGAGACAAGTGCAGGCTGCTTTTCCTTGCTCTTGCTGCTGGCTGTTTGTTAGCCCCGCCTCTAAGCTCGGATTGGAATACAAGTAACAAAAGCCCCAGTCAAAAGCTGGCCTGGATCAAGGAATGGATTAAGAGAGGCAAATGCAGTCTGCCTCCAGTGCTCTTGCTGCTGGCTGTTTGTTAGTCCCGCCTTTACTCCAGGACTGGAATACAAGTCACTAAAGCCCTATTCAAAAGCTGGCCTGGATCAAGGAATGGATTAATCAAAAACACCATCTGATCCTACAGACTCTAAGCAGCCAGCTTGTTTGCTCTTCTGCAGTAGCCCCTTGGAGGAGCTCTGGGGAAATGTTGGCCACTCAGTGTGGATCCTGTCCCGTTCTATCATCCTGGGGCCCAGAATAAGAGCCAACACCATGCTGGGGCTGAACTCCAACACCAGAGGCAAAGCGTTTGACTGTCTGGGGCCTCCCTACCAGTGAGTCTGGGGGAGGTGGGTAGCTTAGGCATCTGCTTTGGATCATGGCCAGCCTGAGCTCCCGGAAGATGTGGGGCTCCTGGGTTCTACTTCACCTCAGCTTTTGCAGCCAGCTTGCTAGACTTGGTTGCACACAGTTGTGTGGGTTGAAGGTGCCTAAAGAATCATCTCCACTCATCATCATCATCATCATCATCATCATCATCATCATCATCGTCATCATCACAACAACAAACTTTGTTTGTTAAAACTAAAATTAAAACATCCAATAAAAGCACAAAACATATCAAATAACAACACACACACACACACACACACACACACACACACTACAAAAAAATTTTAAAACTTGTATTTTGAAAAATATTTTTTTTAAATCAACTTTAAAAATCAGTATTAAAAATCAGTTTAAAAGCCTGACTGGGCAGAAAGGTCTTCACCTGGAGTCCAAAAGAACAATATTATGGTGGCAGGCAAACTTCAATGGCGAGGCTGTTCCATAAACGGGGTGCCACCACCAAAAAGGTCCTTTCACGTCATTTGGTAAGGGCACTCCAAGTCAGGACAAATGAGGCAAGGCGCTCTCTCAGATAGCCTGGTCCAAAGTCACTTGAATCCATTTAGAGAAAGGTAGATTATCATTTAAATAAAAATAAACATGAACCTATCTGTTCTTTAAGATTTGATGCAGAGACTGCCACTTGACCTGTCAAAAATGGAAAGATATGAGATGTTTCTGAAATGTTTGACTTTCTCCACCATGTATGCGACAGTGGTGTCCCAGTAGATATCTGAGACGGATTTAAGACATCTCCTGCTGTGATGTTGGATTTATCTTGGAAACACTGTGGAGGAACAAGAGAAAAACTCTTGGAATTGTGTTTCCCAAAATATTAGTACCAAATGTTTAGTGCTTCTTTTCAGGACTGTTTCATCAAATATTGTTGCAGTCATCTGAGTTTGTACAGTCAGAATATCCGGGTTTCCTTCCTTAAGGAATAAGGGAACTGTGTAATTTAAGTCTAATGTAGCCATACTTGATTGCACAACCAAGAAACCATGGGCTTCTGCAATTAAAAAAAAAAATAGTGCTTCCTAACAGCGCAGTGGGGAAATGACTTGCCAATAGAGCAAGAGGTTGCCAGTTCGAATCCCCGCTGGTATATTTCCCAGACTATGGGAAACACCTATATCGGCCAGCAGTGACAGAGGAAGATGCTGAAAGGCATCATCTCATACTGAGTGGGAGATGGGAATGTTAAACCCCTCCTGTATTCTGCCAAAGACAACCACAGGGCTCTGTGGTTGCCAGGAGACGACATCGACTCAACGGCGTACTTTACCTTTATCTTTACAATTTTAAGACTGATGCGGCTATCTGAGATGATGTAATCAACCGCAAGCACCATTCAGAGTGCTGGGTATAATTTATAAGCCTCCAACAGTGTAGGCCAGGCCTGCTCAACGTAGGCCCCCCCCAGCTGTTTTTGGACTACAACTCCCATAATCCCCAGCCACAGTGGCCAATAGCCAGGGATTATGGGAGTTGTAGGCCAACATCTGCAGGAGGGCCGAATTTGAGCAGGCCTGGTGTAGGCCCATATAGTATTCTAGGCGGAACTGGGATCTCTACTGAGGCATTGTTCAGGAGAGACACAGACCTTGGACAGCGCCGAGGGGAAACAGGTCAGCAACTTGGCTAGCTCCAAGCAGGAACCCAGAAGAGCTATGTCTAGCAACACTGGAGGGATGTTGCTCCAGCAGCTGCTTGAAGCAGACTGCTGGGTTTTATGGCTGCTCCCAAGGCAGACTGGATTGGCCCTGCCCCTTCATAGGAACAGAGGGAGCTATGTTCCTTTTAAATTCAAAACTTTTCAATTGTGTAATTTTAAATGTGGTTTTAGCCTGGACTTTTAACTTGTTGAATTTTATTAATCTTTTACTTTACATTGTATCTGTTTTGTTAGGAACATAGGAACATAGGAAGCTGCCATATACTGAGTCAGACCATTGGTCTATCTATCCCAGTATTGTCTTCACAGACTGGCAGCAGCTTCTCCAAAGTTGCAAGGCAGGAATCTCTCTCAGCCCTATCTTGGAGATGCTGCCAGGGAGGGAACTTGGGACCTTCTGCTCTTCCCAGAGCGGCTTCATCCCCTGAGGGGAATATCTTGCAGTGCTCACACATCAAGTCTCCCATTAATATGCAACCAGGGTGGACCCTGCTTAGCTAAGGGGACAAGTCATGCTTGCTACCACAAGACCAGCTCTCCTCTCTGTATATCTGTGTTGATGTTGTGAGCCACCCCAAACAGTAGTGTACTGGAGGGGTGGGGTATAAATCGCCCGGTTCAGCCCTCTTCAGCCCTTTCTGGGCCTATTCCCTGGTGCAGAGGCCATTTTGGAGGCTGCTGCCCCTGTGCAGTGGGACCCTACATGTCCACATCATAAAAAAAGAAAGAATTTTTTTGGGGGAAAAAATGTTCGTTGAACCCACCCGAACTGACCCGGGGGTGGGTGGGTTGAAGGGGGCCAAAACCAAACTGGCCCAATGCAGTACAAGTTCAGTTTGAACTCGAACAGAACCGAGCCAGGTGGTTTCGTGCACATCCCTATCCTTGGATGATGGTGAGACTCTAGTTCACCCTGCTGTGGGACATCCTGCTTGTGCAGGGTCACTGGGTTTGGGGTTGTAGGGTCATTCCACCCTGTCTCATTCCCTGAACTGCCCACCTCATCCCGCAGTCATGGAGTACTGGATTTGAAATCATGACAACCTGAGATATCTTAGACCCATCCCTGTCACTACAGATTTGCCAAACCTGAGCACTATTCAGGAGTCTCGGGAAATCCGCCTTTTATGGCTGGACATTGGCGTTCAAAGGCGGCGGTGGGAGCATGTGAGTAATCGTGATTCAGTGGGGGTTTTTTCTGCTGGATGGGGCAGTTGCTCTTTGCCACCCCAAACCTTTGGGATGTGGCAGACTATACACCAAAGCAAACTCTTTTGTGCATTTCCTCTGTGGAGGTCACATCAATGGTTTGTTAAAAATGGAAACCGTCCAGTTGTATTCAGTGCAGGATTAGAAATGGGGACATTGCAAAAACACCATCTGGAATGAACTTGGTGGTCAACACATTTTCGGCTGATGTAGGACATACTCTTTTATTTCTCTAAAAAGAATTCCAAGGACTCACGTGTTGTTATTGGGCTGACTCCAGCAGTTGCTGAAGGTCAGTTGGAACCCGACCATGGTGATTTTGGGAAGAGGAGGTGGATCATTCTTCTGGATCTTTGCAGCATATAAAGTGAGTGAAGCAGCTGGGAAGGCAACACAACATCCACCTGTAGAAGAGAGAGGTCCAGATACATTTGGGGAAAGAGAGATACATCCCAGATTGTGTTGGCTGGAAGAAAAGGTAAAGTGTGCCGTCAAGTCTGTGTCGACTCCTGGCGACCACAGAGCCCTGTGGTTGTCTTTGGTAGAATACAGGAGGGGTCTACCATTGCCATCTCCTGCACAGGAAGGGCTTTCTCTGTTGCTGCCCCTTCACTTTGCAATTCTCTCCCCCTCCCATTCAGTCTGCCTCTTCCCTTTCAGCCTTTAAGATCTTATTGAAGACATTTCTTTTCTGCCAGGCGTTTGCCCTTTAAATCTCTCTCTCTCTCTCTCTCTCTCTCTCTCTCTCTCTCTCTCTCTCTCTCTCTCTCTCAAATTTTAAATTTCAGATGCTGTTCTTGTCTGAGTCTGTGTGGATTGGGCAGTATATTAAATCTCTAAATGAATGAATGAATAAATAGATAAATAAATGGATAAATAAATAAATAAATACATACATGAGGCCTTTCAGCATCTTCCTATATCTCTGCTGCCCAATATAGGTGTTTCCCTTAGTCTCTGAAACATACCAGGGCATTCGAACCAGCAACCTCTTGCTACCTAGGCAAGTTACTTCCTTGCTGCGCCATTTCGGTGGCTTCGGGGAGGATTAAAGTATAGGGCATCTTGCTTGCTTGCTGATTGATGAATTGATCTGAAATATTTATACCCCCAAATCCTGGAGGGGAGGCCAAGATAAGAAGTAGTGGTGTGGCAGTGGCAGCAGAGGTGTCGTGGGCGCCGAGGAGGAGGGGAGGAGTGGTGGTGGGGAGATGTTGGTTGCCTCACCCCTTGTGTCTGATGTCAAATTCAGGCTTAGGACACTGGGGGCGTGCATGTCGCACACCCAATGGGGGGGCCCCCTCCACAGATTTTGTCCCCTGGCCCCCAGGGGTCTCGCTACACCCCTGCACATGATGCTGAAGCTAAACAGATCTGAGCCTGGATGGGAGACTCTTTGGGAGCCCTGTATGCCCTGTCTTGAGATCTGCCATGGAAGGATATAAATGTAATGAAATGCTTGATACAAAGAAGAAACAACTTCTCTTAGCATGATCAGGACCCAAAGATCTTAACAGCTGTGCTGAGAGACCATACTTGCCTAGCATATCATGAATGCGATTTCCCCAAGTAGATTTAAAACTACCTTCCAGCACGAGGGAGGCCAGGCCTTTAGGAAAAAACACAATTTTACACCAGAAATTAAATACGTACCTCCAGGCCTTGGCCTCTACTCTTATTAGGCCAGCCTCAAGTCGCAAAATTACATTTGATACACAACGAAGCACAGAGAATAAGGAACGCACAAACTTAGATTGAACCAGCTCCATTAACTTGAACGATTGTGGACTACAAATGGCAAAGCCATGCAGCAGTTGCGCAAGAACTTTGGCTTCGTATACCTTGACTGCCGCAGGGAGACTTGGCAGGTATGATCTACTTGATAAGGTCTACAAATGTTCCAGATTTCAAGGTGATCTGATAAAAAATGCTCCAGCTACAGTAGGTTAAAATTTGACACTTTGGTTCTTTTACTCATAGGACCCAGCCTCTTTATGTTTAATAGTGATATTGCTCATCCATTGGCATCCACATGGACTTTCACTTACTAACTATACTTTCGACTGGTCTTTTGTCTGATTTTAGTAGAGTTCCTGAGCCCACCATCCTGTCGTTTGCAATGTCGCTCCTGAGAAGCCTGTCCATCTTCTCGGCCACAGAAACCCTCATTGCCTTGGCTGTTTTCTGCCTGATCTTCATGGTCGTCAAATCTCTACGGAAGCAGATGATACCCCCGGGTCTACAGAGTCTCCCTGGGCCAATGGCTTACCCATTGATTGGGAACTTGCTGGAGGTAGGGAAGAACCCCCATCTGAGTCTGACTCGGATGAGGCAGAAATATGGGGATGTGATGAAGATACACATTGGCATGAGACCAGTGCTAGTGCTGAGTGGGCTGGAGACCATCAAGCAGGCCTTGGTCAGGCAAGGAGGGGACTTCATGGGACGACCTGACCTCTACAGCTTCCGTCATGTGGCGGATGGCAAGAGCCTGACTTTTAGTACAGATTCTGGAGAAGTGTGGCGTGCCCGCAGAAAACTGGCCCAGAATGCCCTGAAGAATTTTGCGTCCTCGCCCAGCACCACCTCCTCTTCCATTTGTCTTCTGGAAGAACACGTCTCCAACGAGGCTGAACATCTGATCATGACGTTACAAGAGGTGATGCGTGAGAAGAAGAAGATGGACCCTTTCCGGTACCTTGTGGTCTCTGTGGCCAATGTTGTTTGTGCCATTTGCTTTGGGAAGCGTTACAGCCATGATGACCAAGAATTCCTCAACCTCGTGAATGTCAGTGAAGAGTTTGTGGATGTGGCTGCCTCGGGGAACCCAGCTGACTTCATCCCCCTGTTTCAGCACCTCCCAGACAAGTCCATGAAGAAGTTTAAGGAATTCAACCGACGGTTCCTCACATTCCTTCAAAGAATTGTCAAAGAACACTACAAAAGTTTCAGGAAGGTAAGAAATTGAGGCGCTTCCTGGCAAGACCTGAATGAACATGAGATGCTCGTCCTTCTCCATCTCCTGGTTGCTTTTTGTCTTGTGTCCAATGTCCACCATATATATATATGTGTGTGTGTGTGTGTGTGTGTGTGTGTATACATAGATATAGATATAGATATAGATATAGATATAGATATAGATATAGATATAGATATAGATATAGGAACATAAGAACAGTCCTGCTGGATCAGGCCCAAGGCCCATCTAGTCCAGCATCCTGTTTCGCACAGTGGCCCACCAGATGCCTCTGAGAAGTCCACAAGTCCAAGAGGTGAGGGCATGCCCCCTCTCCTGCTGTTACTCCCCTGCAACCGGTACTCAGAGGCATCCTGCCTTTGAGGCTGGAGGTGGCCTATAGCCCTCTGACTAGTAGCCGTTGATAGACTTCTCCTCCATGAAGTTATCCAAACCCCTCTTCAAGCCATCCAGGTTGTTGGCTGTCACCACATCTTGTATATCCATCTAGATATAGATGGATGTATTTATGGATGTTCACACACACACACACTCACACACTAGCAGGTGAGGTCTGTTGTTGACCAGGTAAAGTAACTTTGCATAGATTACATTTATAAGAACTTAGAACAAATATGAATGCCGAAAAAGGTAACTCCTATCCTATAGATATAGCTCTAGATCTAGATCTAGATCTAGATAAAAATATAATGCTTCCATTACACCACCAACAACAAATATTTCTATACCGCCCTTCCAAAAATGGCTCAGGGTGGTTTACACAGAGAAATAACAAATAAATAAGATGGCTCCCTGTCCCCAAAGGGCTCACAGGAAACATAAGACAGACACCAGCAACAGTCACTGGAGGGGTGCTGTGTTGGGGGTGGACAGGGCCAGTTACTCTCCCCTGCTAAATAAAGAGAATCACCATGTTAAAAAGGTGCCTCTTTGCCCAGTTAGCAGGGGTTGAATTCCATTACTTTGTAATTTGGATCAGGAAACATTTTCTTTGCATTAAAATGACAGCTGAATAGGCGACTTGATTTTAATTGTGTTAGCAAATATGTTATATGAACTCTAGTCATGAGTTTTCCCAATGAAAACAAAAAATGATCATTTAAACCTTTCACCCAACATATCCCCGTGCAAAAAGTAGTGCATTCAGCTAATTTAAGTGGCAGGATTGTGTATGCAAAATTTGGTTTCTGTAGGTCATTGGGAAGTATGACTTTATTTTGCACAAACAAATCCACAAACAAACTCGGCAAACTATATTGTGTGTGCGTGTGTGTGTGGGTTTGACCAGTGTGTATGTGTACATATATAAAGAATTAACAAAGTATCACAAGTACAAAAAGATCCCCCGCTAAGTTAGTAGGAAAAGGTTAGTAAAGTTGGAAAAGACCCCTGCCTGAAAGCTCGGGAAACTGTCAGAGACTGAACCCAAGTCCTTCTACTCAAAAAGTACTGTATTTACCTGAACCCAAGACTAATTTTACCCCTTTGATGTTAGAAATTGGAGAGTCATCTTAAATTCAGAGTCCTCTTCCTTTCAGGTGAATATGGGTATAGCCTTACTGAATGTATTTTTAAAGGGGGTTGTCTTAAATTTAGAGTCGACTTCTATTTGGGTAAATGAGGTATGCATTTAAAGTAAAGTGTGTCGTTGAGTCGGTATTGACTCCTGGCACCCATGGGTTGTCTTTGGGAGAATACAGGAGGGGTTGACCATTGCCTCCTCCTGCGCAGGGTGAGATGATGCCTTTCAGCATCTTTCTAATTAGTTGCTGCCTGATTATAGGTGTCTGGGAAACACACCAGTGGGGATTTGAACTGGCAACCACTGGCTTGCTAGTCAAGTCATTTCCCCTCTGCACCACTAGGTGGCTATTTAGTGATGCCTCTTTCCATGCCATTTCCCTTCTAGTCATTCATACAGGGCTCCCCAGAGGCATCTGGTTCTTAATCATGATAACCAAGGGCAGCTTTTAATATTTAATTGAATATTGGAAGGTCAGGCTGTGTGCTACTCTGGTCTGTTGTTATCCTTATCCTTATCCTTATCATTATTATTATTATTATTATTATTATTATTATTATTTTACATTTATATCCCGCTCTTCCTCCAAGGAGCCCAGAGCGGTGTACATACTTGAGTTTCACCTCACAACAACCCTGTGAAGTAGGTTAGGCTGAGAGAGAAGTGACTGGCCCAGAGTCACCCAGCTAGTTTTTTATGGCTGAATGGGGATTTGAACTCGGGTCTCCCCGGTCCTAGTCCAGCACTCTAACCATTGCACCACGCTGGCTCTTATGTTTTCTTTATTGCTTGGGCAACATTTATGCATGCAGGGTGGGACCATGGCCTGCAGAATCCGAGCACTAATAGGGATTTTTCAGTCGTTTGTTACAGAAGCTTCATTTTACTACCTTAGATCTGTTGATGTTTGAGCTGATTCCAATGGAATGCAATGCAGTGTCTGACTCATGCATGTGACTTTATTCCAGAATGAAGCCTATTGTGTCGCATCTGTTGTTGGTCTATCACATACAGTGGGGTACACCACATTTTCTTGGATGCGGTCCGGGGCCTTTAACAGATGCCCAACCTGACAGAATTTAAATAGATGAACCTTTCCCCTGCCCCTCGGTTCCACGTCAAGAACAGCTTTGTAGAGGAGAATTTGAATCAACCCCTTACTGAGCAGAGAAGCCCAGAGCCCTTTCTCACGATCCTATGAACCAACTTGATATCTTTTCTTTTCAGGACAGCATCCGGGACATCACGGATTCCCTTATTGAACAAAGCCAAGAAAAGAAATTGGATGGCAATGCTAAGCTACAGCTCCCATCTGAGAAAATAGTGAACCTCGTAAATGATATTTTTGGGGCCGGTAAGGACTTTTTTGCAACCTAATGGCGCAGCGGGGAAGCAACCTGCCTAGAGAGCAGGAGGCTGTTGGTTCGAATCCCCACTGGTGTGTTTCCCAGAATATAGGAAAGTCCTATATCGGGCAGCTGCAATATAGGAAGGTGCTGAAAGGCATCATCTCATACTGCGCGAAAAAAGGCAATGGTAAACCCCTCCTGTATTCTACCACGGAAACCACATGGCTCTGTGGTTGCCAGGAGTCGACACTGACTCTGCACAATCGAAGGACTTTTCTAATGGGGAAAATTATGGCCAGAGTTGAGTGATCAGTGTGGAGCTTTGCGCTAGAATAATATCCTGGTGGGGATCAGAAACTGTGGCAACTAAAGAGTCTCCCAAATTTGGTGAGCAACCACTGAGGAAGAACCAGACATGTTTCCACCTGCTTCTGGGATGCACTCCAAGAATTTAAGAACAGTTCTTTTGGATCCAACGGATTTCCCATACAGTAGGGCTTTGCAATTGTGTCGGTCCAACAGGCAAGTTGGACCTGATATGTCCTCTGTGGGGCATAGGGACATAGGAAGCTGCCAAATACTGAGTCAGACCCCTGGTCCATCTAGCTCAGTATTGTCTACACAGACTGGCAGCAGCTTCACCAAGGTTGCAGGCAGGAATCTCTCTCAGCCCTATCTTGGAGATGCTGCCAGGGAGGGAACTTGGAACCTCAGATGTTCTTCTCAGAGTGGCTCCATCCCTTAAGGGGAATATCTTCCAGAGCTCACACATGTAGTCTCCCATTCATATGCAGCCAGGGCAGACCCTGCTTAGCTAGGGCCAGAACTCCAACTAAAATCCCTCCTGTCCTGTCCTGGAGGAACTCTGCCGGAGTTCCAACCAGTGGTGATGCCAGGAAAAAAATGGGGAGGGGGGAGCCACAGAAGGGGTAAAGTGCATTTATGGGAGGGTGAGCTATGCCCCACATATTAGATTTCTGAAATGGAAATGGAAATTGAATCCAGGGGTCAATCCAAGAAATAGAATCCAGGGGTCAAGCCACATTTTGGGGGTGTTTTCCCCTTGCCGCATCTCTTGAGCCACCCTCGGTTCTGACATGACTGTTGGACTCATGTTAAATGGCCAGCACACTGCCTCTCAACTGAGAGTCAGCATGAAGGCCATTTAAAAGTGAAACAGCAGCCCTATCACCTCTCATTTGGCCAGTTGCTATTTAAAAGTTAAAGGACAGACCCTTTCACTTTTAAATGGCAACCACCAAAGTTGGGAAATTTTGGCTCCGATACGAGGGACTCAGGCACTGTCTATGAGTCCTTTGATGACCCTTGGTCATCAGTGCCTGATCCAGCTGATCTCTGATGCTGGGCCTGCCCCTCACCCCACCTGAGAAGATGGGATGCCCTGAGCAAGACTTTTGATAAAGACCTTAGTAGCCAGCAAGTTCATACAGGAGCAGGTGGCTTTTCTGCGTATGTTGCTGAAAATGAATTTGCAGGCGAATCAAGTAAAAGATGATGGGGACATGCTTTGTGCCGAGAAAAGAACTTTGCAATTGCTCTGATTACATCTGGTTTTGTGCCTAACACTATCCTTTCTGTGTCCATCTGTATAGGTTTCGATACAGTGACCACGGCCTTATCCTGGTGTCTCATGTACCTGGTGGTTTATCCTGAAATCCAGAAGAAGATTCAGGAAGAAATAGGTAAATCCAGTTGTCTGAAGTTAAAATCTCTCTCTGGAAGCCTGGATGACAATGCTGTGCTCTCTCTTCTCTAATCTGCAGATGAGAGTATTGGCAGAGCACGGAAGCCACGGTTGTCCGACCGGTCCCTGCTGCCTTATACAGAAGCCTTTATCCTAGAAATGTTCAGACACTCCTCCTTCCTGCCCTTTACCATTCCCCATTGGTAAGTCCTGGGCATCTCATATATGTATCCATACAACATCAACTTTCTTTTTTCTTGGAGATCTTTGTAACTCTATCCCAGCTTCAGGAGGGAAATGGGAAGGGAGAGGAGTGTCAGGCAGCATCCCTCCTTCCTTCTCTCCTCGTGACTGGCTGGCTGATGCTCAGTGACATTTCCTTCACAGTTGAGCCTGTCAGTCAGGCTGAGAGGGATAGACAGAACCTGAGCACTAGCCAGGCAGTCCGGAGGAGAGGAGGAGGCTGGGATGCTGCCTGATACTCCTTCCACCTCCCCTGATGGAGAAGACTCCTCTTGCTTGAAGCTAAGACAAGCTCTCTGATCAGGAACCAACAGCATGTCAGTAAGCTGGGGAGGTGGGAGGGGGAGAGCAAAGAATGAACCCCCCTCCCTCATGGGCCCAGGACCAATTGTCCCCCTGCCCTTGCTCAGTTATAGCTACACCCCTTAAGTAGGGTACAAGAAATGATGAAAAATAAGCACACAAATGAAAGGGAGAGCAGCACTTCCTGGCTGATGCCCTAGTGACTTGACTATCTATATGTAGAAATCTTCGCTTCAAGCAGCTTTTGCTTTAAGATACCCCAGAGTAATCACCAATTCCTAAGCAAGACCAACAGCAGTCAGTTAAGATTGCCAGGTCTTTTGGGGAAGAACCTATTTAAGAGTCTGCCAGAACTAAAGGTAAGAATCCCTCAAATTTAATACATATCACGTATAATTTAAAACATTTGAAATGATTTTATGGAGAGGTCTCGAAAGCTGGAGGAAAACAAGGTAGGGCTTTTTAAGAATCAAGGGGTGAGACTTCTTTCTTTGGCACAACTTCATGCCTCTTACCTATAGAATCCAGAGGAAAGAGAAGAGATATACAAGGACAAGGCAGCAGAGTGGAATTAGGAATATTAATAGCTTAATGAAATAGATATTATGGACAGAGAGGCAAGTGACGGCTGCTTTTCAGTGCTCTTGCTGCTGGCTGTTAGTTAGGCCTGGACTAGAATATGAGTTATTAAAGCTCCATTAAAAAGGCAGCCTGGATCAAGAGATGGATTAAGCTCAAACATCACATTGCCCATGATTAATATTTCCTAGTCTCAGTCCCCAACGGTCCATTGAACTGCAAACTCTGTGCTCTCACCGTCTTCCATTCATGAAGACCATTTGTGGGCTTTTAAAAAGAACGGCTTTATTTCTTATTTCCAGCACAACCACGGACACTGCCTTGAATGGCTACTACATCCCAAAGGATATGTGTGTCTTTGTCAACCAATGGCAAGTCAACCATGATGAGTAAGTTAATCTTCAGAGCCTTGAAAGACGAGATGTGTTACATCCGCTTTGAACAACAGTGTGTGTGGGCGGGAGAGAAAGAGTCACACAGCTCGTTCAGAATTATCATTAGCTCCTCTTAAGGTGGCATGCGTAACTTGAATGGAGAAATATGCATGTACAGTAGATTAGGGTTGCACAACTTCGGCCCTCCTGGAGATGTTGGACCTCAGCTCCCATAATACCTGACTATTGGTCACTGTAGCTGGGGATGATGGGAGTTGTTGTCCAAAAACAGCTGGAGGGCCAACATTGTGCAGAGCCTGTTCTACTGCCTCTAATGTCCCCTGAAAATGTGTCCCTGAGGGCTGGGGGACTCTCGGGTACATACCTCGGGAGGCAGCAGAGGAAAACAGGGTTTTTTAGGGCAGCACTAATCTGCCTGTTGCCCTACATTTATCATATCATATTGTTATTTGCTGAAACATGTGGCGGGGGGGGGGCAATGTGTGTTATTGGCATGCACGCAGGATAAGGCCTTCTCTCTTGTTGTCCCCAGGCTCTGGAATGCTCTCCCAGTGAATGTCCGCTCTTTGACATCTGTGGCTGCTTTTAAAAAACAACGACATAACTTTTTATTTGTTCAGGCATTTGCCCCTTAGGGCTGCCATGCTAGGTCTCTCAGCTTTCCTGTTATTCTGTCTATCTTTTTAATGGGTTTTTTTGTGGGGGGGGGGGAGGGTTTCATGGTTTTTACTGTTTAACTGATTTTAAAGTTTCAAATGTGATTGTCCTTGAATTTTATTGCATTTTAACTTTTGTAAACTGCCTTGGGGTGTCTTATGAAAGGCGGTCTAAAAATCGAACAACAAACTCAAAGAGAAAAATCGGGGAAGCACAGATCACCTTGCTGCAGAAACACCCATACTACTAGAAGTCATGCTGAGCTGAATAGAGTTAGTTGCTCTCCTCTACTATAGTGAGAGCCACCATTGAAAAATGGAACTTCTTAAAGTTCCACTTTGCCAGTCTGCAGGGCATTTCCCAGATTGCATACTCACAACGTATCCGCTACGTGTCCCTGGGTATTAACCGTGTTTCTACATCGTTGTCGCTGCATTGTCAGCAGGTTGCCATTCATATTTCCCCTGCCTTGATTTGAATTTTAATGATGCATTTTTGCCCTACAATGTTGTCAATGCGCTGCAGGAAAATAGCTGTATTTTTCCATTGGAGGGAGCCTTGCTCCGCATTTTATGTGTTGTAGCGTGTTGCAATCTGGACAGTTCTGTCTCCACCCCCATCCATGCTTGCCTCCTCTGCCCCCTCACTGCAGGGAGAGAAAGAAGCAGGGAGAAATCTCGGCTTTTCCCTCCTTTCCTCCCCACAGATCCCAAACCCCACACCTTCTCCGCTTGCTTCCAATATAACTTGAACTTGTCAACACAGGGGACAGGAGAGGAGAGCAGCTGAGCAGATTTCTGAATCCAACCCTTTCTCGTGCACTTTTTACTGAAGAGGAAGCTCATTGAACTGAATCACGATTCATTTACTTCTGTGCAATCCCACAGCGCTCACTGGAGGAGCGCTTGCCTCCCCTCCGCCTCTTCCCTCCTACGTATTTATTTATTTATTTATTTCTCTGGAGGCGCACCAGTTCCTGTCTTTCCCCCTTCCTGGCTCGCCACAGGATTCCCTTTTTGGCTCACCACCCAATAAGCAGTTCCCTTGATTTGTCACTCCAATGGATATCTTCATGCACCCCACTACATCTCTTTTCTTTTTTTAAACCCCCCCCCCCCCCCCCGGATTTTTCTTGCCACAAAACTAGAATGATGCAAGACAAAGTTAGGTTTTTGTTTTGGAACACCACTTCCCCCTGCTGGCGGATTTGCGCAAGGCAGCCGAGAAATTACCAAAAAAATATATAAATCATGTCATCTCCCCGCCTGCAACTCCATTGACCCAAATGGAGCAGGAGGAGGGGCAGATCTATCTATCTATCTATCTATCTATCTATCTATCTATCTATCTGTCTGTCTGTCTGTCTGTCTGTCTGTCTGTCTGTCTGTCTATCTTATCTATCTATCTGATATCTATACCACCCTTCTAAAAATGGCTCAGGGTATTTTACACAGAGAAATAATAAATAAATAAGATGGAATCCTGTCCCCAAAGGGCTCACAATCTAAAATGAAACACAAGATAGACACCAGCAACAGTCACTGGAGGTACTGTTCTGGGGGTGGATATGGCCAGTTACTCTCCCCTGTTAAATAAAGAGAATAACCACATTAAAAGGTGACTCTTTGCCAAGTTATCAGGGGTAACATGATCCTTGACTTCTTGTAACAGAACCCCCAAATTAGTGCATTGATCTAAGTGAGTGGTGTGGCCATTGGGATGGGTGTGGCCATGGGTGTGGATGTCAGGGTGGGTGTGGTGTGGCCATAGGGGCTGTCATGCAGAATCCCTGTACTTCTGAATTGGTGACTACATCACTGCTGGTGGGATGCTGTTCTGGGGATGAATTGGGCTGGTGCTAAATATAAGAGAGCCCCCACTTTAAAATATGAATACAAATATGATGAATATTTATATACTGCTTTTCAACAAAAGTTCCCAATGCGACTTAAAGGTAAAGGTAAAGTGTGCCGTCGAGTCGGTGTCGACTCCTGGTGCCCACAGAGCCCTGTGGCTGTCTTTGGTAGAATACAGGAGGGGTTTCCCATTGCCATCTCCTGCGCAGTATGAGTTGATACCTTTCAGCATCTTCCTAGATCGCTGCTGCCTGATATAGGTGCTTCCCATAGTCTGGGAAACATACCAGCAGGGATTCGAACCGGCAACCTCTGACTTGCTAATCAAGTCATTTCCTCAATGCGGCTTACATAGCCGCTTACATAGATAGATGGATAGATAGATAGATATGGCTCCCTGTCCCCAAAGGGCTCACCATCTAAAAAAGAAACATAAGAGAGACACCAGCAACAGCAACTGGCGGGATGCTGTGGTGGAGATGGATAGGTCCAGTTGCTCTCCCCCTGCTCTGTAAAGAGAATCCCCACTTTTAAACGGTGCCTCTTTGCTCGGGTAGCAGTGGCATGTGCTCTAAACATGTGCTCTTTCCTTTCAGGACACTTTGGAAGGACCCTTCCTCCTTCAACCCTGAGCGTTTCCTCACGGCCAACAGGAAAGAGGTCATCAGGGACGAGAGCGAGAAAGTCCTGGTGTTTGGCTTGGGCAAGAGAAGGTGTATCGGAGAGACCATTGCCCGATGGGAGGTCTTCCTCTTCTTATCAACTTTGCTCCAGGAGCTGCAGTTCAGTGTCACAGAGGGTGTGAAGGTGGACATGACCCCACTTTATGGGCTGACCATGAAGCATAAGAGATGTGAGCACTTCCAAGTGAAACTGCGCCTCCCAAAGTAGTTCACGGAGTGAATTACAAATGTGTCATTCTAGAGGAAAATGTTCTTGCGTTCTTCCATGGCTTTTTCTCAGATGCAGGACCAGTAGCCTGCCTTCTTTGCTAGGCAAGGCTGCCATATTCCAGGTATAAGTTCAAAAATATGAGTGGAAAATCCAAGGATGCCCTCCGAACCGACAGAAACGTCTAGAACCCTCTTGCCAAATGCAAACTTCTGTATTTAGTCCTGTGAACTGCAAACATTAGAAAAAAATGTAACTCGAGTAAGGGAAGTTGGCTTTAAGCCCAGAAACTTTCCCCCACTTATAATGAACGTCGTTCTGACACAACTTATTTAAGTTGCCCCTTTTCTCCTTTAATCACCTTGCCATGCTCACAGGATGGGGATTATTTGTGGCAGTGACCTTGGAAAATTCAACAAGGGAATGTTTCGTGGACCAGATGGAGAGAATTTATATGCATTATGAAGCTACCATATACAGAGTCAGCTTATTGACGGATCCAGTCCGATGTGCGGAGTGGTAGTGGCTCCAGAAAAATCTTCCAGAAATATTTTTCCCAGCCCTGCTATCTGAGATGCTTTTAACGGGAGATGTTGGAGGTGCTCATCTTCTCCCTGGAAAAGAGAAGCTCCATGTCAAAGGTCCTGGCAGCTGGGATCCGTACAGCAGGAGATCATAGAACTATAGAATTTTCAAGTTGGAAAAGACAATCTGCATGTTTTCATGCAGAAGGTTCCAAGTTCCCTCCCTGGCATCTCCAAGAAAGGGCTGAGAGAGACTCCTGCCTGCAACCTTGGAGAAGCCGCTGCCAGTCTGAGAAGACAATACTGAGCTAGATGGACCTATGGTCTGACTCAGTAGAAGACATCTTCCTATGTTCCTATGACATATGTTCCTATGACCAATGATCTGACTCGGTATATTGCAACTTCCTATGACATAGGAACATAGGAAGCTGCAGTATACCGAGTCAGGTCATTGGTCCATCTAGCTCAGCATTGCAATGTCAACACAGATTGGCAGTGGGTTCTCCAAGGTTTCAAGCAGGACTCTCTCCAGCCCTACCTGGAGATGCCAGGAACTGAATCTGCAAGCATGCAGATACTCTTGTACTGAGTATCTGCATGGAATATGGCCCCATCCCCTAACACCACCACCAAATATTTATATACTACTTTTCAACAAAGGTTTCCACAGTGGTTTACATAGAGAAATAAAAAATAAATAAGATGGATCCCTGTCCCCAAATGGCCACCATCACATCCCGTGGTAGAGAATTCCATAGATTCATTATCCGCTGTGTGAAAAAGTACTCCCATTTGCTGGTCCTAAATTCCTCAGCCTTCATAAGACCTTACAGTGCTCACATGTAGTCCCCCAACCAAACCAAGCTAGAATCTGCTTAGCAGTGGGGACAACTCCTGCTTGCTACTACAAGACCACCACTCCTTCTCCATGCTAAAGAATCCCAGCACTTTTAATGTCACAGCACTTGGTTTCCAGACGTTTCACCATCTTTGTCACCCAGCTCTGGACCAGTTCATCAATGCCCTTTTCAAAAAGGGCCCAGAACTGAGTTCCAAGAGAGGCATGACCACTGCAGAACAGAGTGGGATAATTACTTCTCATGAGCTGAACACTGTGCCTGTTCATGCAGCCCAAGAAGACTGCTTCTGAAGGACCACGTTCTCCTGTGTGAACTTGTCTGTTTATTGGGCTCATCATCTGAATTCTACCAAAGAAAACCAAATGGTTCTGTGGTCACCAGGGGTTGACACCGACTCGACCAGGAGTCGACACCAACTCGACGGCTCAACTTTACTTACTTTACATTTGAAGCTCTGCTCCATGTGCCTGTGCTTTCAAAGATTAGGCAGACGGGTACCAGAGCAGGGCCTTCTCTGTGTTGGTGCTCTAGTTATGGGATGCCCTCCCTGGAGACACTTGCTGGATACCTGCTCTTCTGTTCTTTTCTCCTCCCTTATCTGAGCATCATGTTAAAACCATTGTGTACCGTCAATCTTTTGGCAAGCCAGAACATTGGTTGACATCCAGACTAGATTATTTCTGAGCAGTCCCACTGAAATTAACTTGTCCTTTACAGTAACTCCCGAGTAGCACTATTTAGTAACTTAGTCCAGATGTCAGCCACTGTCATTTTGTATTGCGTTTGGGGTGGGGTGGGGTGCTCTTGCTCATTAAAAAATGGATTGTAGTCATCGATGTGAATTCTGTGATCTCCCATTGTTTTATTTTTAATTGAAAGCAGCTTTGAAGACCTTACACTAGAAAGCGGGAACGTAAATGTTTTAAATAAACACATACACAAACAAATAATAGATATGTACCTTATATGTATCTGATTCTTCTTCCAGGGAATTTAGGACCACCAAAGACAACCACAGGGCTCTGTGGTCGCCAGGAGTCAACACCGACTCGATGGCACATTGTACTTCACATAAGGTTATCCCACTTTCATCCTCACAACAGACCTGGGAAGTAGATTAGGCTGAGAAAGAGTGACCGGAACCAGTTTACCCAATATGTTTCATGACTGAGTAGGACTTTGAACCTTGGTTTTTCCAGATATGAACTCAGCACTTTAACCTTGTAGGGGTGCCTTTTCTGATGTCTTCATGTTGATTGGCTTGGAAAGACCATGTGAGAAAAATGAAAAAGCAAAAGCCATTAACAGGTATTTTTCAACAACACAGCAAGGGTTCTCAATCTTGAGTCTTTTGTTGAACTACAACATCTGATCATCCTTTGGCCATTGTGGCTGGGGATTATGGGAACTGTAGTTGAACAACAGCTGGGGACCCAAGGCTGAGAACCAGTAAGCTACAGAAACCCACATGTTCAGCTTATAAGAAAACCACACTGATTTAACAGATAGGCTTCATAGGCACAGACCGAACCTAGGTAAATAACATTACTGGTATGTGGCCAAGTAAACATTTGAAGCATAGTCAGACTATCTTATTAAAGCTGTACATAAATGGCTGCTCAGTTATACTGTTCCTTCATAATATAAGCATCTTAGAAACATACTGTAGGAAGCTGCCATATACCGAGTCAGACCATCGGTCTATCTAGCTCAGGATTGTCTACCCAGACTGGCAGCAGCTTCCAATCTCCAAGATTTCAGGCAGGAATCTCTCTCAGCGCTATCTTGGAGATGCTGCCAGGGAGGGAAATTGGAACCTTCTGCTCTTCCCAAAGCAGCTCCATCCCCTGAGGGGAATATCTTCCAGTGCTCACACATCAAGTCTCCCATTCACATGCAACCAGGGTGGACCCTGCTTAGCTAAGGGGACAAGTCATGCTTGCTACCACAAGACCAGCTCTCCTCTCCGGCAACGATCCTCCAGCAACCTTGCATGAAAATACAATGAGCATATTAATAGTTTGTCTACAGGTGACAATGCCACCATGTTGAGCTGAATGGCAGGTATGGTTGGCCTTCAAGAGGATCCTCAACACTTATTTGTTTGGTCTGGCCTTCTGAGGTTTTTCAGTGTGTCTTGAATGTTGTTAACTGCTTTTAAATGGTTCCAAACTGTTTTAAATTCGTTTGTTTTAATATTGTTTCAAGTTGATGGTTTTAAATGATTGTTAGTTTTTTGTTTTGTGGTTGTGCTTTTGGAGAGGGTGGTATAAAAATGTAATACAGTGGTCCCTCGACCTACGAACTACTCGACATCCGATGTTTTCGAGTTACGAGCGACAAAAAAGACCGGAAGTAGTTGCCGGTTTAGATTCAGCTTACTCGACCTACGAATTTTTAGATGCGGTTTCCTCGACTTACGAATGTTTCCAGACTTCCGTGGTGCGCTCTTCGACTTACGAAAATTTCGACCTCCGAATGTGCGTTCGGAATGGATTAATTACGTAAGTCGAGGGACCACTGTACATAAAATTCAATAAGATAACTTTTAAGAAAAGCCATAACAAATTGCCTCTCTGCCTATTGCTTTGCCATCTCTGGTTGTGTGTTCCCCATTTTCTGAAGGTCAGCCCAGCAGCCTCTGCGTTCATAGCCGGTCTTCCTGACTGTTCTTGTGTCTTGCTAGTGCAACAGTCTTGCACAAATGCAATGTCCTTGCACAAGCACAGCGTCAGGATGTCCGCCACGGTCTCCTGTAAACAGGGGCAGATAGAGTTTGCGAAGGCCGAGTTCTTTAGGGAGCCCTTCCTTTCATCTGCAGGTGGCCAGCTGTGTGTGTGGCAATAGCTCCTAGTAAGGCACTGCAAAAAGCTCAGGTTTCTCAATCTGCCGCCAGCTTTGATTCTGAAACACTACCTGGATTCAGCATCTTTCTCTCACAGGCACGCAATGGTATTCACATGCTTTCGAGCGTGCTGGAAAGAATCCCTCCTCCCTGGCCTGCCCCGAGCTATCACACCGTTTGGGGTGTGAGTGAAAGTGAGGGCTAGTTCTGCCCTCATTTATTACACATCAATCATGACCTCCAGTTAGAGTCAACAAACAGGTATAGGACTTGACTAGTATACCAGCTGGAATCCTGTGCAAACTTATTTAGCAGAAAATCGTATTTGGATGCAGTGGACATACCTGCTCAAGAGGCTAGAGCACCTTCCCTAGAAAAAAAAGCAAAAGCATCTGGTTGGTTCAATCTATTATTATTATTATTATTATTATTATTATTATTATTATTAGATTTTATACCCCACTCTTCCTCCAAGGAGCCCAGAGCAGTGTACTACATACTTAAGTTTCTCCTCACAACAACCCTGTGAAGTAGGTTAGGCTGAGAGAGAAGTGACTGGCCCAGAGTCACCCAGCAAGTATCATGGAATGGGGATTTGAACTCGAGTCTCCCCGGTCCTAGTCCAGCACTCTAACCACTACACCACACTGGATCTTGGTCCAAGACCAGCATACTCTGGTTGGTTTTTTTAAAAGCTTACAAAAGAAGTTACATGTTTTCAACCGCGTCAGACCCTTGGTCCATCTATCCACCACAAGACCAGCTCTCCTGCCCAACTTAGTTCTAAGCAGAACAAATGGATCCTAGTTTCCACTTCTTTTAACATGGCAGCTCTAACCTAGGATCTCCGCCCATCATGTGCTGTGAATTTGGTTTGTATCTGATTATCAGCACATGGGTTAAAAAAAGGGCTGTTGCTTATTTAGACGGCCAGCTCTCTTAACCAACATGACAGATCAGGAAAAAAAATATGCTTCCACAAGCTGGTCTTGTGGTAGCAAGCATGAATTGTCCACTTTGCTAAGCAAGGTCCACTCTGGTTTGCATTTGAATGGGAGACTACATGCGTGAGCACTGTAAGATATTCCCCTCAGGGTATGGGGTTGTAGCTCAGAGAAAGAGCATCTGCTTGCATGCAGCTGGTCCCAAGTTCCCTCCCTGGCGCCTCCAAGTTAGGGCTGGGAGAGAGTCTTGCCTGCAACCTTGGAGAAGCTGCTACCAGTCTGTGTAGACAAT
Source organism: Hemicordylus capensis (assembly GCF_027244095.1). Taxonomy (NCBI): domain Eukaryota; kingdom Metazoa; phylum Chordata; class Lepidosauria; order Squamata; family Cordylidae; genus Hemicordylus; species Hemicordylus capensis. The sequence goes on along the minus strand of NC_069666.1, from coordinate 19,096,394 downwards.
CCTGAGCTAGATGGACCAAGGGTCTGACTCGGTCCTATGTTCCTATGAGATGCCACCACATATGCCCCCAAAAGAATTTGAGAATGGAATTCTGATTCTACCACAAGGCAACATTTGTACCACCTAGCCCCATTCAGACATTATGTTGTACAAGCATACAGATGTCTGTACACTTGTACCTGTTTATGTGTGAATGAGTGTGCCTGGGTTCATTCGTTTTAAATGAATGCAGGAGCGTATCTAGGGTGGGGCACGCAGGGCATGTGCCCTGGGTGCCACTTGAAGGGGGGGCAATATGTTGGGGGGCAATATGCTAAATCATTGTAAACTGCTAAATCATTCCAGCTATAGAGCAGTATATAAATGTAAGTGCTATTGCTATTGCTATTGCTACTTCAGGAGCTAACACACTCTCATCACAGCAGAAGTTAACAGGGTCTCTCTGGGGCAACAGAAATGATAAGCATGGAGACTGACATACAGTTAAACTCATTGACTTTATTTAGAAGTACATGATGATAGCAAAGACCTATATCTAATTGCTGGCACATGGTGGTCAGAGAGAGAGAGCTATAGAAGCATGGTGCTCAGAGCGAAAGCTAAAAGCATTCTGGGAAGGAGGAGGAGGAGGAGCAGGAAGCTGCTCCCAGAAAGTCCCTGAGTACACTCTATCAATTGAGGGGTCATAGAGGCAGAGATACAGGAAAGAGAGACCGTAACTGACTATCTCTGTCTCCACTGCCCCTAGTGGTCATTAGGGTTACTGGTGCCAAAGGTCAATGCCGTCTGGAGCTGGATCTCTGACATTATCTGTTTTCCCTCAAGGGAAAAAAAATGAAATCTTGAGCTGGCGAAGAATGCTTTGCTGGCTGGAGAGCGTGAGGGGCCATTATGTGCTGGTTCCCAGTGCTGGCCACACTCCCTGCATTGGTGTGATGGCACAAGGGAAGGGGTGTGGCTGGCACATGTTTGGCTGCCTCCGCAACTTGTCCCGGGACCGCCAGCAACCTTAAGATGCCCCTGGACCAGCAACCAGCTCCTGAAATGTTTGCAGAAATTATCATCCCCATCACTCTGGTTTTGTGCCCCCGCCCCTGAATTCCAACCACACCCTCTCAATACTGCCCTGAAAGTGCTCCAGTGAGAATTTTTGGCTCAGCGCCCAGAGCACATGGAACGGGAATCTTCAGACATGCTGCGCTGGATCTGCACTGCCACCAACTGATCAACTGTGGGTATTGCAGGTTGCCCAGGCTCAAGACCAGCCTACATGTGGGGAGAGAGAGAGAGAGAGAGAGAGAGAGAGAGAGAGAGAGAGAACACGTACATGTGCAATTTAAAGCACGAATGTAGTGCACAGGTAGATTCTGAACTCACCACTTACCTGCTGCTTTCCTCCCTGCAACCCCCGACCACCGCTTTTCTTCCAGCCAGACTCACTTCTATAACTGGTGCCCAGGAGGAGGAATAGCCGAAGTACTCCTCGAGAGTAGGATTTGTTTGCTGCCAAACACCTGGACAAGGTGTGGCTCCCTGCAAGACTATTTACACCAAGGTCTCAGAACCTTGGCTGGCATCATCGGCTCACATGGATACTCCCAGCTCTGGGCAATTGCCAGCTCTGGGCAATTCTAGCTCACCTTTGCCTGAGCCTTGAGGACTGTTGACCCTCCTCAGAGGCACTCTCACCCCTGGACTTCGGGGTAGGGAGGTGCACGGAACCGTGGCGGGGCGGTTCAATGGCGGCGGGGGTCTCCCTTTAGGAGCTGGGGCGGGGAGAGAGTGCACTTACTCCTCCCACTGCTTTCCCTCCACTGGCGTCGGTATTTTTAAACAGCCCACTGGGACGGCAGCGTAGCAGAAGTTGCTGATGCACCTGGCCGTGCTGGCACGTGCAGAAATGTCAGCAGCTTCCGGTCATATCCAGAAGCCGAGGGCAACGGGGTGGCAGGGAGGTACGCTGCCACTCTGATGGGGCTGTTAAAAAACCCAACGCCGGTGGGGAAAAGGCGGTGGGGGAGGTAAGTGCACCATCCCCCCCACTCTTAAAGCCACCTTCGGACCTGCAGAATTACCGGTTCTTCGAACCCATTCATAGGCCCATAAAGGGCCTCCAAACTGGTTCCATGCACATCCCTGCTTAATTTGCAGGAGAGGAGAGCTGGTGGTAGCAAGCATGACTTGTCCCCTTAGCTAAGCAGGGTCCACCCTAGTTGCATGTGAATGGGAGACTTGATGTGTGAGCACTGAAAGGTATTGCCCTTAGGGGATGGAGCTGCTTTGGGAAGAGCAGAAGGTTCCAAGTTCCCTCCCTGGCAGCATCTCCAAGATAGCGCTGAGAGAGATTCCTGCCTGCAACCTTGGAGAAGCCGCTGCCAGTCTGTGAAGGCAATACTGAGCTAGATAGACCAATGGTCTGACTCAGTATATGGCAGCTTCCTATCTTCCTATGTTGCAGGGGGGGGGGCTCCAAAGGCCTTTAGGTCCAGGCTCCAAAATTACCTCCGTGCACCTTTGGCCCTCCTGCTGACTCCGCAGGCCCCCTTACTGCAGCTGAAATCCCCAGCTTGCAGTGCGTTCTCCGGACTCCTTCTTCCCAGGGACACCAGGGGCTCCACCTGAGACCTCTCCTGCCCTCAACTGACCTGATGGGTCCTGTTGCAGGGCAGGGGGCAGGACACTGTCTGAACTATGTTTGTGGTTTCTGTTTTGGATTTCTGTTGTTGATCTCATCTACATTTGCAGCTGCTGTTTTGAAGTAGAAACTCAAACTTGACGTCTGAGTTTGTTGGTCCAGCAAGCATGTCGAACTGGACCTGGTTTGCCCATTGTTAGGCATTATTGGAAGGAATCCCACTATGATAGGAGGAACCCCAGACAGTCAGAACGGCGAGCAAAATCCTTCCTGTTGTGGTGGAACTCTGTTGGAGTTCCAATATGTCTGCCAGCTGCATGTTAAATGGCCAGCGAATTGCTTCTCAGCTGAGAGGTGGCTTGTTGGCCATTTAACTTGGTCTGCCAGATTTTTGATCTGACGTGATCCAACTTGACCACTTGTGTGGGGGTCATGTTGGCCCTCCTGACAATTTTTTTGATTGGATTGGATCAAATCTGGCATGTTTTTGGAGGGTTAGGTATAGAAAGAAGTGGGGACCCTGATGTTAGTCATGATGAAGTCTCCTTGCAATTAATGGGACTTACTCATATCTCATTTATTCCAATGGTGTTTGGTTGGATTTCCTTAGTCAGATCCTGTCTGCTGTATCAAGTGAAATTATTTGGATCCTGTCCCCTGTATCTTTTCCCCTGCAGTTGAGAAGTTAGCCTGCAGAGGGAGTTGTTTGGCCGAATGGACCCTGAAGTTTGGCCTTGTTAGACATGGGGGCTATTCTCACGATCTGCAAGAATCGGGCTAGGAGAGCCTAGCCCGATCTTTGCAGATTGTGAGAACCAACGGGCTTGGTTGCGAGCCCAGAGGTTCTCGAGCGGGTAACCCGTTCCTGTAGCCCTCCTCATAGCCCGGGTTTGCGGAGCGAGTGCTCCGCAAACCTGGGCTATCTGATCGTGAGACCTGCCTCATGGTATAACAATACCTCATATAGCTAACATATTCAGTTCATCCTCTCACCCCACTCAGAACAGTAAACCTTAGCACTGGGTGCCCAGTAACAGTGTCATCCCAGGGAAACACACATTGTGGCAGCACTCCATTTTGCCTTTGTCTGGGGAGGAGGTTTTTGGAAGGTCCCTTGGGCCTTCCTTAGACAGAAGTACTATGAAAGCACATGTACGCATCCCTATCTTTATTGTTGTCATTATCATGATGATGATGCAGAATCCGAGTTGTGGTGTGCAAGGATAAGGCAGAGGAGTGGAATCAGGATGGAATATTAATAGTTTAATGAAATAGATAGTATGTAAGGAGAGGCAAGTGAAGACTGCTTTTCCGTGCTCTTGCTGCTGGCTGTTTGTTAGCCCCACCTCTGTTTTGTTTGTTAGCCCCGCCTCTTGCTGGTACCGCCTCTTGCTGCTGGCTGCTTGTTAGCCCCACCTCTACTCCAGGACTGGAATACAAGGAACTAAAGCCCCATTCAAAAGATGGCCTGGATCAAGGAATGGATTAACCAAAAAAACGCCATCAATGCCTTCAGGGTGGGGCTTCTAAAACAAGAAGAGAGGTTGCGATCTGATCCAGAACTTAGAACCCAAAATTTGGCAGAGGGAGACAACTAAGAAGAGGAGCAAAAAGGAAATCTGTGGCTGAGTCACTCCTAAAGAGGGAAGGAGGGGAAAGTATTTGCTGCCCCTCCACTGCTAACTGGGCAAAGAGACACCTTTCCAAGCAGTGCTTATATTTAGCACGGGCAGAGCAACTGTCCTTATTCATCCCCTGCACAATGTCCCTCCAGTGACTGTTGCTGCTGGGATTGTTTCCTGTTTAGAGCAGTGATCTTCACTATTTTTCAAGCAGAGGTCACTTTGGCAAAAACCCTTCAGAGTGACAGCCATTTCCCCACTATGCTGATTTATTTGTTGTCAGGGACCAGCCGCCGCTGTGCTGGGCCCCAAGGAGGACTCTGTGCACGCCTTTCCAGATGCTTCAGGGGCTCAAGAGGGCTCCGTTGCCCTTAAAGGGGTCCCCCAGGGCTGAGCAATGCACAGCAAGAATGCTCATCTCTGCATGGTGCCAGGGAAACTGTGCAAAGCATTCCATCTTGGTTGAAGATTTACACTGGCCCAATAAACAATTAGTCAGGGGGGCCACACTTAGGGTTGATGGGGGCCACCACTGACCCCTGTGCCTTATCATGAAGGACACTGGTTTTAAAGTATTTTGCATTTTTGATTGAATTTGTTTTGTGTTGTGTATTTTCAGTGGATATTTTTATTGCTGCGAGCCGCTCAGAGAACAATCTGCTAACAATGTGTTTTTTTAAAATTACCCTTTGGAAACAGGGAACCATTTCCCAGTTTTTCTATGTAAATTGTTTTGAAACCATTTCAGTTGAAAAGCAGTATATAAATAAGATTGACTGATTGATTAAGTGCTGTCAAGTCGGTGTCAACTCTTAGCGACCACATAGAGAGATTATCTCCAGGATGATCTGTCTTCAACTTGGCCTTTAAGGTCTCTCAGAGGTGCATCCATTGCTGTCATAATCGAGTCCATCCACCTTGTTGCTGGTCATCCTCTTCTTCTCTTTCTTTCAACTTTCCCCAGCATTATGGACTTCTCAAGAGAGCTGGGTCTTCGCATAATGTGTCCGAAGTATGATAGTTTGAGTCTGGTCATTTGTGCCTTGAGTGAAAATTCTGGATTGATTTGTTCTATGACCCATTTTTTTGTCTTCGTGGCTGTCCATGGTATCCTCAAAAGTCTTCTCCAGCACCAAAGTTCAAAACCGTCAATCCTTTCTCTATCTTGCTTCTTCAAAGTCCAGTTTTCACATCCATAGAGTGTCACGGGGAAAACCATTGTCCTAATGATTCTAATCTTTATAGGTGTAGACACGTCACAGCATCTAAATCTCCTTTCCAAGGCCTTCATTGCAACCCTACCAAGTGCTAGTCTGCAGCGTATTTCTTGACTACTGAATCCTTGACTGTTGATAGTCGATCCTAAAAGGCAGATGCTATCCACTTGAATGTTTTCATTATCAGTTCTAAGGCTGGTTGCTGAACCCATCGTCATTTTAGCTGATGTCAGTTTACAACCCATCAGTTTACAACCCATCGTCCATTTTATTTGCAGTATCACCAGGAACAGAACAGGCAGAATTCATGCCAGACACAAGTTTGCCTCTCTCTTTTTGGAATGTTAACCTCTTTGGCCTTATTACATCTGCGGAATTAGTCAACCCATTGTCAGTTTACATTTAGTCATAGTCCCATAAATAAGAACCACCACCATAAGAACGCTTTTTCTGGGGGGAAAGAAGAAGAGGCTTAGAGAGTCAGGGGGTGTCAGGTCTGAATTTATTTGGGTTGGTTTCGAATAGGTTGAGCTGGTCTCTGATTCTGGCGGGTGGGAAATCGCTTATTTAGGGCCAATCCGAATCAAACCCAGGGAAGTTTGCCCATCACTAGTAACAATAATGGACAATTCCTGAATGCCCAGAGCCAGACCCTTTATCTCTTGCTCCCTTCTGGAAGAAACAGGACCTGGACTGGGTATACCAAGTAATTAGAGGACAATAAAATGACTTGTAAATGCAACAGTGTAAGGGTGGGCTTTTGTCCTGGGGCTGGGAAAAGGAAGCTAGGAAGATGCAGAAAGATAACAGCGTCTTCCTGCACGCAAAAGTCTGAGAAGAGCTGCAGGCCAGTGGCGTCAAACTGGTCTTTCCCGTCTGTCTTCATAACAGCTGCCCCGCAATGCTGAAAGCTCTAGGGGGAGAGGGGGTGGGGGAGAGAGGGTGGGGTGAGGGGGTGGAGAGGGGGTGGGGTGAATTATGGGACCACTAACCCTCAATACTATTTCTGAAGAGCATAAAAGAGCTCCAAAAGATGCCAGGGCCCCCCCGATGATTTGATTTATTGATTGATTGATTAAGTGCCACCAAGTTGGTGTCGACTCTTAGCGACGTCATAGATAGATTCTCTCCCGGATGATCTGTCTTCAACTTGGCCTTTAAGGTCTCTCAGTGGTGCATTCATTGCTGTCGTAATTGAGTCCATCCACCTTACTGCTGGTCATCCTCTACTTCTCCAGCATTATGGACGTCTCAAGGGAGCTGGGTTTTTGCATAATGTGTCTGAAGTATGATAGTTTGGGCCTGGTCATTTGTGCCTTGAGTGAAAATTCTGGATTGATTTGTTCTATGACCCATTGGTTTGTCTACCTGGCTCTCCATGGTCTCCTCAAAAGTCTTCTCCAGCACCAAATTTCAGAAGTGTCAATACTTTTTCTATCTTGCTTCTTCAAAGTCCAGCTTTCACATCCATAGAGTGTCACGGGGAAAACCCGTTGATTTAGTCGGGTGAAACAAAAACCTGCGGTACACATTACATGTGAGTGCTACCATGATGTAATTGGTCAGTGTGTTGGACTTCAAGTGGGCAGATCCAGGTTCAAATCCTGGGTCATCTGTAAAGTCATTGTCTCGGTCTACCTCATCCTACAGGGTTGCTGTGAGGGTCATATGGGCAATTCCAAGGGTAACGGAATCAGGCACATTGCCACCTTTTTCGATTATTGTAGCCATCATCAATTTTTCAGCTTAGTATGATGTATACCCACTGACAAAAGAACATCTACTATAATGCCATATTTTAGCAAAATCTGTAAATATTATAGATAGTGTCTGAAATGTGCAAAATGCATCAGTAACAGAATCAGAAATGATGCCCAAACATCTGTTATGGCTACAATAAATGAAAAAGTTGTAACTTTTGATTCTGTTACTCTTCGAATTGCCCATATATGTTGCAGCTATCTGGAGCTCTTTTGAAGGAAAGGTAGGTCAATAATAAGTAGGCCTCTTACTCCAAAATCTTAACGATTTAGCCATTACATTTGCATACAAGAAAATAAAACAAGAATTCTGAGGGCAGAAAGTCCTGAATATTTTTAGAAATTTCATGAATGCTGAATGTCCAACTGCCATGTGACTTGGTTTTTGGCAGTAGAGAGATGTGATAAATAAATAAAACGAATGTGTTGCTGAACACATCCTACCGGTATTAGAAGAAGGTATTCTTCATTATCTACTATATATTTAAGGGTTTGTGGGTGTGTTTGTGCAAGTCATACTATTAAACAAACAAACAAACAAACAAACAAACAAACAAACAAACAAACAAAATACTTCCCTATTTCAACCATTCAACAAGTTCTAGTAAGAACCAATCCACCTACTTTCCTTTCACAATCCCTACTGTACCAAATTTGGTCCATATTGGTTCCCACTTGCACCTCAAAGGTTTGTGTCCACCATCTTGAATTGGGGGGATGGCATCATCACAAACTATGCCGTTGAGGTGTCCCTGTGTGTCACTACAACTGTGCCCAGTTTGGTTCCTATTGGTCCAGGCACTGCAAAGTTGATCACACACACTCACACTCACACTCGGAATGCTGGGTGATCTCATAAGGTCACCGATGCATCTGGTGGCTACTCAGGGATGGGCCTTCTCCACCGTTTCCCCGAGGCTTTGGAATGCGCTCCCTAATGAAATAAGAGGCTCCCCATCTCTGACAGCTTTTAAAAAGTCTTTAAAGACGCTCCTGTTCACCCAGGCTTTTAATTAATATTGTTTTAATGGGTTTTAATGTTGTAACCTGGTTTTCAGGGTTTTTGAATTGTTCTCATTGTTTAATTGCTGTTTTATGATGTTTTAATTGTTAATTATTGTTGTTTTACACTGATCTATAATGTCTGTTTTAATCATTAACTGATTTTAATGGTTTTGATGTAAACCGCCCTGAGCCTTTTTGGAGGGATGGTATAAAAACTGAATAAATGAATAAATGAATAAATAAGCAAGCAAGCAAGCCTACTGGAAAGTAGGCTAAAAATGACATCATGCCCCAAAGAAGCAGAAGATCTTTCTCAGATTCAAATTCACTATATATGGTAATAATTCAGTAAAACTGGATGATGTTTGAAGCTGAAAACCTACAACTTCAAACAGTTCTTTTACTTCCCTTTTGCAAGCACGTTAATCAAACATTCTATGCCATATATTTAATTTCTTGAACTTCCCTATAAGTGTAATCTGCACAGAATGACTTTGCCCTGTCAATGAAGGCCCTCGCCTACTAGTTAATTATAATTAAGATATTTAGATCCTAGTGATCTATCCCAACTAAATGCAATTTAACCACAGCAGTTTCTGGGATTGCCTGGGAAAATCGTGCTCTATGGAAATGTGCAGGGCTTGATGAGTTAACTCTGTAACTATGGCCACCGTGGTCATGTAAACCTAGCCTGAATAAATGTTCGTTCTTTGATTTCAGTCCCCTTCCGATTGTTCTTCACCCATTCATATCTAAAAGTGGAAAGCTTTTCAAATATTCTACTTCTCATGCCCAGCTTACTGTTTTAAGGGCTGATTCATACATGACGTTCTTTTCCCCACTGGTAATAGTGTTTCCATTAACTGCAGTGGGAATGGGGAAGTTGTGATTTCTCTATGAACTGCAGATGGCACTCCTGCTCCATTTTTTATCTCATACAAGACGGTCATTTCAACAGGCACATATCCAAGTTAATTCAAGAATGGATTCACAATAAAATGTTGCAGTATGTCCCTGGAACATAAGAAGCTGCCATATACTGAGTCAGACCCTTGGTCCATCTAGCTCTGTATTGTCTACCCAGACTGGCAGCGGCTTCTCCAAGGTTGCAGGCAGGAGTCTCTCTCGGCCCTATCTTGGAGATGCTGCTAGGGAGGGAACTAGGAACCCTCTGCACGCAAACAGGCAGGTAAGGGAATGTCTTCCAGTACTCACATGTAGTCTCCCATTCAAATGCAAACCAGGGTGGACCCTGCTTAGCAAAGGTGACAATTCATGCTTGCTACCACAAGACCAGCTCTACTGGGGTGTGTGTGTGCGTGTTTACTTGAGCCTGTGGCTGAGCATGGTGAAGAGTCCCCACTCAAGCTTGAGTATTCATAGGCGAATTTTATTTTTCTGTTTTCTGGGTTCTTTGTGGGCATCACAGGTGCACAGTCCCAGCTCCTTTTCATCCTGTTGTGAAAGTCTCAAGGGGTTATTCATCATTCTGAGAAACTTCCCACTCATTTTGTCCAAGCCCGCCTCCCTCCCTCTCCTAGCTCTGAATTCCATTTGCTCCGCTCACCTGGCTGGCTGTTAAGTCCCTTCTGAGTCCACAAACATTCCACTCAATTGAGTTACATTGGGATAGTTTGGGGTTTGGGGGGGAGGCTCTCTTAGGTCTCCCCTCCAGTTTATGAAACCAAGCAGGTTACCCCCAAGTCTTCCAGCACCAGGTAGCAGGGATTATACACTGGAACATCTGCAAAAAATACAAGCTACCTGTAGCCAAAAATTGGTGGGACCATAAAATTGAAAAAGTGGTAGAAAATGAAGATGTAAAAATATTATGGGACTTCCGACTACAAACAGACAAACATCTGCCACACAATACACCAGATATAACTGTAGTTGAGAAGAAAGAAAAACAAGTTAAAATAATCAACATAGCAATACCAGGGGATAGCAGAATAGAAGAAAAAGAAATAGGAAAAATCACCAAATACAAAGATCTACAAATTGAAATTGAAAGGCTGTGGCAGAAAAAGATCCAAATAATCCCAGTGGTAATTGGCGCTCTAGGTGCACTTCCAAAAGACCTTGAAGAGCACCTCAACACCATAGGGGCCACAGAAATCACCACCAGCCAATTACAAAAAGCAGCTTTACTGGGAACAGCCTATATTCTGCGACGATATCTATAACCATTGACAATAAAATTCTGGCATCCCAGGTCCTTGGGAAGGACTCGATGTCTGGATAAAACAAACCAGTCAATAACAGCTGTCTGACTGTGTAAACAAGATAATAATAATAATAATTAATAATGACAAATGGCATAGTTTGGGATGATGTCATCCACCCCATTCAAGATGGACGTTTGAGGAGTAACTGGGCTAACTTGTGGACCACCTAACCGATTTGAACCAAATTTGCTACAGCTGCAGAGACACATAGGGACGGCTCAAGGGCATAGTTTGGGATGATGTCATCTACCCCGCTTCAAGGTGTTTGAGGCACAAGTGGGCTAACTTGTGGACTGTCTGACTGATTTGAACCAAATTTGGTATGGTTGTAGTGAGTGACACACTAGCCGAATTCACATGTTATGTGGACCCGAGGGTCCAATGGACCCATGGTTCCACGCTCCCCCTTCCTCGCGCTCTCCTGTCCAAATTCAGACGATCAGGAGAGCTGTCTCTCAGCAGTCAGCAAGATTGCAGCGAGGTGGGGGAGCAGGCTGTGTGGGCTTCCTTCTTGACAGAAGGACAGCCTGTGCAGCCAATTGGGCTGGAGTGAGGGAGGAGCTTCCTCCCACAACTCCAGTTCCATGGGGCCGAAACTGCGGTGCCTGCATTTGGATGGAACGCTGGCGCCGAAAAACTGGAGTTAAGGGCAGTGAAATTCCATTCTAACTGAAGATTCAGAGTGGAGTTCAGGGAGGCAAACCACAGGTCCCTTTTCACCCTTGACTCTGGTTTCCAGCATTCGGACATGCAGCTACAGAAACCAGAAGTGAAGGGCCTTTCGGTTTCCTATTATGTCTGAATTCGGCCATAGGGAGTCCTCGATGGTCTTCTTCTTCAATGGACTCATAGGAATCCAGACCAGCAGAGATGCTCAGTGTGAGTGTGAGTGTGTGTGTGGCTTACTTCTGAGTAAACATGTATATGATTGAGACCAAGGACCCCATGCTAGGATGTTCTAAAGAAGTGTAGCAAGGACAAACCATTCGTACCGAACACCAAGAAACCAACATTCTGGTGTAGACTGCTCCTGAACATAGAGTTTCTGAGTCAAACAACCTGTGAATCTGAAAACTTCACTTTAGTATACTGAGGAAATGGAGCCTCCATATTCAGAGGGCATTGGGCTAGTATGTTGAGCCTCCATGTTCAAGGACAGTCTATACCAGCATAGTAGTTTTTTTTAGTGCTGAGTGGGAATGGTTTCTGGGATGTCCTTGCTGCACTGCTTTGGAATGTCCTAGCATGGGGTCCTTGGTCTCAATCCTATACATGTTTACTCAGAAGTAAGCTCAAGTGAATTCTTCTATGCTTTGCCAAGGGGTTGGAAGAAAGGGTCAACAAAGAGGCCACATTCTTGCCTAGGATTTCTGCTGGTCTGGATTCCTATGTGTGCTTACTCAGATGTTATGGTCGAGTAGCTCCAAGATCTGGATTAGCTGCAAACCATTTCATAGATGTTGGTGCTGGGGTTATTGCTTGGGATTACAGAGGAAATGTTGTAATTGGAACCGCCCGCCATTCGAACTGGTTCGGAGGCCCATAAAGGGCCTCTGAACCAGTTCCGTGCACATCCCTAGTCCCTACGTGTCGCTCACTGCAAAAATAGAAATAGCGTTATCTATTCTTTGGCTTTATTATGACTATTACAGGATTTGATTTTGCTTCTCATGTTGATATTGTAGATTGTGAGCCCTTTGGGGACAGGGATCCATCTTCATTTATTATTTCTCTGTGTAAACCAGAGAACTGGTAAACTCTGAGCCATTTTTGGAAGGGCGGTATAGAAATCAAATTAATCATCATCATATTTTGTTATGTACCATATCAAAGTGTAAGGGATGCCTCTTCTACTCTCTCCTGACTCATTGCCATCCTCCACCAACACACGGTCCACTCTGTTCATACAGCCGAGGCTCTTGTAACTACCGTTTTACTGTCTTCTGCTGCATATTGCAACTGGCATGCATTTGAGGAAAATAATGATAAATAAAGATGATAGTGAAAGGAATGTAGGCAGATTAGTTCTTACCAGAACTGCTTGTTAGGTTTATATCCCGCTTTTCCTCCAAGGAGCCCAACGCGGTGTAAGTGGTTATGTTTATCCTCATAACCTTCTGCATGATCCTCACCCACGTTAAGGTCATCTGAGGAGGTCCAGCTACTACCAGTGTATTTGGTGGCAACTCAGAAGTGGGCCTTCTCTGTAGCCACTCCTGGGCTATGGAATGCACTCCTGGCAGAAATCCGTAATCTGAGTTCATTATTGGCCTTCAGGAGAGCCCTCAAAACCTATCTGTTTGGCCTGGCCTTCTAGAGTTTTTAAATGGTTGTAAATGGTTTTAATGTTGTAACCTGGCTTTTCAGGATTTTTAAACTGTTTTGAATGTTGTAACTGTTCTTGTTTTCTGGTGTTTTACAACCTCTGTTCTTAACTGCTAGTTGATTTTAATTGATTTGTTTGAATGTAAACTGCCCCGAGCCATTTTGGAAGGGCGGTATAGAAATCAAATCAAATCAAATCAAATCAAATCAATCAATCAATAAAAACCCTGTGAGGTAGGTTAGATTAAAGAAGTGACTGGCCCAAAGTCACCCAGTGCGTTTCAAGGCTGAATAGGGATTTGAACTCAGGTCTCCTCAGAGTTCTCCTTAGTCCAACACTCTAACAACTGTGCTGCACTAGATGCAAAGCTTTTTGAACACTCTGAAAATGCTAAATATGATCATAAAATAAATCTTGCACAGTTATGAGAAATGCAACCAGTGCAGGCGTTGTGTGGGATGGGTTGGCTGTTTGATATTGGTGAGAATGCAAGTCAGAACACCAGAAACGGTGAGAAAAACAGAGAACACCATGCAGTGATGAGGAAATTAGCACCCTCTTGAATTTTTCACCATTGTGCAACTCTAAAACCACAGGAGCCTCTGTGAGGAAAGAAGGTAGAGACCTGTTATGTGCAAACATCCTACACTGACATGTCTTAAAAAAAACCCACAGCTAAAAATAAATTGTGAAGGAAATAAACCTAGCAATTGCAAAATGGGAGGAAAGAGGGTTTTTTTGCATGTCAGCACAAATTTTACCAGCAGTGGTACTGGAAGACAGCTCTTAGAAGTTTCAAATCCAAGTCAGAAGCTAGAATGGAATCTATCTAGACAGCAGTTTAGTCCAACATGAACACAGATTGCAATGGGAGACTTTAGGGGGCACCTGCATGACGTTTGAACATCTCTCATAATTTATTGGCACCATCTGCTGGCCATTTGTTGGCAATCCATGAAAACTCCATCTTTTTTCAATACTACTTTTATTTTGACTAGAAAGTAAGGTGGGTTTTCCAGAGATTATCAGAAGATGGCCAGGAAGTTTTCACATCTGGCTTTTAGTTCGCATATCCTCCGGAATGGAGGGGGTGCATTCACATATCAGCCGGATTTATACCGAAGTCCCTGCTAGTTATTGGGGAGCACTTCACACACAATTCGGGTTTTTTTTAATTGCACGTTAGTGTAGTCAGATTTATATCTGGGTTTAAAAAATCCACTTTTTGCATCAGGGTTCCCCCCCCCCAACTTTGAACTCACAGTAAAGCTTCTCAGTAAAGCCTGCTGTCTGGGAAAGCTCCAGCAGGTGATGATAAGAAAATCTATGACTCATTTTACAGGACATTGTGCAGACGTCCTGTAAAATCTCCCGTCGCAATTTTTACTCATGTTGGAATAAACTGCTGTCTAGATAGACCTCTGGACAAGTAGGTGTCAAAGATGGCATTCCAGTGACTTGCCCCAAACAAAATGTTACTTTAAAAGCATCTTGAAACTCCCTATGTATTTTCTTTTATAAAAAGCAGCTACAATGAGCCCCAATCTGAATAGAGACCACAGTCTCTCTACCCTGCAATGTTCCCAGTGAAAATCACCCCAGCCATATCCACTATTTGCCCTGGTTGGCAAAAGTTTCTGTAATCATCTGAGGCTCTTCTTTGGGTGTTCCTGCTAAGAAAAAATAGGCAGATGGCTACTGGTGAAAGGCCCTTTTCGGTGTCTGTGGAATCCCCTCCCATGAGTTATCCATCTGGTGCTTTTGGTACTGAATTCAGGGTGGGTGAGATCAATTTTCAGTGTATTGTTAATTAAAATGAATTATTAACTATATCAATGAAAGCAGTGATTAGTGACTTGTGGATCTTTCCCCCTTGACAAGGGACCCACAATGTTAGTGAAAGATAATGGCCAGAAAATAGGCCCTGTCCTTGCACAGTCACAGGAGCACCTGGAGTGCACGCCAGCCCCAAAGAAATGCCGAAACCCTCCCCTCCCCAAATCCCTGTTGCTTCCAGATTGCAATCCTAGGCATGCTTCCTTAAAGTCGCCGCTCCTCAAGTTTTGCCGCCGTAGGCAGACGCCTCCACTGCCTATGCCTTAATCCGCCTGTGCCTTCATGGCAGCTGCCTATGTTTCAAACATATTGTACAATAAGTATGCTTTTCTAGCCTATCTTTCCCAAAGCCAGGTTTTTAGTTTATGATGTTTTAAAGTTCTGTTGAACAGTGGTTCCCCCAGTCTCGGGTCCCCAGACATTGCTGGTTGTTGAGGCTACTCAGTGGACGAAATGGCCCAGAAATCTTGTTTTTCCTCTTCACCCTCAACTAAGAACATAAGAACAGCCCTGCTGGATCAGGACCAAGGAAGCCCATCTAGTCCAGCATCCTGTTTCACACAGTGGCCCACCAGATGCCTCTGAGAAGCCCACAGGCAAGAGGTGAGGCTATGCCATCTCTCCTGCTGTTGCTCCCCTGCAACTGGTATTGAGAAGCATCCTGCCTCTGGGGCTGGAGGTGACCTATAGCCACCAGACTAATAGCCATTGAAAGACCTGGAGGTTTTTCCACACATGGCTCTATGCCTTGGGGTATCTGAAGAGTGGATCTGCTTCACAGCAGATTCAAGGCATTTTAATTTGAGGGATTAGATGGACCATTCACATAGCCATCAGCACCTCCATCAACACGTTTGGAGAAAGCAGAAGCCCCAGAGTGTTTTTTTCCAAAAGCTGCTGGAAATAGAGGATTTTTTAACCCCGGTCATAACTCGGGCTAAGCCAGAATTCGCAGCCTCCTTTCGGAGAAAAACAAAGTCCTGTCTGTCCTGGTCCCGGATAGCCCACAAGGAGGTCGGGTTAAATCCAGCGAATATGTGGACTGGCACACTCCAATCAGGGGGTCTATGACAACTCGCCACGGCCAACTCACCACGGCCAACTCACCACCGGTCAGTTGGACACAACCAACTCACCGCAGGGACAACTTGCCGTTGGAAACAACGCAACTCACCCCCGCAAGCCCATCCTATCACTTTGGCTTTCGATCCAGAGAGGGGACAAGCAGGAGGGAGGCGAAAGGAAGCTGAATTTCCACCTACCACCCACCAAAGCATGTCTTTCATGTTCTGCAGTGGAAGGAAGAATCTCCCTGCATTCCTACCTGTGGGGTTGTGCCTCACGAGAAGTGAAATGTCAGGTGCGAAGCCTGCACCAGAACTTGAGAGCAGGCAAGGTGCAGAAGGGCAGAGACTCCTATTACGAACAGCTCATTTCAGGCCACCGTCCTCCAGTCAAGTTGAAGAAATACCGCAAAGCAGATAGCACTTACATTTATATACCGCTCTATAGCTGGAAGCTCTCTAAGTGGTTTACAATGATTTAGCATATTGCCCCCAACATTCTGGGTACTCATTTTACTGACCTCGGAAGGATGGAAGGCTGAGTCAACTTTGAGCCCCTGGTCAGGATCGAACTTGTAACCTTCTGGTTACAGGGCGGCAGTTTTACCACTGCGCCACCAGGGGCAGATGAGCGCATTTCAAAGATTGTGCTTGATTATGGCAATAGAAGCCACGCAGAATACTTGCGTGCCATAGCAAACAATTATCAAATAGCTTAATAACATGTTTTTTGATTTTTTACTATTGCATTTTTGTCACCAGATTGCACCAGGTATACACAAGCAGAAATGGGTATCGGACAGTCCAGCTCGGTGACAAATAGTTCAGATTGGTGACAAATATGAAAAAGGGGCTATTTTGATCCAATATGGCGTTCTGGTCATAATACAAAAGAAGAAGAAGAAATAAGAAAACAACATGCTGTTCTACTAAATGAAGTCATCACACTTTTTTCACTGCAGTACTACAATGTCATATTTAGACAGCAGAATCAAAATCTGAGAAGAGTCACAAATGTTTTTTTTGATTTTTTTACTGTTGCATTTTTGTCACCTCTCCAGAGGTGATAAAGAGTTCATATTGGTGACAAATATGAAAAAGGGGCTATTTTGATCCAATATGGCTTTCTGGTCATAATACTGCTCCAGAGTCAGTAACAATTATACTGCGGACTTGCAGACATCTAGAAGCCTGAGCATGTATACACTTATCCAAGCTCTGGCAGTTGTACAGGGCTGGGCCCAGAAACAGAACGGGGAAATTGATCCTCACCAGACTTTTCAATTCTCATGAGGCACAACCCCACATGTAGGAACGCAGCGAGATTCTTAGACAGTCTAACACCACACCAAATACAAGCATGTTTTGACAATTGCTTGGTTATTTTGAAACCCCACAGTGTCCAACAAGAGGTTGTGCTCTGTATGGGGAGGATGCTAGGAGATATGCCAGTTTTCAACATGCAGAGAATGCAGCCCAGACTACAGCCCAGCCTCTTGTTCATGCAAAAATAAATTAATAGCTAAAAGCCCAACAGTCTGTACAATCCTGCAGAGTGAATGATTGGTGTGGCATCTTGATCTCTTCTCTGCCATGTAAGAAGTTTTATGCTGGGCTATCGGGTGCAGTGAGTTGTACTTTCCTGCAGAGAACTGAAAAACAACAATACAACAAGCACACACACACCTTGGCCAGGAAATCTCCTCCTAAGAGTTTTGCTATTCAAAACTCAACTACACACCAGATCCCCCAAGTGTTCTGTTAATAACCCTGGGATACACATGAGGTAGTCTGCTTTAATCAGAGAACTCAGCATCAAGGTCCGCTGCTGATTTGGGGAGACCCGCAAAGGGGCAAAATGAGGAGGAAAATGTCAGCCCGCCCGCTCTCAAGCTCTGGTGCAGGCTTCGCACCTGACATTTCACTTCTCGTGAGGCACAACCCCACAGGTAGGAATGCAGGGAGAGTCTTCCTTCCACTGAAGAATGTGAAAGACAGCTTTGGTGGGTGGTAGGTGGAAATTTAGCTTCCTCTCGCCTCCCTCCCGCTTGTCTTCTCCGGATTTGAAAGCCAAAGCGACAGGACGGGCTAGTGGGCGGGGGGAGTTGCGTTGTTTCCAACAGCAAGTTGGCCGCAACCAATAGACCGGCATCGAGTTGGCAGCGGCCAGTTGGCCATGGCAAGTTGCCCCATTCCTCCAATCAGGAGTGGATTCGCAGGGGAAAGCCCTGTCTATAAAACCTCCGGTCCACCATGAATCTGTCTAAGTCCCTTCTAAAGCCATCCAAGCTGGTGGCCATCCCCACATGCCATGGCAAAGCATCCCATAGATTAATTATGCGCTGTATGAAAAAGTACTTCCTCTTGTTGGTCCTAAATTTCCTAACCTTCTTTTTCATGGGGTGACCCCTGGTTCTAGTGTTGTGAAAGAGGGGAGAAGAATTCCTCTCTGTCCACCCTCTCCATTCCATGTATAATTTTATACACCTCGATCATTTCTCCCTTTAGTCACCTCTTTTCCAAGGTAAAGAGCCCCAGAGGCTGTAGCCTAGCCTCAAAAGGAAGGTGCTCCCGGCCCCTGATCAGAAAGCTCGATGCTATCTGACCCGGTTCACATAAAAAGGAGCCTCTTTGCATAAAGAGAGGCATAAAAGAGATGATGAGTAAGAAAAGATGCCCTCTCTCGATTGTATCTTTATGTAAAATAAGTTAACACCTGCTGCAGAGAAAGCCACAATTTTACAGAGAAAGAACCAGGAAGTTCCCAGAATTACTTTTTGTTGAAGCAGCTTGATGAACCCAAAGACTGAAAAGATATTTTTTGATGCAAAAATCAAAGATTTAAACCTTCAGTCTGGAAAGCCTTTACACACACACACACACACACACCTCCAAGCAGTTGTGTGCAGTTTGCACACAAGCCTCGCAACTTTACGACAGACAGGATTGTGATATGGCCTTGTAGTTGCTCACTCCCCACTTTGCCCAACAGTGAGAACACTCCAGGGCTAGTTTTCTCTGAATGGTAGACAGTGTCAGGCCTTGGTGAACCTTGGTGTGTCAGTTTCACACAATCACACTGATGTCAGGAACCCACACTGAACCTAGAGGCTATTCTCAGGATGGGGGGAAACTGGGCTGAAGAAGCCCAACCCGGTTTTTCCCCACCATGAGAACCAGCTGCCTTGTGGGCAGGCCCGGTGGTTCTCTGGTGGCTAGCCGGCCCAAGTAGCCCTTCCCTTCGCTCAGGTGAGAGGAGCGAGCGCTCCACTAACCCGGGTTTTCGGATCGTGTGCTGCCATGGCAACACAGGAGGAGACCCCCGCTGGGAGGCTGCTTTGTGCGGGGGCATCCTGGAACCGGGGGCCATGTGGCCCCGATCCCCGTGGCCCCCACTGGCTCTGTGACGGTCGTGTGGGTAGCCGATCTGGCTGCTCAGGGCTGCCATTTGACCGTCTGTGGGGAGAGTGGGCTGAGCCCCCTCTGACTTTTCCGACTTCAGAGGCTGGCCGGCTGGGCACTCTAGCCTGTGTCCAAGAGGGGTGTGCACAGAACCGGCTGGTCCAGCCCAGTTCGAGTCCAAACTGGGCCCAAACCAGACCGGGCCAGTTTGGCCTGGCACCCCCTCAAACCACTACCCCCCCCCCAGTTCGGTCCGGGGCGTGTGTGTTCCTGAGCCTGAAAAAAAGAAAAATTTAATTGCCCCCTAAACTTACCCCCTCAGGGGGAGTTTTCCAAGGCGGTGTGTGTGTGTGGGTGTCCCGCAGAGATTCCCCTTCTCTTGCTGGCCTCTCTTAGTAAAAAAAAACCCAGCCGTTCAGCTGTTCTTTGGTTGGTTTTCAGCTCCCCCCCTCAGGTGCGGCAGCCATTTCGGATGCCGCTGTGCCTGCGCCCTGGGCCTCTGCGTGGCCGGGGTGGGTCATGCTTTTGACTAAGGGAGGCCGGCGGGGGGAGGGAGAACTTCCACGTACCCCGCCCCCCCGCCTCAGACAATTCCCTTGGAGGGGGTAAATTTGAAAAAAACCAAAATACATTAAAAACAACAAAAAAAAAGCTCGCGAATCCCCCGAACTGCCCAGGGCACGGGGTTTTCAGTCCAGAGTCTTACCAAACAGGGTCTTACCGGTCTTCAGTCAGTCCAGGGTCTTACCGAATGTTTGAAGTTGAACCTCTTTGCACATCCCTAGTGTGTCCAACTTGCCCACCCTCTGACACTGTACCCGAGCGTGCTGTTTTCCAGAGCGGCTAGGAAAATGCACCCGGGAAACAGTGTTCCCTCTAAGGCGTGTGCATGCACTCACAAGTTTTTTGATGTCTGCCCGGTTAATTTTCGATCCCACTCAGGTTGAATAAAACTCATTCTGCACACAGATGGAAAGAAATGAGACGGCAAAGTTTGATTTTGCACACACACACACACACACACACACACACACACACACACACACACACACACAGAGCCAAGTAGTGCAGAGCCCTAGCTTTCACCTGAGCTGCGAAATTAGCGCATGCTGATCTGAGGATCCATTGGGAGAGAGTTCCGCAGTCCATTATGGGGGCAAAACTCTCACACATCAGAGATGAAATGAGGCCACTGTCAGATGCGGAATGTGAGTCAATTTCCTTTTGGAAATGGATGCTGTGTGAGGCAGGCAGGTCATATTTGAGACCGTGAGCGCAGCTGATGAGATCAGCTGTTTGGTGGCGGTGGAGAAGATGCAATGAGCACAAAAGACTGTGTCTTTTGGGGGTACAGAATGTGAAGGCCTTTTGGGGAGCAGGGGACAGGATTGCATCTTACATTCCTGCATGACTGTGCAGTGCTTCAGGGAGAAAGAGCAATTGGCAGAGCAATTGACTATTGGTCATTGAGAGACTACACGTGTGAGCACTGTAAAATATTCCCCTCAGTGGATGGAGCCGCTCTGGGAAGAGCAGAAGTTCCAAGTTCCCTCCCTGGCAGCATCTCCAAGGTAGGGCTGAGAGAGACTCCTGCCTGTAACCTTGGAAAAGCTGCTGCCAATCTGGGTAGACAATACTGAGCTAGATGGACGAGTGGTCGGACTCGGTATATGGCAGCTTCCTATGATCACTTTCTCCACATGATGAGCACTTTTCTTGCTAAGCCTCTATCATGTCCCTTCTAAATTGTAATCCCCCCAACTAAAGAGCCCCAAATGAGTCTTTCCTCATAGGGAAGATGCTCCACCCGCCTGGATCATTTTTATTTCCCTTCTTGGCAAGTCTGTTTCGTCTGTTTTCTTTCTTCTGACTGTAAATTGTTTTCGAAGGCAGAGACGTACCATCTTCCTATGAAACTTTCACTCGGCTCCAGTTCTCAGTGTGTTTTTTTCTATACTGTTGTGCAGATAATCTGCAGAGATAATCATGAAACCCACACACCCATGCACGATACAGTACTTGCAGCTTGAAATTAGGTATTTGATTCTAGTTTAATTAGCTAAGGTATAAGGCCTCTTAAAGGGCCTGCCAAAAATTTACTCCGTTTTTCAGAAAGACGTACAGAGAGGTGGGCTCCCTCATCAGCATAAGCCCCTATCTTACAAATGTCTTATTCTACACCTGGGAAGTTTAAACAACTTCTGGGTGAGGAGAGCTGGCCTTGTGGCAGCAAGCATGTCTTGTCCCCTTAGCTAAGCAGGGTCCACCCTGGTTGCATATGAATGGGAGACTTGATGTGTGAGCACTATAAGATATATTCCCCTTAGGGCATGGAGCCACTCTGGGAAGAGCATCTAGGTTTCAAGTTCCCTCCCTGGCAGCATCTCCAAGATAGGGCTGGGAGAGACTCCTGCCTGCAAGCTTGGAGAAGCTGCTGCCAGCTGTGTAGACAATCCTACCCAGCCAGCGTGGTGTAGAGCTTACAGGGCTGGACTAGGACCAGGGAGACCCGAGTTCAAATCCCCATTCAGCCATGAGACTTGCTGAAGACTTCCCCACCGGTGTGTTTCCCAGACTATGGGAAGCTCCTAGATCGGGCAGCAGTGATATAGGAAGAGGCTGAAAGGCATCGTCTCATACTGTGAGGGAGGAGGCAATGGTCAACCCCTCCTGTATTCTACCAAAGGCAACCACAGGGCTCTGTGGGCACCAGGAGTCGACACTGACCCGACGGCACAACTTTACCTTGTTTCCTTTGTTGACTAATGTTGACAACTTCTTCATCTTCATCATCTCCTCCTCCTCCTCCACTTGTCACATTTAACATTTGCTTAGGCTGTCATCAGATTAAAGACATCTTACTTAATTAATCATATGAGTTTTAGTTGATTCATCCATCAACTTAATCTGCACATGAGTGAAAACAATAGTTCGGCAGACAACAGCCTGCTTCTTTTGTTTCAAGATGATAAAGGCATGCCGTGTTCGTTATTTGCATTTCTTTGCAGCACACAGACTGGAAATAATGAAAAATGTATTTAAGTCAGCTGATTAATCTGGGCACTTTTTAACACACATTGAGGTCATCCATATAAGCAAAAACTGTGTTCTACCCAGATTTGGAACATAGGAAGCAGCCATATACTGAGTCAGACCATTGGTCTATCTAGCTCAGTATTGTCTTCACAGACTGGCAGCAGCAACTCCAAGGTTGCAGGCAGGAATCCCTCTCAACCAATTTTCGGTTTTGTGGAAGCAAGGTAGGAGGGAAAACTGGAGAGCTTTTCCTCCTCCCTTGCTTCCACGTAATCACTTCTACCCAGGTTTTCCTCCTACCTTGCTTCCACACAACTGAAAATTAGGAGAACACACAGCTCCCAAACTCGGGTAGAAGACAGTTTTTGATTGTATGAATGACCTCATTGCTGGCTTTAAAGAAACAACATAAAACGTCCCACTTGCTTCAAGACTCACCTTCCCCCATGATGATGTCTGGAGACAGGGATGCTGAACAGGCAGAAAACAAAAGCAGACCAGCAGTGCTACCCCATGGATTGCCCGCTGTACCTTTGGGAGCTCAAAGCATATTTTGGGTTCAAAACTGTGGATAGCACAAACCGGGTGGGCTAGTTGCAATGACGGCTCAGGGTCTCCTTGCGCCGGAGGCAGGGCATCACATGCTACCCCCTCTTTCTTAGAAACGCAGGATAAGCTGCCTCCTACTGAGTCAGACCCTTGGCCCATCCAGCTCAGGATTGTCTACACTGACTGGCAGCAGCTCTCCATGGCAGGAGTCTCTCTCAGCCCTACCTGGAGATGCTGCCAGGGACTGAACCTGGGACCTTCCGTATGCAAAGCAGATGCTCTGCCACTGAGCTATGAATGCACTGGACATATGACTGAACATACAACCAGAGTCAGCCCATTGCTCCATCTACCTCAGTATTGTCTGCACCAGGCCTGGTCAACTTAACAATAAAATAACAAAATAACAATACAATTAACAATAAAATAAAATAAACAATAAAATAAAATAAACTTACCCCCCCCAGCTGTTTTTGGACTACAACTCCCATAATCCCCAGTGGCCGATATTTATTTATTTATTCATTTGTCGATTTCTATACCGCCCTTCCAAAATGGCTCAGGGCTTTGTTTGCATTAAAACAAAACAATTAAAATCAATTAACAGTTAAAAACAGAGATTATAAAACCCCACAAAACAATAACAATTAAAACAAACAAACAATTAAAACAAACATTAAAACAAACAATTAAAACAAACATTAAAACAAACAATTAAAACAAACATGTTTTAATAACAATTAAAACAAACAGTTTAGAAACCAGGTTACAACATTAAGACCATTTACAACAATTTAAAAACC
The DNA here is from genome assembly GCF_027244095.1 of Hemicordylus capensis. Classification (NCBI taxonomy): domain Eukaryota; kingdom Metazoa; phylum Chordata; class Lepidosauria; order Squamata; family Cordylidae; genus Hemicordylus; species Hemicordylus capensis. Next base: position 19,072,911 of record NC_069666.1, on the reverse strand, counting down.
CCAGAAGGCCAGGCCAAATGAACAGGTTCTGAGGGCCAATAAAGAATTCAGATTACGGATTTCTGCCAGGAGTGCATTCCACAGCCCAGGAGCAGCTACAGAGAAGGCTCGCCTCTGAGTCAAACACCAGATGCACTGGTGGCAAAATATTTTAGTGCTCACACATGTAGTCCCCCATTCATATGCAAACCAGGGCAGACCTTGCTTAGCAAAGGGGACTATTCCTGCTACCTACCAGAAGACCAGCTATCTTTCAAGTCAGGCCATTGATCCATCTAGTTTAGTATCATCTTCATGGACTGGCAGCGGCTTTCCAGGGTTTCAAGCAGGGGTCTCTCTCAGCCCTATCCTGGAGATGCTGTCAGGGATTTGAACCTGGGGCCTTCTGCCTGCGAAACAGATGCTCTCCCACTGGGCTACAGCCCCAGCATCAAAGGTGGCATACATGGGTCTCCCATCCTGTCACTGACCACACCAGGACCTGTTTATCTGTCCTCGCTAACTGAGCAAAGAGGCACCTTTTAAAAGTGGCGATTCTCTTTATTGAGCGGGAGGAGAGCAACTGGCCCTTTCCTTCCCCAGCACAGCATCCCTCCAGTGGCTGTTGCTGGTGTCTGTCTTACGTTTCTTTTCTTTTTTAAAAAATAAATAAATAAATTGTGAGCCCTTTAGGGACAGGGAGCCATTTTATTTCTTTATTTATATTTATGTAAATTGCTTGGTAAACTTTGTTTGAAAAATGGTATATAAATATTTGCTGAATTTGTATCTTCAGCAAGTGATGGATTTGTTGGATTCGTATCTGCGCCGTGGTGAAGCCTATGCTCAAGAAAGAGTATGAAGAACAGGCTAGAACCTCTCCTCCTCTCGGACAGGCTATCTTTTTTTCTTTGCAGGATCTCGTTTGGTATGGAAAAGCCTTCCATTTGCAGTCTGGTGCTCAGGAAGAGACGGATTATGACCAGAGGTGCACCTAGGTAATTTTGGAACCTGGGCCTCAAGTAGGGTTGCCAACTGTCCCTCATTACACAGGATGTCCCTCATTTCAGGGATGAAATGTTGGTCCCTATAGCGACAGCATTTGTCCCTCAATTGTCCCTCATTTATTCAACAGCATATAATTCAATTACATATACATCCATAATACCCAGGCTCCCCGACAGCCCCCACAAACTTGTGTCCCTCATTCTGGAACTTGTGTCCCTCATTCTGGCAATAAAATGTTGGCAACCAGGGGCGTAGCAAGGTTGGAGTGGGCCCAGCGACAAGATTTTAAAATGGGTCCCCCCTCACTGAAGCTCAGCTCATGAAGGAAAGAAATCTTACATGAGGCTGAATAGTGGTAACAAAAAGCAGAGTAAAATTTATATATATAACCTATGTGCCACAACAGAACATCATCCTAAATGATTTTTAAAAAGGTTTTGTAAATTGTGGACGATGCAAGTCATTTCATGGGACTAGAGAAAGACCTGCTGTTCTGGTCGCTCCCGGGCTTAACACTCACATCAGTTTCGGAGGATGAATACAACTGAAGGAAGCCCGGGCGGGTGCGCGGCTGGGGGAGTCAGTCATGTGACTTGCCTCTGGGGGGGGCCCCAAGGCAGTGGGCCCTTAGACAACTGTCTCCCCTTGCCCTATTAGAGTTACACCCCTGTTGGCAACCCTCACCTAAAGGCCTTTGGAGGGCCCCCTTCCCTGTAAATTAAGCATTCTCATGCTCGACCCGGCGACCACACCACCTTCGGCCAGGAAGTCCAGTGGTCAGAGCACCTCTGATTATGCCATGTTGAGGCCTTAAGCGACATCAAGCTTAAAAGGCCCCCTAACACCGTTGCAACATTATATGTAGTTCTAACAAAAAGGACGAGTGGCATATTGTCATTCACCGAACATATTTACCTATAACCTATGTATACTATTTTTGGATATTTAGATTTATTTTTATTTATTTTTTGTCCCTTGCTGTTAGGTGTTTTGAGTACTTTCTATTTCGGGTCAGTGGCCATAATAAAGGAATCCGAATCTGAATAAAGCTTTCTTATTACCTGGCAAAGATACATCGAAGAATGGATAATCTAACCCCTAGCAGCGATCCTGTTTGCACCCGAGATGCCTTTACATGCAAACACATTGCGTAAAAATGGAAGTTTGCTCCTTGTATGGAGAGGCCCTTCATATTCATAATGCGGGGCCAGAAGCCGTCGCTTACTTCGCCTGCTCCTCCGTCTGGCATGGGCTGACCGGCGTGGGGAGCCCGGCCTTCCGACACCCAGCGCGGCGCAGAGAAGCCAGGCCACCCTGCCTGCTTCGCACCAGCCAGGCGGTGCCCAGAAGGTGGCGCCGCCTCACCGCCCAGCTTCAGCAGCGGTCGGTCGATCGGAAGGAGGGAAGGCAGGCGAGGGGGGGGTGGATCGGGCCCAGGCGAGCCGAGATTCCCGGCGCAGGCGCCGTGCAGCGGGCGGACTGGTCCGGGCTCCGTTTCCTCTAGCCACCAGGCCCTGAAAGCTCCCAGCAGCGGCGTTGCAGAGGGAGCAGCGGCCGGGGCGGGCCACCGAGAGCGTGCCTCTGCCGCTGGGGATCGCGCAGGGCCTGGAGCAGCGCCGACATTCGCCCGGCCCGCCGAGAAGGAGGAGGAGGAGGAGGAGGCGGAGGCTGCAGCAGCGGCGGCGCGCTTCGAACGCTGGCAGCCCTAACGTTCCAAAGGGAAGCCGGCAACGTTCGAAATTGGAACCTTCGCGGCGGCCGCGGCAACATTGTTTCCTCTTCCCCGCCCCTCCTCACCTTCCCCTGCCCCGCCCTGGGTCCCGCGGCCCCCCGCCCCGGGCCATCCTCCCTAACCCCACCCCTTTGTACCTCTCCGGCCCTCGGAACCTCCATCTCCGGCCCTGCGGCTCCTGGGGGCTGCCTCCAGCCCGGCTGCATGGAATACACCCCCGCTTGCTAAGCGGAGGAGGAAGCCCCGGCCTCTCTGTGCCCCCCCTCCCCGCCCCCACCCGCCTTGGTTGGCAGACGGAGCAGATCGGCGCCTAGAGAGTGGTGAGTAGCTGACGCCCCCCCGCGCTCATTTGTGAGTAGGTGCTGTGGTGAGCCTATATCCCCAGGTCCTTGCTTAGGGGAGGGGGGCATGGGAGATGCCCGCCCACCCCCGTCTCTTTCAAGCGCTTCCTCCCCTTTCTGTTGGTGGGTGGAAACTCTGGGGATTCCGCTTAAGAGAGTAGTCCTTAAGGAGGAACCGAGTGGGTGGAGGGGGGAGGTTTGCATGCCTCGCACCCGTCAGCTGCAAAGGTTTCCCAGAAGCCCCTCCGAGGCGCCGATGGGCCGGAGAGAAAGCCCTTGGTCATCGTTGCCTGCAGGCTGGGAGGCGCCCGGTCTCTCTCCAGCGCTGTTGCTGTCTTTGGGAGCCTTGCAGTGACTTCTGCTTGCACTAGGCCTGTCACTTCCCTTCTGCCCTTTTCTTCCGTATATGTGCGAGAGAAAAAGAGAAAACCGGTTGCCTGGAGTGCCCTTCCTCCGCCGGCCTGTCTGCCACGGAAGGCGACCACTGTGATACCTGCCTGGATGCCAGGCCCTTGTGATCCTTGCAGTGTGCAGAAAATGAGCCTCGCTGCCTTGTGCGCTCGGGTTGTGGGAGAGCCAGGGGGGAAGAATAAATGAAACCCCCCTAAGCGAATCGTTAGCGTGATGATTAGTGTGATTGAAGGAAAGGTTTCCTGCAGCCAGCCGGTTCTTGAGAGAGAGGAGGAGGGAGCCCAGAGAGACATCTGGAACAATGGTGCTCCGTCGCCCCCCAGGTTCCGCCCGCATCTGCGCGAAGCAGGTAGCTTTTATCACATGCGCTCTGTAACCCCCATATGCTTTGAAGCTTCGGAGGAAGTTTGAGGGCAGAAGTGCCTCTTGTGGGATTCTCTTTTAAGCAGGGGATCAAGGCTGCTGGTGGGGTGAAGAAGGGCAGCTAAGAAACCCACCCTGGCTTCTATGACGGATGATGGGCCGTCACCTTCCACACAGCCGGCAGACAGTGGCGCTACAGTGCTCGCCAGCCGAGGCCTTTCGCCTTTCACATTGCCGGAAGGACAACAAAGCTATTGATGGCGACTGGTTGGGATCTTGGCTTTCTCGCCTCGCCACCATCAGTGAGTCATATTGTGGCAAAGCGGCAGCTGCACAAGGGGTAGATTCTGTGTGGCCGCTTTGGCGGTTCGCAGCCGAGGCGACGCGACACGACAGTGGAATCGACACACGTCGACCTGACCAGGGCGAGGGGGAGGCAGCGACATTGCTAAATGGCTCTGGGTAGCCATTTGATGGGATAAGAGATTTAAAAGCTCAGGGACGTGTCACTTATAGCCTCTACTAATGTGACTTTCTGGAAACAACTGATTAAAGCCCCCACAGTTTGTATCCATGTGGACTCTCTCTCTCTCTCTCTCTCTGGATCCAGATTTGAGGGATCCTCCTAGGAATATAGGAAGCTTCCTTCTACTGAGTCAGACTCTTGGTCCTTCTAGTGTTGTCTTCCCAGACTGGCAGTGGCTTCTCCAAGGCTGCAGACAGGAATCTCTTTCAGCTCTATCTTGGAGATGCTGCCAGGGAGGGAACTTGGAACCTTCTGCATGCAAGCAAGCAGATGCTCTTCCCAGAGTGGCTTCATCCCCTAAGGCAGGGCTGCTCAACTTTGGCCCTCCTGCAGATGTTGGCCTACAACTCCCATAATCCCTGGCTATTGGCCACTGTGGCTGGGGATTCTGTGAGTTGTAGTCCCAAAACAGCTGGGAGGCAACGTTCCCTCTAACAGGGATTCCCAGATGTTGTTGACTACAACTCCTAGAATCTGCAAGCAAAAGCCATTTCAGCTGGGGATTCTGGGAGTTGTAGTCAACAACATCTGGGGATCCCTGTTAGGAGGAACACTGTTGGGGAGCCAAAGTTGAGCAGGCCTGCCCTAAGGGGAATATCTTCGAGTGCTCACACATGTAGTCTCCCATTCAAATGCAAACCTGGGTGGACCCTGCTTAACAAAGGGGGCAATTCATGCTTGCAACCATGAGACCAGCTCCCTCGGTCCATCTAGTTCAGTATTCTATACACACCAGGGCTGCACAGCTTTGGCTGTCCTGCAGAGGTCAGACTACAACTCCCATAATACCTAACTATCAGTTGCTGTAACTGGGGATGCTGGGAGTTGTTGTCCAAAAGCAGCTGGAGGGCCGAAGTTGTGCAGTCCTGGTTTACACTGACTGGCAGTGGCTTTCCAAGGCTTTAGGCAGGAATCTTTCCCAGCCCAGCCTGAGATGTTGCCAGCAATGTCTTCTCTAAATTTTCTTCTTCTGTGCGCAGAATGAGTTTTGTTCTGGGCGGCAGTGTCAGGGTGATGTGTGCACAGGTGCATTCAGAGTGGGGCCTTCCTGAGTCAACCTGAGTGGGATCTAACATTAACTGAGCAGAGATCAAAAAGCTTTTGTGCATGAGCACACATGCACATGCTTTAGAGCGAACACGGACCGGCAGGGTGGCTGGGTTTGGGCTGGGCTGGGCTGAATAGGGACAGTTGGTCCACAGATGGCAAGGAGGGAGGTTTATTCCAGCTGCCAGCAATTTATTTCAAGCAAAGTCGACGGACCAATTATTATGTGGGGTACAGTTAGGATCTAAAAATTGACTGAGCAGACATCAAAAAACATATGAGTATGCACACATGCGCGTGCCTTAGAGGGATCACTGGCTGTGAGGGATGGAACCTGGGGTCTTCTGCATTCAAAATAGATGCTCTACCACTTAGCCCTGTCGGCTAAGGGGAATATCTTATGTACATAGGAAGCTGCCATATGCTGAGTCAGACCCTTGGTCCTTCACACTCAGGATTGTCTACACAGACTGGCAGCAGCTTCTCCAAGGTTGCAGGCAGGAGTCTCTCTCAGCCCTATCTTGGAGATGCTGCCAGGGAGGGAACCTGGAACCTAGATGCTCTTCCCAGAGCGGCCCCATCCCCTAAGGGGAACATCTTACAGTGCTCACACTTCTAGTCTCCCATTTATGTGCAACCAGGGAGGCCCCTGCTTAGCTAAGGGGACAAGTCATGCTTGCTACTGCAAGACCAGCTCTCCTTTTCATTTGTTGCTGAAAAGAACAGATTTTTAATTTGTTCCAGTGCCCGCCCTCTCTCAGCCCTGTCTTGGAGATGCCAGGGAGGGAACATGGAACCTTCTGCATTCAAGCATGCTGATGCTCTTCCCATCCCCTGAGGGGAATATCTTCCAGTGCTCAGACATGTAGTCTCCCATTCAAATGCATCCAGGGCGGACTCTATGTAGCAAAGGGGACAATTCATGCATGCTATCACAAGACTCAAAGGGGACAACTTATGCTTGTCTTCTTGACTCAGCGCATATTTGGTGTATGGAAGAGAATGTTGCCCGCTGATCTTGAAGGTTGTGGTGGAACCTTCAAGCAATAAGGTTGCTTAGGTACACTGTGACTTTTGCAAGAAAGGCACTGATTGGGCAATACCTTGCAAGATGTTGAAGGAGAGGAGAGCTGGTCTTGTGGTAGCAAGCATGACTTGTCCCCTTTGCTAAGCAGGGTCTGCCTTGGTTGCATATGAATGGGAGACCAGAAGTGTGAGCACTGTAAGATATTCCCCTCAGGGGATGGAGCTTCTCTGGGAAGAGCAGAAGGTTCCGAGTTCCCTCCCTGTCAGCATCTCCAAGATAGGGCTAAGAGAGAGATTCCTGCCTGCAAGCTTGGAGAAGCCACTGCCAGTCTGTGTAGACAATACTGAGCTAGATGGACCAATGATCTGACTCAGTATATGGCAGCTTCCTATGATGTTGATAAAATAAATAATAATAATAATAATAAGAAGAAGAATAATAAGAATAATGCCGTCACTTGCAAGATGCCATTCGGAAGCCCGTGGTTGCTCTTAATAATTTTTATAAACCGCTTTTTAACAAGAAGTTCACAAAGTGATTTATCTAACAAAAGGAATGAGAGAGAATAATAAGATTGTTCTGTCCTGAAGTGGCTCAGCGTGGAAAAAGAAATACAAGGCTGCCACCATCATCCGCCACTGGGAGCAGTATCCTCTGTGTGCTGAATGAGTTTTGTTCTGGGTGACAGTTTCAAGGCTCTATGTGCACACATGCATTCAGGGTGGAGTCTCCCTGATTCAACCTGAGCGGGATCAAAAAACGTTTGTGCGTTTGTACACAAGCTCATGCTTTAGAGCAGGCCTGCTCAACTTCGGCCCTCTTGCAGATGTTGACCTACAATTCCCATAATTCCTGGCTATTGGCTGCTGCGGCTGAGAATTATGGGAGTTGTAGTCCAAAAACAGCTGGGGGGCCCAAGTTGAGCAGGCCTGCTTTAGAGGGAATACTGACTGGGAGTGTTGCTTGGCTGGGCTGAATAGGGACAGTTGATCCACAGACGGCAAGGAGGGAGGTTTATTCCAGCTGCCATCAATTTATTCAAGGCAAAGTTGATGGACCAAATGTTATATGGGGTACTGTTAGGACCAGTGTTCCCTCTAACGGAGTCACAGATATTCTGTACTACAACTCCCATAATCCCCAGTCAAAGGCCACTGCAGTTGAGGATGCTGGGAGTTGTAGTCAACAACATCTGGGAATCCCTCTTACATGCAACACTGGTTAGGGCCCTATGCTAACTATACCCCCTTGGAGTGGGTCCAAGCCAGGTTCTTAAGAGCATTATTTCTGACCCCTAGATGTATTTCTAATGCCACTCTGAGCCTGGAAGCGGGTGTCGTTTTGATAGAGGCCAGAGTAGGTATTAATAACCTAGGTAAGAATCAACGTAATGCCCTCCAGCCTCCTTCCCTCACTCTTATCAGATAAACACTTCTGGAGTGGGTGGGAGGATTGCATGAGGAAACTCTGTACCTACGGTCTTTCTCCAGAAGCAATCCTCTCTGAGAGACTGGCCAAGGGACTTATTAAATAAAGGATTGGGGATACTGAGTTTCGGAGTGATCTGTCAAGGATACCTAGGGCATTCCGTCTGCTTAGTGGTCATGAGAACTCGCCCAGTAGATTATCTGTTCTGTCTTACCTTCCCAAACATTGATGGGTGCACGTGAATGCCCTCCCCTTGGAATTATTTGCTGGTAGATACAGTAGAATTCCAAGTGAGCAGAGAGATTGCCCCTGTAACTCTGATGAGGTTGAGTCGGTTGTGATTGTGCTCCTGTAGTGTGTCCAGGGGCATAACTATAACAGGGCAAGGGGAGACAGTTGTCTGGGGGCCCACTGCTTTGGGCCCCCCCCGAGGCAAGTCACATGACTGACTCCCCCAGCCATGCACCCGCCCGGGCTTCCTTCAGATGTATTCATCCTCTGAAACTGATGTGAGTGTTAAGACCTGGAGCTACCAGAACAGCATGTCTTTCTCTAGTCCCATTCAATGACTTGCATCGTCCACCATTTACAAAACCTTTTAAAAAATAATTTAGGATGATGTTCTATTGTGGCACATAGGAGATCTGTCTATCTATCTATCTATCTATCTATCTATCTATCTATCTATCTATCTATCTATCTAAATTTTACTCTTTTTGTTACCACTATTCAGCCTCATTTAAGATTTCTTTCCTTCATGAGCTGAGCTTCAGTGAGGGGGGGGCATTTTAAAATCTTGTCTCTGGGCCCACTCCAACCTTGCTATGCCCCTGAGTGTGTCTTTTACATAGGTCTTAAAGTAAAGACTTTAAGTCTTTACTTAAATTGACTTGTGCCATCAAGTCGATTTCGACTCCTGGCGCCCACAGAACCCTGTGGTTTTCTTTTGGTAGGAGGGGTTGACCATTGCCTCCTCCCATGCAGTATGAGATGATGCCTTTCAGCATCTTCCGATATCGCTGCTCCCCGATATAGTACCAGCGGGGATTTGAACCGGCAACCTTCTGCTTGCTAGTCAAGCATTTCCTCGCTGTGCCACTTAAGGTCTTAGGCGAAGATTAATTGACCCTGTTTCACAAAACGTGCCAGGACGATTGGACAAACTTTAATGTCAAATATATTTGCTAGTACAATAGTCACAAATTTGTCAGTCACACACACCGCTGCAGAATTCTGTTGTTCTGCAATACAAAATTGACATACTCGGCTCGCTAATGGTTACACCCCAGTGTACAGCTATGTTATTAATATGGATGTGTTGAAATCATACAGTTGTTTTCAGTGTTCTGGTACTGGTCAAAGACCAAAATAAAGACAAACTGCACAGTTGCTCTCCCCCTGCTCATAGAAGAGATCCTCTTCTTTAAACGGTGTCTCTTTGCCTAGTTAGCATGGGGTTGTTATTGGGGCTTAATATCCTGATGGTTCCCTGTCCCAAAGGGACCAGCAGCGTAAAAAGAAACACAAGTGGCCAGCATCAGCCCCTGGTGGGATGCTGTTCTGGGCTGAATAGGGGTATTTGTCCTATCCCCCCCCCCAAGGGAGACACCCGGAAAAGGCAAATTAAAAAAAGAAAGAAAGAAAACCACAATTTTAAATTGCAATTGTTGTAAACAAAATTTGCATTTGATACGTACATGCAACCATGCGGAAGTTTTATAGTTTCTTTAAATGGAATGTTTTATGGTTTCTTTAAATTGAATCATGCTTTATGATGTTTTATAGATTCTTTATGAGGTTTCGTAGTTTCTTTAAATTGAATCATGAGCATCTACCAAGCAGATTTTACTGAAGGCTGGGTAAAAAGAAACAAAGTGGAAGGGAAAGACATCTGGCTTCTAAGATTGTGCATTATAAATGGTGCCATAAGTCATGTGTCATATGTGTTATTGTGAGGTTCCTTCTGGACAGGGATTAAAATATAGACGCAGGCATTTGGAACCGGGTTACATCTCTCTGTATATCATCGATGGGTGATCTTCTGCCCTTGAGTTACCTGAGCGCTGCACTGTATTCAGTTTCCAAATTATGGATAATTTTGACTCAATTAACCAAACAATTTGGATGTTTAGTTTCCTACTTCTGGAGAATCTAGCCTTTGGAGATTCTAGCCTGATATTATAATGCTTGAATGAAAAAGTTCTCAAAGCGATTGCATAGAAAAGGATTAGCAACAAGAAAATGGTCCCCTGTCCCCAAAGGGCTTACAGTTGAAAAAGAAACACAAGGTAGACATAGGCAACAGCCACTGGCGGAATGCTGTGCTGGGGTTGGATTGGGCCAGTTCTGTTGCAAAGATTGCCCACCGGTTCATGAGGCAAGCTGTTCCACTGTCCAGTGGCTCTTAAAGCAGAAATGTTTCCTCAGTGAGCGTGCAGTCTTAACGTTCACATAAGTGATCTTGCTTTGCATCCCTTGCCTCTAAGCAGATTTCAATCTGTCAGGACCAAAGGCTTGGATTACCTTGCTAGATTGTGGAAGGGCTCTGTTTCCAGATGCAAGGAGATGCTTTAATTGTGAGAGAAACCAGTTAGAATGTGTGCTTCATCGGGTATTATAGGAATGTTCAAAATGGGAAACTTGATTTAAATTATGCTGCGGTGTGTGTTATAAGAAAGCAGCAGGTTAAGTTTTTAACTATATATAGAAGTTATAGTGATGGTTTGGGGATTGTTCTATAATATTGGTTGCTAATTGAATCTTAAAGGTAAAATATGCCGTCGAGACAGTGTCGACTCCTGGTGCCCACAGAGCCCTGTGGTTGTCTTTGGTAGTATACAGGAGGGGTTGACCATGGCCTCCTCCCGCACAGTATGAGATGATGCCTTTCAGCATCTTCCTCTGTTGCTGCTGCCCGATATAGGTGTTTCCCATAGTCAGTGGGGATTCGAACCGGCAACCTCTGGCTTGCTAGTCAAGTCATTTCCCCGTTGTGTCATTAGATGGCTACATCTATCTTAGTGGTGTTATATGTTATGGATGTGTTATGATATATGTTATAGGTTGTTTTGGTTGACTGTAATAAACAAACGGACGTATTGATTTAAATTGCGCTCTCTCTCTCACTCTCACTCTCACTCTCACTTTTTCTCTCCTTTTGCCCTGTTGGTGATTTTAAATCAGTGACTTAAATGAATCCAGCTTGGAAAGGGATTGCATTCTTGATCAGGTCTGACCCTGCACAGCAGGTTCAACAAAGTCAAATGTAGCCCACCAGTGGTGGATGGCAGCTTGTGTGACTTTGTGTTTTTGCTGCTACTTCAGAAATGTAAACTTGGGATTCCTGTTTATTTCCTTCGTATATTTGTATACTGCCCCTCACTTGCGTTTCTAGGTGGTGTACAACAAACACAACATAACTAAAACATTAAAAAACGTTTTGAATCAGGGTGCTCAAACTTGGGTCTCCTGATGTGAACATAGGCAGCTGCCATATACTGAGTCAGACCCTTGGTCCATCTAGCTCAGTATTGTCTTCACAGACGGGCAGCGGCTCCTCCAAGGTTGCAGGCAAGAATCTCTCCCAGCCCTATCTTGGAGATGCCAGGGAGGAAACTTGGAACCTTCTATATGCAAGCATGCAGATGCTCTTCCCAGGGAGGCCCCATCCCCTAAAGGGAATTTCTTACAGTGCCCAGACATGTTGTCTCCCATTCAAATGCAACCAGGGTGGACCCTGCTTAGCAAAGGGGACAATTCATGCTTGCTGCCACAAGACCAGTTCTCCTCCCTACAACTGTGGTTGGGCTACAACTCTCATCATTGTTCTCTTAAATACCATGGGTCTAAGCTATTTAGGGTTTTATAGGTTATAACCATCACTTTGTATTTTGCCCAGAAACATAATGGAGTAACTTGGTCTCTTCGAGATGATCCAGAGCCCAGTCTGGCTGTTGCAACGGTATGCAATTTAGTGGGTCACAAGTTGTGGGGAATCTTTTTTTGGTGCACATGTAGATGGCACTTTTTTTCTTCTTTTTGAAATCTAAAAAGCTGCAGGTGAAAGTATAAAGGTTAATCTTGATGGCAGAGAGAGGGAAAGTACATACGAACTGCAATGTGCCTTCTTGTTTGATCTTTTGGCTGATGCTGTGTTGCATCATATTGACTATGTAGGGATGGCAGTGGGATGTGGAGGGGGTGGGGGTGGGTGCTGAGCTACCTGGCCAGGGGTCTCTCCAATATTTTTTTCACCTGTGTATGGCATGAGTTTTGATCTGGACGGCAGCCTCAAGCCGCACGTGAATTCAGAGTGGGGCTTTCCTGATTCAACCTGAAGGGGATCTAAATTTGACTGAGTGAACATCAAAAAAACATGTGAGTGCATGTGCACTCACCTTAGAGGGAACACTGTACCCAGCCTTCAAATATAAATGCAGCCCTGGGGTTCTCAAACTTTTGTCCCCAGTTGCTGTTGGACTCCAACTCCCATCATCCACAGCTGCAGTGCGGCCAAAGGCGGTGTCTATAGCAATAGCAATAGCACTTACATTTATATACCGCTCTATAGCCGGAGCTCTCTAAGTGGTTTACAATGATTTAGCATATTGCCCCCCAACATTCTGGGTACTCATTTTACCGACCTCGGAAGGATGGAAGGCTGAGTCAACCTTGAGCCCCTGGTCAGGATCGAACTTGCAACCTTCTGGTTACAGGGCGGCAGTTTTACCACTGCGCCACCAGAATTAATATAGGTCAGAATTAATTCCAATAGGTAAATAAATGAAACGAATGAACATAGGATTTTAGACTTGGGATGAGACCTTTGGAGGACTATTCCATTCCCCTCTCCGGTGCAGGAAACTGCTACAGCATCGCTGACAGACAGCCTGTCTAGTTTGAAAACCTTCAGTGAAGGAGAGTCCGCCACTGCATGAGGCAGGCTGTTCCGCTGCCTAACCGCTCTACAGGCAAGGCATTGTTTCTGTCATCTTACTTGAGTCGGTTTCCCTGTAATTTCAGGCTGCTGGTTCTAGTTCTGCCTCAAGAGTCCCAGAGAAGCGCCAATCAGGCTCTTACAAGTAGCAATAAAAGTAAAGGTAAAGTGTGCCATTGAGTCGGTGTCGACTCCTGGCGCCCACAGAGCTCTGTGGTTGTCTTTGGTAGAATACAGGAGGGGTTTACCATTGCCATCTCCCATGCAGTATGAGATGATACCATTCAGCACCTTCCTATATTGCTGCTGTCTGATGTAGGTGTTTCCTATAGTCTAGGAAACATACCAGCGGGGATTCAAACCGGCAACCTCTAGTTTGCTAGTCAGGACACTTCCCCACTGTGCCATTAAGTGGCGGCAAGCATGAATTTGCTGAGCAGGGTCTGCCCTGGTTTGCATATGAAAGGGAGACTAGAAGTGTGAGCATATTCCCCTCAGGGGATGGAGCCACTCTGGGAAGATCACCTAGGTTTCAAGTTCCCTCCCTGGCTTCTCTAAGATAGGGCTGAGAGAGATTCCTGCTTGCAACCTTGGAGAAGCCGCTGCCAGTCTGACAATACGGAGCTAGATAGACCAATGGTCTGACTCAGTATGTGGCCGCTTCCTATGTTCCTAGAATCCGAGAAAGGTCTTCTGCTCCTCTTGAGCATGCTGTCGTTTTTGAATTATTGGTCTGATTGTTGAGTGTTAAAAATCTGTTCAAAACAATAAGAGTTCGAATCTGCTGCTTTAAGAATTTCTTCTAAACAAGACCAAAAAATCAAATCAGATCGACCCTTTTCTCCGGCATATTCCCATGTAAAAAGTAGTGCATTCCCCAACTCATTTCAGTGGCAGGATTGTATGTGCAAAATTTGGGAGCTGTAGGCAATCGGGAAGTGTGACTTTCTGTCGACACCCACAAACAAACTCTCCAAAATATATACTGGATATGAATATGCTGCTCCGTTGCATGCTTCTGCCATTAAGTTCGTTTGCCAAAGGTTTATCTTGCTCCATTCAAGTTGAGTGTGGGAGGCAAGTGCATAGTTAGGTGGGGCTAGTTCTTAGGGTCATCAGTGCCAAATTAAGCCCTTGATGGGCATCCACGCTGGGGCTGGTTGTGGCCGAATCTGAAAGGTGCTGTATGTGTTAAGACTGTTATGCTCAGAACTGTTTTTTAGTAAGTGCACTTGTCAACTTGGGCTGATCTCAGTGGCGGGCTTATTAGCCACGCATTTACCTAAACATGGTTGTTTCAGTGCTGGTCGCCATGCCATACCCTGTTTTCGTCATAGATTTGTCATAGCCCCTGAATTTGCATAAAAACACAGTTCTGAACTGGTTAAGCACAAAACAGTTTGACACCCCCCCCCCTTCCCTGTTGAGTGATCTTGTCTTTTGTCTTTAAAATGCAACACATTTGTTGTGGGTGACCTCAGAGGCCCTTGAAAAAAGGCCGGCTCCTGCCGCCCTTCCAAAAATGGCTCAGGTTGGTTTACATTAAAACAATTATTATTATTATTATTATTATTATTATTATTATTATTACATTTATATCCCGCTCTTCTTCCAAGGAGCCCAGAGCGGTGTACTACATACTTGAGTTTCTCTTTCACAACAACCCTGTGAAGTAGGTGAGGCTGAGAGAGAAGTGAGTGGCCCAGAGTCACCCAGCTAGTTTCATGGCTGAATGGGGATTTGAACTCGGGTCTCCCCGGTCCTAGTCCAACACTCTAGCCACTACACCCCACTGGCTCTCTAAACAAAACAATTAAATCAATTAACAGTTAATAGCAGACTCTAAAACACCATACAACAATCAACAGTTAAAAAATCCAAAACAGTTTAAAACCCTGGAAAACCAGGTTACAAGAAGTTAAAAACATTTGCAACATTTTAAAAACCCTGGAAGGCCAGGCCATACAGGCTCTCCTGAAAGCAAATAATGAATTCAAATTATGGATTTCTTATGGATAGGATAGCCAGATATAAAAATAATGCAATGGGTGGCCTCTAAGTTTGTCATACCTGTCACTCAGTGGTACTACTCAGGTTTTACTCTAAAGGACTACTTAAATTTCAGTAGCAGTAAAGGTAAAGTGTGCCATTGAGTCGGTGTCGAATCGTGGCGAACACAGAGCGCTGTGGTTGTCTTTGGTAGAATACAGGAGGGGTTGACCATTGCCTCCTCCCGCGCAGTATGAGATGATGCCTTTCGCATCTTCCTATATCGCTGCTGCCCGATAGTGGTGTTTCCCATAGTCTCGGAAACTACCAGTGGGGATTTGAACCGGCAATCTCTGGCTTACTAGTCAAGTCATTTCCCCACTGCACCATTAAGTGGCTGTTCAGTAGCACTGCTTGTTTAATTTAGTCTGGATATCAGCCATTGAAATTAATGGGGCTTAAGATAGTCATGATTAACTTGTCTCATTGATTTCCGTCAACATAGGGAGCCTCTGTTTGCTGAGTCAGACCACTGGGCTGTCTAGCTCAGTGCTTCTACACTGACTGGCAGCGGATCTCCCTAGGGCTTCAGGCAGGGATTTTTCTCAGCCCTTCTTGGAGATGCTACCAGGGATTGAATCAGGGACCTTTTGTATGCAAAGCAGATGCTTTGCCAAATATACCATCAGTGGGCTTAGCCAGGAATCTAGATTCAGTTTCAGGTTTGTATGTTTAGATGTGTAAAAATAACACACACATATATGGGCAGCTAAGACTTTTTTTATTTCAAAAGGGGTTTCTTGCAGGGGAGGCTCATACTGCTTCTGGGGTGCCTGCTTTTGATGCTGCTACTGGCTATCTAATGACGCAGTGGGGAAGTAACTTGCCTAGGGAGCAAGAGGTTGCTGGTTCGAATCCCCCGGCAGCAGCGATATGGGAAGATGCTGAAAGGTATCATCTCCTACTGCGCGGGAGGGGGCAATGGTCAACCCCTCCTGTATTCTACCCAAGACAACCACAGGGCTCTGTGGGCACCAGGAATTGAAATCGACTCGGCGGCACAACTTAGGAACATAGGAAGCTGCCATATACTGAGTCAGACCCTTGGTCTATCTAGCTCAGTATGGTCTTCACAGACTGGCAGCAGCTTCTCCAAGGTTGCAGGCAGGAATCTCTCTCGGCCCTATCTTGGAGATGCTGCCAGGGAAGGAACTTGGAGCCTAGATGCTCTTCCCAGAGCGGCTCCATCCCCTGAGGGGAATATCTTACAGCGCTCACACTTCTAGTCTCCCTTTCACATGCAACCAGGGCAGATCCTGCTTAGCTAAGGGGACAAGTCATGCTTGCTACCACAAGACCAGCTCTCCTCTCCTTCACCTTTACTTTACTTGTTTTATGTGTGTCTCTGTTAATATGATTATTTTAATGACTTTCCATTGTTTCTCTGCATTCTAGCCCTATATTGGAGATGCCAGGGAGGGGAGTTGGAGCCTACAACTCCCCTAATCCCTGGATGTTGGCCACTGTGGCTGAGGATTGTGAGAGTTGTAGTCCAAAAATAGCTGGGGGTGGGTGGGGGGGTCCAATGTTGAGCAGGCCTGGTCTACGCAGACTGGCAGTGGCTTCTCCCAGGTTGCAGGCAGGTGTCTCTCAGTCTCAGCCCTCTCTTGGAGATGCTGCCAGGGAGGGAACTTGGGACCTTCTGCATGCAAGCCGGCAGGTGCTCTTCCTAGAGCGGCCCCATCCTCCAAGGGGAAGATCTTTCAGTGCTCACATGTAGTCTCTCATTCAAATGCAAACCAGGGTGGGCCCTGCTTAGCAAAGGGGACAATTTGTTCTTGCTCCCAGAAGACCAGCTCTCCTCCCATGATCAAATGTAGATAGTGACACTTTTTCATGTATTGCATGTCACAAGGTGTGAGTGTGTGGGAGAGAGAGAGAGAGAGAGTGCTGCAGCCCAACCCACATTTCTATAAAGGAGTGGTTTGTTGAAAAAAGTGTGGGACTCCACCAAACCCTTTTTCTGCAACAAGAGATTTCTTTATGCCATCACGTTTCAGAGGTTATCATCGCCCTGGAGCGAAAATTCTTGTCTGCACAGACAAGCAGTCCCAAGAGATCTGCTTAAGACTGCCTGGGGGTTAGGGTAAGTCCAGAGCTCTGAACCTGATGGGGTTAGCCGACATCTTTGGCCCACTGGAACTGTTCAGGCCTTTAAAATGGCTTTATTCGGTCATTAATACCGTAATTTTTGGCAGAAACACCGCTGCGCATATGTGTTTACACGTTAATTTTATGCATGTTTAAAATTTAATCTTATGCTGGTGTGGCGCTTACATGTGGTTCCCCCCCCCCCAACAACAACCGCCTCCTGCAGAACCCACATTCATAATCTCTGGGCTTACTATAAGAAACTATACATAAGGATTGGAGTCTCTGTACTGATATCACTCAACGCTCATGATATTCCGTTTAGCTGCATTGTTTACGGTGATGCGGCATTTCTGCTTCTTTTTTAAATTTAAAAAACCAGCCTTTTTTCTTTCATGTGGCATTTATGGCGATGCGATGTTTGTGCTTAAAATTATGGTAGTTGAATTTTTGTGCTGTTGGTTCTTATAGTCTTTCTGTTTTTGTAATTCCAAAACCACATCATCACCAAGAGAAGCAGAAGATCTTTCTCAGATTCAAATTTACCATAAATGGTAATTATTCAATAGTAGTTCAAATTGAAATCCTACAAAGTTCAAAATGCTCTTTGACTTCCTTTTTGAAAGCATATTAATTCATTCTCTCTCTCTCTCATTCATATATATATATATATATATATATATATATATATATATATCTATATCTCATAGATATATAGATATATAAATATAAATAAATAAATATATAGATATATAAATATAAATAAATATATAGATCTATAGAGAGAGAGAGAGGGGGGGGGAGAGAGAGAGAGAGAGAGAGAGAGATCGCTATATATTTCTATATCTTATTTCTTGAACTTGCCCATAAGTGTAATCTACGCAAAATGACTTTGCCCAGTCAATGACAGGCCTCACCTGTTCATATAGTACTGTATATTTGGTAGACTTTTCAGTTTTTCAGTATTCCCACTTTTCAGTTTTTGATGCCACGGAAAATGATATTTTGAGGGTGGTTTGATAAATGAATTAATAATTCACCTGATTGTGTGAACAAAGCAAAGGTCGGAGCTGTGCCTACTTAGTCACGAAGAACAGGTCTATCATGGGCTATTAGTTGTTTTAGTTGAGCGTAGATCCTCCATAACCAGAGGCAGTCTTACTTCAACAGATGCTGGCGGACAAATATGCAAAGAATGACTACAACATACCTGCTCATAGTGGAGCAGATAGTGGATGTGCAATTTGTGCAATTTGGTCTACAATTTGGTATTGTGCAATTTGGTCTACAATTTGGTATTGTGCAATTTGGTCTACAAACCATGTGATTTGTCAGACATGTTGTCAGATATGTGTGCTTTTAGAAAATATAGGTGCAAATGGCAAAAAAACCACCCCCAAATCCCAAATGGCAGCTCTATCTATAATTGGATTGATTCTGGTGAGCTTAAACATCCAGTATTGTGACACCATCTTGGATTTTTAGTCACCATATTGAATTTTTGGGGTTCCCACCTTTACTTGCTAAAACCACACCTATCTGACAACATGTTTGCCAAATCCCAGACCTTTATCACGAAGGTTCTGGTGAGCTTAAGCATGTGATATTGCGACACCATTTTGGATTTTTAGCCGCCATTTTGGATTTTGGGGGTGCCCACCTATACTCCAGCCTATTTTGCTATACTTCAGTCTATTTTGCCATTTTCCCATTGGTACGTGGCCTCTGTTTTTGAGTCGGCGTGCAAACCAGATAGACCTCTTGTCCAGTCAAGCAAGAGCATTCTTCTGTTGTGACTGACAGTGGGTGTCCTTGCACCATGCCGTGCAAAAGGAAGTGGGCCTGGCTACTCGGGTTGACATAGCTGCATGCTTAAAAACCTGCTGTGGCTGGTTTGCCTCCATTCCAGAAAGGAGACTTGTTTGAACACCACGTTTAGGCGAATTCCTCTAGTGACAGCCATGGAGTGGAACCGTTGCTCTTCCCTTCATAGGGCAGCAGACAAAGCCTGCACCTTGGACACCCCATGTCACTTCCTGTATTGTGAAATTGGGAGCTGGGCGTCTCAATCCAGGTGGTGGCTTATTGAGCACATCAGGGGAAGCGTCTGAACTCTATGTGCCTTGGTCTTGCTGAAGGATGTTGTCCCTTTCCTTTTCATGTGCAAGTACTATCTTTGAGTCCTCAGTCGCTACTAATGACCCGTCATTAACCGACCCAGCTTTTAGGTTTCGGTTTCTCTGAAATGAGGGTTCTTAAACAGGGTGGAAAATCTTTGCTGCACTTAACATAATTGGCTTCCCAGTGAGCCAGAATCAGCGTACCTTTAACTGAGTCAGACCTTGTCTAGCCTAGTACACTAGGCATACTACTAGTGTAGTAGACATACACTGACTGGCAATGGCTCTCCAAGGTTCCAGCCAGGAGCCTGCCTCAGTAGTACCTGGAGAGGCTGCAGGGATTGTACCTGGTTTGCATTTGAATGGGAGCCTACATGTGTGAGCACTGGAAGATCTTCCCCTTAGGGGAAGGAGCCGCTCCGGGAAGAGCAGAAGGATCCAAGTTCCCTCCCTGGCAGCATCTCCAAATAGGACTGAGAGAGACTCCTGCCTTCAACCTTGGAGAAGCTGCTGCCAGTCTGTGTAGACAATCCTGAGTGTGATGGACCGATGGTCTGACTCAGTATAAGGCAGTTTTCTACATTCCTATGTTCCTATTTTCTCTAATTTCATCAAAATATGTAATTAGGGTGAGAGTCCATGGGTCATAACTGAGGATCTGTAGGTGCAACTAAAGACTCCCAGATAAAAACCAAAACCTTTTGATGTTCGCTTACTTAGTGGGCACTTTAATTGTCAAGGTTGTTGAACCAGATTGAGAGCAGAGTTACACAACCCAGTTGAGGGAGGAGATCTGGTCTTGTAATAGCAAGCATGAATTGTCTTCTTAAATGCAAACACCCTGGTTTGCATTTAACTAAACGCTAGCCACCCAATGGCACAGTGGGGAAATGCTTGACTACCAAGCAGAAGATTGCTGGTTCGAATCCCCGCTGGTACCTATATAGGGCAGCAGCGATAAAGGAAGATGCTGAAAGGCATCATCCCATACTGCGCAGGAGGAGGCAATTGTAAACCCCTCCTGTATACTACCAAAGAAAACCACAGGGCTCTGTGGGCACCTGGAGTCGAAATTGACTTGATGGCACACTTTACCTTTACCGCCTGTTATGATCTTCTGGAGAGGTCTGGTTACGGTTGTCATTGGGTCGTTTGATGGCGACCCAGGACCGGGCTTTCTCTGTGGCTGCCCTGGGGCTTTGGAATATGCGCCCTGCTGAAATAAGAGCATCTCCTTCTCTGTTTGTTTTCAGGAAAAACCTCAAGACTCTCCTGTTTTGGCAGACTTTCAATTAGAATTAATTTTAATAATTTTAAAAGCTTGTTCTAATAACCATTTTATTCTATTTTTATAGTCTCATGTGTTTTAATCTGACTTTTAAATATTTAAAATTTTGTAACAAACCAACTAATAACTAACTTACATATATACATACATACATACATGTATACCACCCAAAGCGCAAGCATGAATTGTCCCTTTTGCTAAGCAGGCTCCACCCTGGTTTGAATGGGAGACTACCTGTGTGCACTGTAAGATATTCCCCTTAAGGGGAAGGGGGCCCAGTGTTCCCTCCAAGGCATGCACATGCTCACAAGTTTTTTGATGTCTCCTCAGTTAATTTTAGATCCCGCTCATTTTGAATTAGGAGGGCCCCATTCTGAATGCACATGCACACACAGTGCCTTGATACTGCCGCTCAGAACGAAAATTCATTCCGCATACAGATTGAAAAAATCAGAGAGAGCATTGATGGGGCTGCTTTGGGAAGCGCACCTGCAGGCTTGCATGCAGAGTTCTCTGCAGGCTTTGCAGAGAACATGTTTCCAAGTTCCCTCCCTGGCAGCATCTCCAAGATTGGGCTGAGAGAGACTCCTGCGTGCAACGTTGGAGAAGCCGCTGCCAGTCTGTGTAGACAATACTAAGCTAGATGGACCAAGGGCCTGACTCGGTATATGGCAGCTTCCTCTGTTCCTGTAAGTTGGGTTTGGTGTAGTGTATTTACTAACTGAACCTTGCTTGATTTGATGGTGCACCTCAAGATAAGATAATAAGGTTCCTTGCTGTGGTCTGAGCTTCTCTCTCTGCAAACGGAGGCTTTGTAGTATTCATTATATGACGCTAGTATAGCTTTTTTGTCGTGCCGTGACCTTGTCTAACCAAGAGTGCATCTGCGTTTCCCCCGCCACTGGAATAATTGCATCTAATGCTATCCCTGGGATCAAGTTACTAGTATCTAATTTGCTTTTTGCTGTGGCTGTGCACTGTAATTTACTCTGAATGTAATCAAGGACCAGCAAAGCAAATCGCTAGTAGCAAATTCAAACGGGCTATCTGCAGCTAGGCAACCGGCGAGTAATTTATATGAAAGCAGCCCTTGATTGCTTCATTGTTGGGGTGTTTGTTTTATAGTGTCAGTGGAAAGCTTGTGTTTGCACCCTGCTGAATTACTGGAGGAGACGGTGCTTTGTTCTCTGTTTGTATTGCTCACGGCCCACTTAATAGAGGCCATGACACTGTGTTCCCGGCTTGGAGCAAGCTAATTGCCTGGTGCGGATAACTGAATCCTGACTTCGTGTACTGTGTACTCGCTGAGGCTTAATAAGCCCACTCCTTCATTGTGGATAATCTCTCATCTCCAGTGGTCGAGGCTTTGTACTGTGTTCATTTGTTCTTGCATTGAATGCTGGGAAGTGCTATCCCATACTTCTTTGCAGAAAAATCAAAGTGTAGCAGTGGGGAAATGACTTGACTAGCAAGCCAGAGGATGCTGGTTTGAATCCCCGCTGGTATGTTTTCCAGACTATGGGATACACCTATATCGGGCAGAAGCGATCTAGGAAGATGCTGAAAGGCATTGTCTCACACTGTGTGGGAGATGGCAGTGGTCAACCCCTCCTGAATTCTACCAAAGACAACCACAGGGCTCTGTGATCGCCAGGAGTCAACACCGACTTGATGGCACACTTTACCTTTACTTTAGGGACACTTTCCTCTGGCAAACTGGTGAGTGCATTTGTGGAGGCCTGAGTGAAATGAAAATGTGACAGCACCCCAACAAAGGCTTTGACCAATTTTCTTTGGATTTAGGATCCAGGCCAATAGACACAATTACTGGACTTAGTGATGCACATTATGGAAGAAGAGCGTAAATGAGTTTCTCTTTATCCCCTTTACATGTACCCTAGAGCAGAAATAGAGCTGCCTGGGAGAAATAAAGATTATTAAATAACTCTACCTCTGAATATCCAAACTAGGCACCACACTCAAATTTTTAGGCACCATGGCTCCCTGGCACCTGGGATTTGTCAAGCTATGCCCTGACATCATTGAATGTCCAGAACCGAGCAGTGTTCTCTCTCATCTGTGTGTGGAATGAGTTTTGTTCTGGGCGGAAGTACCAAGGCAGTGTGTGCGCATGTGCATTCAGAGTGGGGCTTTCCTAATTCAACCTGAGCAGGATCTAAAATTGACTGACTGGACATCAAGAAATGTGTGAGCACACCTGCATGTCTGAGAGGGAACACTGGAGCTGAGTCATGTAAGTAACCATGGATAATGCCTGCTTGCTGAGCAAAGAGGCATCTTTTTAAAGTGACAATTCTCCTTTGTTTAGTAGGGGTTGAGCATCTGGCCCTATCCAACCTCAGCACGGCAGCCCACCGGTGACTCTGATTGCTGGTTTCTACCTTGTATTTCTTTTCGATTAGGAGTCCTTTTGCAACTGGGAAGCGTCTTAATTTTTTTATTTGTGTAAGCCATGTTAAGATCTTTGGTTGATAAGTGGTATATAAATATTACATATCACTTTATATTTATAATATCATAATAGTTATATTTGATTGATTGATTAAGTGCTGTCAAGTTGATGTCAACTCTTAGCGACCACATAGAGAGATTCTCTCCAGGATGATCTGTCCTCAGCTTGGCCTTGAAGGTCTCTCAGTGGTGCATCCATTGCTGTTGTCATTGAGTCCATCCACCTTGTTGCTGGTCATCCTCTTCTTCTCTTTCCTTCAACTTTCCCCAGCATTATGGACTTCTCAAGGGAGCTGGATCTTCACATAATGTGTCCGAAGTATGATAGTTTGAGCCTGGTCATTTGTGCCTTGAGTGAAAATTCTGGATTGATTTGTTCTATGACCCATTTGTTGTTTTCCTGGCTGTCCATGGTCTCCTCAAAAGTCTTCCCCAGCACCAAAGTTCAAAAGCGACAATGTTTTTTCTATCTTGCTTCTTCAAAGTCCAGCTTTCACATCCATTTACAGTATTATATTACATTCTGTTTACAGTATTATAAACACATTAACATTATCAACCACCACCACAACAAATATTTATATACTGCTTTTCAACAAACGTTTCCAGAGCGGTTTACATAGAGAAATGATAAATAAATAAGATGGCTCCCTGTCCCCAAAGGGCTCACAATCTAAAAAGAAATATAATATAGACTCCAGCATCAGTCACTGGTGTGGTACTGTGCTGGGGGTGGATAGGGCCAGTTGCTCTCCCCCTGCTAAATAAAGAGAATCACAGTGTTAAAAAGGTGCCTCTTTGCCCAGTTAGCAGGTAGTAGCTAACTGTGCGTAGTAGTAGTAGTAGCAGTAGCAGTGAGTAGCAGTAGTAGCAGTAGTTCTGTTGGAGTCAGTGAGTAGTAGTAGTAGTAGTAGTAATGTTGGAGTTACTCAGGAGCCCACGCTGTGCCGGTACCATCTTTAAGTCTGGGGGTGTGGGCAGGATCTACTTCTTCTCTGCAAGGATGATCATTTTGTCATGGAAAAAATAAGTCAAAGCTTGTTGCAAAACTTCTGCTTTGCTGCCTGGGAAGCACCGTGCAACATTAGTGTGTCTCTGCACCTGCTTGCCATGTCCTTGGTTGGTTTCTTTCTTTCTCCTCGCCCTCAATGCCAGAGCTTCTGCAGCTCTGCTACCTTTTTCCCAGCTGGGAGAAAAAAACACAGCAAAACTATGGTAATTCTGTGTGTCCCCCTCCCTCCCTTTTCCTACCCGCTTTCTTGAGAGAGAGAATATGAAAAGGGGCGGATAGGTGTATGAATGGAACAACCAAGGGTGGGTCTTGCCTTCTGAGCCCTCATTTGCAAAGTCGGGGCAGTGGAAAGTGTAGGCAGGGCCATTTGCTTAATTTGGTAAGACCAGCAAGGGCTCCTGTGCTTGCCATCACTTATCCCTGTGACGACCCTGTCCCATGTTTAAAGCGAGGATGGGAAAGGCATAAAAATGAACTCCCCTGCCCTGGAAACCTGGCATCAGCCTGCGGGATAGCCACAGCCCGTCTTGTGGACTGCGATTTCTGGCTGGAGCTGCAGGGTGCAGTTGGGTGAGTGGCAATCACAAAGGGACTTTCCTTTCTGACAAGAGCAAGTACTTCTTCACACAACGGCATGTTCGACCTGTGGAATTCTTTGCCGCCAGATGTGGCCACAGCCAACAGCCTGGATGGCTTTAAGAGGGGGGTCTAGACCAGGGATTCTCAACGTTGGGTCCCCAGATGTTATTGGACTTCAGCTCCCAGAATCCCCAGCCCCAGTGGCCTTTGGTTGGGGATGATGGGAGTTGAAGTCCAAT
Source organism: Hemicordylus capensis (assembly GCF_027244095.1). Classification (NCBI taxonomy): domain Eukaryota; kingdom Metazoa; phylum Chordata; class Lepidosauria; order Squamata; family Cordylidae; genus Hemicordylus; species Hemicordylus capensis. The sequence continues at coordinate 19,048,263 of NC_069666.1, read as the reverse complement.
AACATCTGGGGACCCAACATTGCGAATCCCTGGTCTAGACAAATCATGGTCTATCAAGTCTATCAATGGCTACTAATCTGGTGTCTACCTCCAGCCTCAGAGGCACGATGCCTCTCAATCCCAGTTGCAGGGGAGCAACAGCAGGAGAGAGGGCAAGCCCTCCCCTCTTGCCTGTGGGCTTCTCAGAGGCATCTGGTGGGCCACTGTGTGAAGCAGGACGCTGGACTAGATTGGCCTTGGGCCTGATCCAGCAGGGCTATTATTAATTACATTACATTACATTTATATACTGCCCCATACAAAAGAGTCCCTGGACGGTTTTCTTACGTCTGTATGACTTCAGAGATGCACAATGAACTTTTGGCTCCAGAGCGTTGCTTGAGTTGAGGAGAGCTGGTCTTGTGACAGCAAGCATGACTTGTCCCCTTTGCTAAGCAGGGTCCACCCTGGTTTGCATTTGAATGGGAGATGATGTGTGAGCACTGGAAGATATTCCCCTCAGGGGATGGAGCTGCTCTGGGAAGAGCAGAAGGTTCCAAGTTTCCTCCCTGGCAGCATCTCCAAGATAGGGCTGAGAGAGATTCCTGCCTGCAACCTTGGAGAAGCCGCTGCCAGTCTGTGAAGACCACCCTGAGCTAGATACACCCATGGTCTGACTCAGTATATGGCAGCTTCCTATGTTCCTGTGACGTGCAGCAGATGGTTCTTTGTGAAGCGGATTCCACAAGGCCTCTTACCCAGAGGTGTTATGCTGCAGGGATGCACATGAACACAGTCCCAGAACTTTCCCCTACGTCAGGGTCTCAGCAGGGATGCAAACCAACCCCTTTCTTTCATTCTCCCCCTTCTTCTACAGAGAGGGGAGCGATTCTCTCTCTCTTTCCATTCATCCTGCCTTTTTCTTCTTCTCACAGCATCTCCTGACCCGTGAACCTTTCTCCCTCTGTCTTGTTGCTTTGCCTGAGCAAGCAAAGAACTCCTTCTCCCCTCCCTAACGGTCAGGCCAGGGCTTCTCAAACTGGGCTCCCCAGATGTTGTTGGACTACAACTCCCATCATCCCCAGCGGTAGCGATGATGGGAGTTGTGCTCCCGCAACATCTGGGAACCACGTTCAAGAACCCCTCGGTTAATCCTTTGCTTTTTAAATGGAAACAGTGTGCTGGAAATAGTAATTGAAATAAGAAGAAGTTCTTGCTATTTCAGTAGTTCGTCACATAACGGGATACCGGACCACAATTGCTTTTATGACCCTTCTTCCTGCCTTCTGCTACAAGGCGTATCCTCCACCCTTTGTGGTGGACCATCCAGGCTGCTCTTCTGGGCAAATAACTACCTGAGGTTTGAGCTCTGTAGGATGAGGAACCTAAGCCTTGACTCCTTCTGGCAGGACCCCACAAAGAGGGGATTTGGCCCTGGCAAGTTCGTGAACTGGTTTTGCCGGGGTGGGCGAGAATGTATTTATTATTAAACTAGTATTTTTAAGCCCGTTATAATAACGGGCGCTAGGTTCCCCCCCCCTTTATTCCTTCTTCCTTTTCTCTTGCCCTTTTTTTTTGTTTCTTTTTTATTTCTTTCTCTCTTCGTTTCTTTCCTTTCCTCTGCAGTTACCTCTTTGAAACTATGGTCTACTTTACATTGGCTGTGTAGGAAGTTGTATATCAAGTCAGAGACCCTTGATCCGTCCATCAACCTCACTATTGCCTACTACACTGACTGGCAGCATCTCCCCAAAGTTCCAGGCAGGAGTCTTTCCCAGCCCTCCCTGGAGATGCTGCCAGGGCTTGAACCTGGGGTCTTCTGCATGCAATAACTTACTATGGAGTAAGCCTTGTTGAAATCGGTAGGGCTTACTTCCGAGTAAATGTGCACACTGCAGACTCAGGCTGGAAGTATTCTACACACACCACAACCCATCTCCTTTGCAAGCTGCGGTGCGGGCGGCGACGTGACACAGACACACACTAAGCAAGCCAGCCTTGCCTGGTATATGCTTGCTGTAGTGTAGTAGAGAGAGGTTTGGGTTCGCGGGGAGAAAAAGTGCTGGTGTTTCTCTCCGGTGGGGGAAACAGCGCAGAGAGCCTGACTGAGCTTCGCCCTTGCTGGAGTGAGAGAAGTGCAAAGAGGAAAGAGTTACTTCCTTCAGTTACCTCCTTGTTCTCTCACCTGCTGGCAAACAAATTGAGGAGGCTGGGAGCAGAAAAGCCTTTTTAGAGGAACCCCCCACCTGGAAAAGGAGGCATAGAAAGAAGCTGGGCAGAGGCGCCGCTGCGGCCGCCGGCACCGGACGGGGTGAGGAGGCGGCGGCAAGAGGACCGCCTCCCGCGCCTTCCTCCCCGCTGAATTGCCTCCCTGCGGCCGGGTAGGGTGTGCCGTCGCTGCCTCTGTGCTTCTGGTCGGATGGTGAGTGCCGGCCCCGCCGCCATCAGTGCCGCCCGCAACCGCCGTCTTCCCCTTGGCCCTGCCTCCCAGAGTGCCGCCCAGAATGCCGTCCCGATTGCTGCCCGCCCCCGCCGTCTTTCCCTTCCCGGTGTCCTTTCCTCCGGGCGGACAGACGCGGCAGCAATAGAACTGGCCAGCATGGCCGCCTGGTGTCGGTGGTCCTGTCTCCCTTGGGCTGTTCTGGGCCTGCGCTTCGCGCAGGCCCAGAACAACCCAGGGAGGCAGGGACGCAGATCCCCAACGTTCCAAGGCCACGGCCACTCACTTAGCCTTTTATTATATAGGATTATTACATTATAAATTATTAACCTGCCAGGGCCAAAAGGATTGTGATACAACACTGAGAGGGCAAGTTTACTCCTGTTAAATGATAACACATTTTGTATCCCGCTCTTCCTCCAAGGAGCCCAGCGCGGTGTACTACATGCTTGGGGTTCTCCTCACAACAACCCTGTGAAGTAGGCTAGGCTGAGAGAGAGAAGTGACTGGCCCAGAGTCACACCCAGCTGGCATCATGGCTGAATGGGGATTTGAACTCGGGTCTCCCCGGTCCTAGTCCAGCGCTCTAACCACGACACCACGCTGCACCACCAAATAGTGGTGGAGGATGGAGAATTGTTGCCTAGCACAGTTAGAAGAAATCTGGCTGTTTTTTCTTTAAAAAATATCTATATCTATCTCAGCATAAATAAATAAATACTAGCTGGGCCAGGCGCAGAGGATCTGTGCCTCCGGCCCACCCACTGCCGCTATCCCCCAGGCAGTTGCTCTTGCGAGAGCTGCCATGCCTGGGATTCGCGACGGGTATGCCTAGGATAAATAAATATATAGAAAATAGCAAATATTCGTATATACTGCCTTAAAAAAATAAATTCAAAGCTGTTTACATAGAAAAAAGAAATGATGGTTCTCTGTCCCACAAGGGCCCACAATCTAAAAAGGGACATAGAGGAGACACCAGCAACAGCCACTGGAGGGATGTTGTGCTGGGGTTGGATAGGGCCAGTTGCTCTCCCCCTGCTAAATGTAAGCTAATTGCCACTCTAAAAAGTGCCCCTTGGCCTCCTTAGCAGGGGTTTTCGTGCAGTTTCAAAGAGGGAAGGGAACTATGTAAAGCAGCAGGAAAGGGAACTGGTCATAGTAACTCACGGGGCAAGGCTGAGCCAATTGAGGAGACCAACAAGTTTCTCTTTATATTGGTTGAGCTCCCGGCTGCTGTAATCTAGTGGTCGCTTGCAGCTGTGAGAGGCAGACTCATTCAGCAATCAGTCTATCTCCTTTTGAGGAAGGAAGTTGTAGGTCCTAAAAATGGAAACCTTTTCGGCCAGCGATTCCGAAGCCTTCCAGCCACGCTGCTCTAAGCGCTGGGCAGCAGGCAGAGAAATCCACTTGGCTTTTGGGAAGGCATGCTCATTGGGCAATGGCTGATTGCTGCAACTCTGAAGTTCCCATTTCCACGGAGCAGACCCTGCTTAGTTAAGGGGACGGGCCATGCTTGCTGCCACAAGACCAGCTCTCCTCTCCCTCTATAGGAATAGAGGTTCCTATAGGCATAACCTGTATTTTTTTAAAAAAATATTTTTTTTTGAAGACCCATCTCTTCACCCAAGCTTTTCCAGCTTTTTAAATTTGTAGGTTTTAATTTTATACTCTTTTTAAATTGTTAAACTGTTTTAACCTTTTATATTTGTTTTAATTGTTTTTATGTCATTGTTAACCACCCGGAGACGAAAGTTTGGTCGGTATACAAGTCAAATAAATAAATAAGAAATAAATAATTTTAACCTCTATTTTTTAAGGGGCTCATCTTAAATTCAGAGTCGTCTTGCATTCGGGTAAAGACAGTATTTGTGGTGACGTGGTGATCTGAGTCCTTGCCCAGCACACGCACGCACAAAGCATTCGCCTATTCCAAGGGACACCAACCAGAGCTTCTCCAGCTATTGTTGAACTACAACTCCCATCATCCCCAGCCACAAATGGTAGCTAGGGATGATGAGGATTGTAGTTCAACAACAGCTGGAGAGCCAAGGTTGCCTACCCTTGCTGTAGACCATGAAAAATCTTAATACATTACTGCATTTTTTTAAAAAGTCAGAAAGCAATGGGTCGTGGTTCACTAGAGCGTGATGTGTGCGTGCATGCCCACAGATGTTTTTATACTACTTGTTGTCTTTCACGGCGCATGCCATTCTGGTGTGAAGTGTCTCGGAAAGTGTCAAAAGACAGCCCTGGGCTGCAATGTACAAGATTCTGGTCTAAGTCACCATTGCTATATATAGCGATAATTTTCATATATAGCCGATTGCCCTTTCCTTAGTGTTCATAATGGTAGGAGCGGAAGAAGCATATGTGGGTGTCAAGGGGAGAGAGAGAGAGAGAGAGAGAGAGAGAGAGAGAGAGAGAGAAGGGTACACTTTAAATGAAAGACATCCGAGGCCTATACAAAGTTGTGTAACAACTTTGGGGTTTGTGTCTTTTTTAACTAAAATCTGGATTTTGGAAGGGTGAGGGAAAAATTAGCTTTTCTGTTACGCAAACGTTTGTTCTGATTTGACGCCCTTGAAAATGAAACCGCCAGTTAGGCTCAGGAAATTGTAGATCGTAGCTGGGTTTAATTTGGGCATAGAGAGCATTGAAAGAGTGTGCCTTGTTGACAGGTACTGAGGGCCGTGTTTGCAGGCTGAGAGGTCAGGCCGGCAAGAAATATGGAAACAATTGCATTAGATGGATATAAAGTAAGGGGCAGGAGAACGTCATGCAAGGAAGTCCATTTGGGTGGTCACACTTTTGGCCTTTTATATGCTTGACCCTTTTCCAATATTGACACATACAAGCTGAAAAAGCGCAGGCATGGGTGCTGTGCCAGGCCTTGACAAATCCCAGGTGCCAGAGAACCATGGCATTTAGAAGTTTAACCATGGCTTCTTGAGTAGGATATTCAGAGGTAAGAACATAAGAAAAGCCCAGACAGATCAGGTCCAAGGCCTATCTAGGCCAGCATCCAGTTTCACACAGTGGCCCACCAGATGCCTCTGGGAAGCCCACAGGCAAGAGGCGAGGGCATGCCCTCTCTCCTACTGTTACTCCCCTGCAACTGGGATTCGGAGGCATCTTGCCTCCTGAAGCCCTTAGACTAGTAGCCATTGATAGACCTCTCCTCCATGAATTTATCTAATCTAAACCCATCTTAAAGCCATCCAGGCTGTTGGCTCGGCTGTCACCACAACTTGTGGCAGAGAATCCCCATTGGTTGATTATGCCGTTGTGTGAAATACAAGTTATTTAATACAATGCTCCTCTACTGTTTGATGGACATGCAGCATTCCTCTTCTACCTGAGCTGCGAGGGAGGTAGAGCCTATTGACATCACTGCGGGGGTGCAGAGCATGATTGATGGTCATGATTTTCCTGGTCTTACGATCCAGCGTCTCTAGCTCTGCCTGGGTCCAGTCTATTATTCCTGCAGTGTATCTGATAACAGGTATAGCCCAGGTGTTTATGGCTTGTATGGTGTTCCCGCCATTGAGTTTGGACTTGAGGATTTTTCTAACTCTCCTGATGTTTCTAACTTTCTCTCTCACTTCCAATTTTTCTTTTAACTTCAGTGTGTGCGATGTTATCAGCCTGGACGATGCCCAAGTATTTGTAATGTTCTTTCTCTTCCAGGTTCTTGATCTTGCTTCCATTGGTCAGTTCTATTCCTTCTGTTTTTGTTATTTTCCCTCTGTTCATTATTAATGCAGCACACTTGTCTAGTCCAAACTCCATTGCTATATTGCTACTGAATATACGAACAGTGTTTAGCAGTGATTCGATTTCTGACTGGAACTTTCCATAAAACTTCAGATCGTCCATGTACAGCAGATGGTTGATTTTACTGGATGTTTTAGATGTTTGGTATCCGAGGCCTGTTTTGTTTAGTATTTGTGAAAATGGGGTCATGGTGATTATGAACAACAGAGGGGATAGTGAGTCCCCTTGGAAAATACCTCTTCTAATGCTAACCTGTCCAAGTGTCTCGCCATTGATTGTTAACTGTGTACTCCACATGCTCATTGCTTTTTAAAATAAATATCTGAATGTTTTTGCTGACACCAGTTGTTTCTAAACATTTTAGTATCCATGTGTGAGGCAGTGAATCGAAGGCTTTCTTGTAGTCAATCCATGTGCAACACTTAGATTTGTTTTTCTTCTCTTGCAGTTTTCTAAAATCGTTTTGTCAATCAGCAGCTGGTCTTTTGTGCCTCTGGTGTTCGGGCAATTTCCTTTCTGTTCAACTGGAAGCTGTTTGTTGGTTAATAAGTGTTGCATGACTTCATCTGCTATTATTCCAGTTAATAATTTGAACATGGTTGGCAGGCAGGTGATCGGTCTATAATTACTTGGAACTGCATCTTTTGCTGGGTCTTTCATGATGAGATGAGTTTTCCCAGTTGTTAGCCATTGTTCAATATCACCTCCTTGCAAAATGTGATTGAACTGTTTTGATAGTTGTTTATGAAGGCTTGTTAGGTGTTTAAGCCAAAAGCCATGCAGTTCATCATCGCCTGGTGCAGTCCAATTTTTATTATTATTATTTCTTGTTTACACAGTCAGACAGGTGTTATTGACTGGTTTGTTTTATCCAGACATCGAGTCCTTCCCAAGGACCTAGGATGGCTGAATTTTATTGTCAATATTATTATTATTATTATTATTATTTTATTTTATATCCTGCTCTTCCTCCAAGGAGCCCAGAGCGGTGTACTACACACTTAGGTTTCTCCTCACAGCAACCCTGTGAAGTAGGTTAGGCTGAGAGAGAAGTGACTGGCCCAGAGTCACCCAGCAAGTCTCATGGCTGAATGGGGATTTGAACTCGGGTCTCCCCGGTCCTAGTCCAGCACTCGAACCACTACACCCCACTGGCTGTGTAGTATTGTCTACACAACTGGCAGCGGCCTCTCCAAGTTTGCATGCAGGTGTCTCTCCCAGCCCTATCTTGGAGATGCTGCCAGGGAGGGAACTTGGAACCTTTTGCTCTTCCCAGAGCAGCTCCATCCCCTTAGGGGGAAACTCTTCCAGTGCTCACACTTCTAGTCTCCCATTTGAATGCAAACCAGGGTGGACCTTGCTTAGCTATGTCATGCTTGCTACCACAAGACCAGCTCTCCTCTCCTTGCAAAGGGGATAAACGGAAGCCCACTGAAGTTCTGTCTTCACCATGCCCATCACGCAGTCCAGTAATTTTGTCAAGTGTCCATAGTTTGGCGCTCAAATTTTTGGACTGGCTCCTAGATCCAAAGAAAAATGTTCAAGGCTTGTGCAGTGTTCCCTCTAACAGGGATTCCCAGATGTCGTTGACTACAACTCCCAGAATCCCCAGCTGCAATGGCTTTTCCTTTGGGATTATGGTAGTCAACAAGATCTGGGAATTCCTGTTAGAGGGAACATGGACTGTGTTTTTTTAAAAAAGTTGAAATGCAGCTTCATACGAGGTGATGCATGCAAACAGAATGAAGACTTTCTTGTTGGATTCTTGAGATAGTTGTACAACTTCTTGTGGGGAAAAACTGGTCTTTACCAAAAAGCTTCTTCCCCTCTCTCTGCTTCCCTCCATCGAGCAGAGTTGAAGCATGAGGTTAGGAAGGCATGATCCCCACTGGGTGACTCTGGGCCAGTCCCTTCTCTCTCAGCCTCACCTACCTCACAGGGCTGTTGTGAGGATAAAAACAACCATGTACACCCATGCACTCTGGGCTCCTTGGAGGAAAAGCAGGATAGATATGTAAAAATAAATTTTAAAAAATTAAAATAAAATAAAATCAGAAATTTAAAATAGATTGGTTGCCTGCCCTTCAGTGCCAGCATCTCAGCTTCTCATTGAGATTTCAGAAAGGGATCCTGGAGGTCATCTAGACCAACCTCCGTAAACTGCTACAGCATCACTAGCTGATGAACGTCTAGCCTCTATTTGGAGACTTCTGGAGCAGGAGAGTCCACCAATGCACAAGGCAGGCTGTTTCACTGTCAAACAGTCCTTATATTTAGGAAATTGGATGTCTAACCTGAACCTGCTTCCTTGTGCTGAAAGGGTGGGGGTTTCTCCCAGGTTGCAGGCAGGAGTCTCTCATAGCCCTATCTTGGAGATGCTGCCAGGGAGGGAACTTGGGACCTTCAGCATGCAAGCAGGCAGGTGCTCTTCCCAGAATGGCCCCATCTCCTAAGAAGGATATCTCACAGTGCTCACACATGTAATCTCCCATTCAAATGCAAACCATGATGGACCCTACTTAGCAGCACTCACACATGTGGTCTCCCATTCAAATGCAAACCAGGATGGACCCTGCTTAGCAGCACTCACACATGGTCTCCCATTCAAATGCAAACCAGGATGGACCCTGCTTATCAAGGGACAATTCATGTTTGCTACCACCAGACCTCTCTTTTAAGCGTGGTGATTTCTGTATTTTGAATTTGAATTCCAAAGCTGTTGTCAGTGGAGAGAGCCACACCGCAATGCTAGCAATGGCTTGAATACATGCAGTAACGTTGGGGGGCTTTTTAAAAGTGCATTTTATTTTTCAAAGACAGACTTGCCACTCCAGAGCATTACGGTGCATCTGGGTGGCGCCCTTCTATAACCCAGTGCTAGGTGAGATAAAGTGAGCCAAGAGTCTTCAGTCCTCATGTCTCCGAGCCATTTCAGAATTAAATTTCGACTCCAGCTAATTGGCAAGCAATTTAATTTACCGTGAACAAAAAGCAAAAGATTCACCCTCTAGTCAAGGAGTAAAGTGGTGTGATTCTGTGGAAGAGAGACTGTATTCTCTTACAGAGAAGGAGTCTGAGGCTTATCTGACATGCAAGACAGAGCCCGGCTTTTATTATTAGACCGCAAGACCCTCGTCAATAATTTAAAAGTCTGCCAGTCCTAATCTCATTGCTCTGGAGACCTTTCAGGACTGGTCCTGGCGTGACCCATATCGCAATGAACCGTGCTCTAGATCCCTACTGCTGTTAAGCTGCCTTGGTTGAAGAATGTGCGAGAAACAGAGTCATACTTCAGAGAGCAAATTTTGCAGACACAATCCTGCCACGGAAATTAGCAGAATGGGCTACGTTTTACAGCAGAATAGACTCAGGGACACATTTAAATATATACTAGCTGGGCCAGACGCAGAATATCTGTGCCTCTGCACGGCCCACCCACCCTCGGCCACCTTCTCCCCCCCCCGCTGGCACGCAAGCAGCCTTTTTCTTGTCCTCACCCCGCCACTTTCTGGCTGGCTTCGTCTCTCCCCACCACCACCGCCACTTTTGGGCAGGTGGGCTTCTTCTCCCTCCCACTCCCACCAGGCCAACTGGCCCGCCTGCCACTTTCTGGCCAGCCGGGCACCAGCTTCTTCTCTCCTACCCACCCACCCCGCTTTCTGGCTGGTGGGCGGGCTGCTTCTTCTCCCGTCCCGTTGCTCCCCACCGCTTTCTGGCCGGTGCTGCCTTCATTTTCCTCCCTCCCACCCATCTATCCGGCAGCTCTCTGAACTCTTGCGAGAGCTGCCACGCATGGGATTAGCCGCGGGCATGCCTTTGAGAACTAAATATATCGATCGAAGATAGATGTTTTTGCAGAAAATCTGAAGTAATCACCCTATTTTAGCTGTTATCGTCCTCAACAGATGTTTAACACTCAATCAAATCGATAATTCCAAAATGACATCATGGAAAAGAAAAGCAGAGCATTCGCACATTCAAACTTACTGTGATTCAAATTTGCCATATACAGTATGGTCACTATCCAATGAACTGGATCATGTTTGAAGTTAAAAACCTACAAATGTCAAACGGTTCTTTTACTTCCCTTCTGCAAGCACATTAAAAAAAATTCCATTACATATACGTACTTTCTTGAACTTGCCTAGAAGTGTAATCTATACCAAAGGACTTTGCCCCGTCAACAATGGGCCTCACCTAATACACACACACACACACACACACACACACACACACAGAGTTCGAGCAGGGGTCGCGTAGGAAGCTGCCATATACTGAGTCAGACCATTGGTCCATCTAGTTCAGGATTGTCTGCACAGACTGGCAGCAGCTTCTCCAAGGCTGCAGGCAGGAGTCCCTCTCAGCCCTATCTTGGAGATGCTGCCAGGGAAAGAACTTGGAACCTTCTGCATGCAAACCTGCAGATGCTCTTCCCAGAGTGGCTCCATCCCCTTAGGGGAATATCTCTCAGGGCTCACACGTTTTCTCCCATCCAAATGCAAACCAGGGCAGACCCTAGCTAAGCAGGGTCTGCCCTGGCGGCATCTCCAGATAGGACCGAGAGATTCCTGCCTGCAACCTCAGAGAAGCCGCTGCCAGTCTGGGTAGACAATACTGAGCTAGATGGACCTATAGTTTGACTCAGTATATGGCAGCTTCCTATGACATCTACTGTTGTCTGATTTGGGCTGACTTTACCTAAAGGACCCCCCCAACCCCCAGTGGCTTCTCCAAGGTTGCTGGCAGGAGTCTCTCTGAGCCCTATCTGGAGATGCTGCCAGGGAGGGAACTTGGAACCTTCTGCATGCAAACCTGCTGATGCTCTTCCTAGAGCGGCCCCATCCCCTCAGGGGGATATCAGAGTGCTCACACGTCTCAAATGCAAACCAAGATGGACCTTGTTTAGCCCAGAAGACAATCTATGCTTGCTACCACCAGATCAGCTCTCATCTTTGGATGCTAGGCTGGACGGAATAGGGACAGTTTCCCCAATATATGAGAGACCCTTCTTGAAAAGATGCCTCTTTGCTCAGTTAACAGTTTTTGTTGACTTTTGTTACTGTTGGTTTAAAACTATTCTGTGCATTCATGCAAACCCTTGCTTGCAGTCTGCTACTCAAACTAAAACATGTTTTGTTTTTTTTGTTTCTGGGGTTGGAATACCACTTTTCATCATTATGCCAGCAAAGCAGGGTGCAGTGTAATGCAAAAAGCGACATAAAAATCCAGATTGCAATACGAAACATCGAAACCACCAATCTCCGTAGAAAACCGTCCACAAGAACAACAGTAAATAATGGCAACATTTAAACAAAGGTGGAGAGCTTTCCAGGGACGAACAGATGGCCATCCCTTATTTACAGGATCACACTAAAGAGATAAGCAAAGGAGCTTTGGGGAGCTCATTCCAGAGCACTGGGGGCTTAGGTATACCAATCAGGGAGCCTGGATCGGCTGCAGCTGCCTGTTGAGCAGAGCCTTGGTAGTAAAGGATACCAATCAGGGAGCCTGGATAGGCTGCAGCTGCCTGTTGAGCAGAGCCTTGGTGGTAAAGGATACCAATCAGGGAGCCTGGATTGATGGTGGCTGCCTGTTGAGCAGAGCCTTGGTGTTAAAGGATACCAATCAAGGAGCCTGGATAGGCTGCAGCTGCCTGTTGAGCATAGCCTTGGTGGTAAAGGATACCAATCAGGGAGCCTGGATAGGCTGCAGCTGCCTGTTGAGCATAGCCTTGGTGGTAAAGGATACCAATCAGGGAGCCTGGATTGATGGTGGCTGCCTGTTGGATATACTACTTGGTATTTGGGTTTTGTGGGAAAGGGGGATAGCTATATATGCTATATTTTGAACATTGTTTTGCTGTGTGAAATAGGCCACACTTGGTTTCTAATAGGTGTTACCGCACGCATTAGATGTTGTATTGCCTTTTATTTTTCACTGGGTGTCTTTGTGGATGGTTTATCTAATAGGTGTGGCAGTTGTCTGAAAGGATTTTCCTCATTTGCTGAGCTGCTTCGTGTGTTTTGGATGTATTTGATTGTATTGCGGAGTGTCATGATAACTGTCACAATATTTGCATAGAGTGGCTTGTGCCCTGCCACCCCGAATTCCCTTCCCAGGTCTAAGCAGAAGCAAGGCCCTTGTTTTGACTCGCCCGTTCAGCATTCCCTTTATTTGTGAGCTTGTTTGCCGAATGCGATAAGTCCGTTGGACTTTGAGATGCTGAAGTGAAACTTGGTGAGTTCTGTGTCCAGTTCAGATACTGGCACCACCCTGTGTCCATTTTCTAGTGGAGAAGGAAAATACAAGGCAAGGCAGTATTTTCCCTTCGACACCAAGACATCAGAATGTCAGGTGTACACATTCAGGATGCCATTCTGGGTTTGAAGTGCATTTCAGCTCAGCTCCGGCCCCTGTTTTCAAGGGGCCAGCAGACACAACAGCTCAGGATGTTTTCACACCTATCTCTCAATCTAAATGAGGCATTGGAATCCGCGTCCTGCATCTTGCTATGTAAACACAATGCAGTGAGAATTCTCCCTCCAAGATTGGAACAAATGTTGGTGGGCACACCAGTGGTCCTTCTAATGTTTCTCATCTCTGTGCGGAATGAGTTTTGTTCTGAGCGGTAGTATCCAAGCAGGGTGTGTGCACCTGCGTTCAGAATGGGGCCTTCCCGATTCAACCTGATTGGAAGGCTGGGGTGCTGATCCGGGGTTCTGATCATGGGCAAAACCTGTTCACGGTTGCAGCATTTCTGCCTGCAGAGAAATAAATGGCACGCTGCAGTCTGACCACCACCAACATCTAGAATTCCTGCTTAACCCTAGTCAGGCTTCTGAGATTGCACCAACTTCAGGTATACACACTCAACTAGCTGTGTGTGTGTGTGTGTGTGAAAATACAAAATAGCCTGCATAGTGTAGCGGTTAGAATGTCGGACTAAGACTGGGAAGGCCCAAGTTCGAATCTCCATTCAACCACAAAACTTACTGGGTGACTCGGGGCCAGTCATGTATCTCTCAGCCTAACCTACCTCACAGGGTTGTTGTGATAATAAAAAATAACCACGTACAGCTCTCTGAGCTCTTTGGAGGAAGAGTAGGATAAATCTAATGGTTTCAGGAGATACTGAATTAATTCTCTGTTTGGTTTCAGTACCAAATAGTTTCTACTAGTTTGTATGCCGATATATGATCTAGGGCAGGGGTGGCCAGCCTGAGGCCCACAGGCTGTGGGGCTGCAGTTCCCATCACTCCCTGCCAGACTAAAGTGTGGCAGGGGATGATGGGAGTTGTAGTCTTGACAGTAGTTGGAGAGTTTTGAGTTGGCGACCCCCAAATACTAATTTGTAAAATTCTGGTAGAAATTTTGCATGTCTCTCTCTTTTTATCTTCACCAGTGGTTGAACAGGGTTTGCTACCTGGTAAGGTGACAGATGTGTGGTATGGATTTGTGAGGGCTTCCATCAAGTTTCTAGATCCCATGGTTTGGTGCATGTGAAAGTTTATGAAGGTGTCATTTGTCAAAGGCTCTGAGCGTCCATCGCTTGCATGGCTAGGTATCATTGCTGGGCAGGCGTTGGAAGAGGCACTCTTTTGATTTTAAGCAACAACACAATGCTTTGGGACGGTTGGAGGCATCAGCTTCCAGTTGGAGGTATGGTGTAGGCTTGGAAGCGAGGGGAGGGAATGTGGGAAAGACCACAGAAAGACGTGAAGCTGCAGGAGGCTGCACTGTGACTCTGTGGACGTTGACAGAGGGCAGGTCTCTCTTCCAGGGGTCCCTACCTTGGGCCCCCAAGATGTTGTTGGACTTCAGCTCCCATCATCTCTGACCTTTGGCCATAGTGGCTGCGGATGATGGGAGTTGTAGTCCAACAACAGCAGGACACGGAAGATTGAGACTCCTTAAGGTGTTAATAGTCATAGGAACAAAGGAAGCTGCCATATACTGAGTCAGACCTTTGGTCCATCTAGCTCAGGATTGTCTACCCAAACTGGCAGCAGCTTCTCCAAGGTTGCAGGCAGGAAACTCCCTCAGCCCTATCTTGGAGATGCTGCCAGGGTGGGAACCTGGAATCTAGATGCACTTCCCAGAGCGGCTCCATCCCCTGAGGGGAATATCTCACAGTGCTCACACTTCTAGTCTCCCATTCATATGCAACCAGGGTGGGCCCTGCTTAGCTAAGGGGACAAGTCATGCTTGCGACCACAAGACCATCTCTCCTCTCCTTATTGTTCCTTGTAACTGGGATTCTTAGATGTTGATTACCACTCCAAGCATCCCCAGCTGCAATGGCCTTTTGGTTGGGGTGTGTATATAATAGCGACTTGAAAATTTGCTTATGGCTACTAGGGATGTGTGCGAAATGCATGTTGCGTTCCGTTCCGAGCTTGAAAATGCGCAGAAAGTTTCGTGGGAACCACCAGTTGAGCTGGTGGTTCCAACAGAATGGTCTTGGAACACTTGAAATGTTCTGATCCCCGTTTTGGAGTCCAAAATGGCACTCCGAACAATCGGAATGTTCCAACTCAGGATGGGGTTGTTCCATTCTGAGCTCGGAACAGGCTCTTGATTCGAAGGGCATTGTTCCGAGCTTGGAGAATGGCCCATGGCGAGTTGGAACATTCTGACTGGAACATTCTGCACATCCCTAATGGTCACTGACCTTGAAAAAGTGGCAACATACCTGATTCCATGACCCTTGGAATTGTCCCCTTCGGTTTTCTACATGTTCTGTGTAGTCGTCGTGCCCGCCCCCCAGCCCTGATTCTTCATTTTCCTGGTTATAAAACCATTTCAGAAATAACAATAATAAACAAATTGCAGAGTGTATGCAGCCCTGATCCTGAGTAAGCCAGCATGTTTCAAGTGATCCTGGATCATGCTGTAATATCATAGAGCAGGGAGTCCCGACCAGTGTTACTGCAGCTGTTGCGGAACTACAACTCCCATCATCCCCAGCCACAATAAATTGTAGCTGGCGATGATGGGAGTTGTAGTTTAGCAACCTCCTTCCAAAGCATCCTGAAAGAAAGGAGCACATGTTTAGAGCATGTGCCCCTGCAAACTGAGCAAAGAGGCACCTTTTTAAAAAGTGGCAATTCTCTTTATTGAGCAGGAGGAGAGCGCCTGGCCCTATCCACCCCCAGCACAGCATCTCTCCAGTGGCTGTTGCTGGTGTCTCTCTTCTGTTTCTTTTTTAGACCGTGAGCCTTTTGGGGACAGGGAGCCATTTTATTTATTTATTCATATCTATGTAACACCACTTTGGGAACTTTTGTTGAAAAGTTCCCAAATTTTTCATACATATAAAAAATGTTTATATGTCGTATTGACATATATTATATGTCGTATGACATATATTATATGTCGACATATATTATGTCGTATTGACATATATTATATGTTGTATTATATGTTGTATCGACATATATTATATGTCGTAAAATGTTTATATGTCGTATGTTTATGTCGTATTTAAATATCCGTTGTATTTGTATTTGGAGTACCACTCAGAGGAGCACCTAGGTAATTTTGGAGCCTGGACCTAAAGGCCTTTGGAGGACATCCCCTCCACCCCACTGCAAATTAAGCATCACCATGATCTGCCAGGCAACCACCACACCCGGAACAGACACAAGAAGATATGGGGGCCCCCAGGGTTTCTGGAGGCCCTAGACTTTGTCCCCAAAGTCCAGGGGTCAGAGTGCCTCTAGTACCACTGGTTGGGAACCCCTGTTATAAAGCACTGGAGGACTGGAGGTGAAATTAGGCTCAAGGAACTCTCTCCTCCTCTGCATTTCAGAAGAGTTTGCTTTGAATCTCGGCGGGGTGTGTGTGTGTGTGTGTGTGCGTGTGTGTGTGTGTGTGTGTGTGTGAAGGCTTATTGGAAATGGGGGGAGGCTGTTCTGGGGTGAAGCTCTGTGCAGCTTGCTGTCGGCACCCTTGCGCACAGCGGAGTTGCCCATCGGGGGTTTAAATCCGAAGTTCGGCCGCTCGCTTCTTGTGGCAGGGGGCTCTCTGTGGATGAGGTGGCCGGTCCGGCCGTGGTGGAAGGGAGAAGCCGATGGAGTGAGAGTCCAGCTGGGCTTTGCCGTAGCCTCCGCTTTTGCAGCAGGCGCTGTGCCGCTCCCCCCCCCCGCCCCGCCGCCGCTTCCCGGGAAACCGCAGGAGACGGGAGACGCTATGGTGGCCGGGGCTTGTTCGAGCGGAGCCTGACGGCTGCCACGCAGGGTCTCTGGCTCCGCATCTTATGTAACGGAAGATGCTTCTCAGCTTCTGCTCCGGTCTCGTAAGTTCCTCCTTCTCTCTCTGTCTCTCCGCCCCCCGCCGCCTTTAAATTCACCACCGCTTCTGCCTGCCTTTTGCTGAGTCTTTTTTCAAATTCAGGCTGCTTGAAAGGCTCTGGCTGGGCCCCAAGATGCAGAGGCGGCCTCCTGCATGGACGGGGGCCCTGTGTGATTACTGCCTGGTGCAGAGATGCCATGCCCAGAGGGGTGTTTCGCCTGGCCTCGGTCTTGCTACAAAGGTGCCGAGATGCTTGCGTGGTTGACTGCCAGGATGGTGTACGCACTTGTGTGTGTGTGTGTTGGGGAGGGGAGAGATCTGTGCAGCACAGACGGCTGCGTTAGGGCTGCAAGGTGGTGGGAAGGGAGACGAACTGCATGGGTTTCCTTGCATAAAGGGTAGGGCTGGCCCCGAGCGGGGTGGGTGGGAAGGGAAGGCAGGTAAGGCTTCTCTCCTGCGCCTGCCCTACGCTGCGGTTGACAAGGTCACATCTGTCCTGACAGGTAGTCAGAAGAGAGCAACGGGGAGAGGGAGCAGAGCAGAGCTGACAGGCTGTGTAGGCTGTGCGGGAGAAGCCGCGGGGTTCTATCGGAATCCTTGCGCACAAGTTACTTTGAGAGACCCTCCTCCAGCAGGAAGCTGTGTTATACTGAGTCAGGCCATTGGTTTATCCAGCTCAGGGTTGTCTACTCTGACAGGCAGCAGTTCTCTAGGACTTCAGGAGATGCCTGGGATCGAACCTGGGATCTCCTTCATGCTAAGCAGATGCTCTGACACTGAGCTACATCCCCATCCCTGAAGAGGTGACATGAATGTAGGAAGCTGTGTTAGGCTGGGTCAGGCCATTTCAGTATTACCTACACAGACTGGCAGCAGCTTTTCAGGGTTTCAGGCAGGAATCTCGCCCAGCCCTATCTGGAGATGCTGCCAGGGAGAGAACCTGGGAGCCTCTGCCTGCAAAGCAGATGCTCTGCCACTGAACTGCAGCTCCATCCCCAAGGATACCGGCTTGGTACCCACGTTTGTTTTTTTCGGCTGCCAGGCAAAGACTTTTTCAGCCTTCCAAGAAGACTAAACTGATGACAACAGGTACAGCCACAAGCCTCAGAATTGACAATGAAGACATTGAAGTGGTGGAGAGCTTCTGACTTTTATAATCGACCGTCAACAGTCAAGGATCCAGCAGTCAAGAAATATGCCGCAGACTAGCACTTGGTAGGGTTGCAATGAAGGCCTTGGGAGATTTAGATGCCGTGACGTGTCTACACCTACAAAGATTAGAATCATTTGGACTGTGGTTTTTCCCATGACACTCTATGGATGCGAAAGCTGGACTTTGAAGAAGCAAGGTAGAAAAAGCATTGATGGTTTTGAACTTTGGTGCTGGAGAAGACTTTTGAGGAGACCATGGACAGCCAGGAAAACAAAAAACAAAACAAAACAAAAGGATCCTAGAACAAATCAATCCAGAACTTTCACTCCAGGCACAAATGTCCAGGCTCAAACTATCATACTTCGGACACATGATGTGAAGACCCAGCTCCCTTGAGAAGTCCATAATGCTGGGAAAAGTTGAAGGAAAGGAAAGAAGAGGACGCCCAGCAGCAAGGTGGATGGACTCGATGACGACAGCAATGGATGCACCACTGAGAGACCTTAAAGGCCAAGTTGAGGACAGATCATCCTGGAGAGAATCTATCTATGTAGTTGTGTAGACAATACTGAGCTCGATGGACCTATGGTCTGACTCAGTGTATGGCAGCTTCCTATGTAATTTCCCTCCCTGGCAGCATCTCCAAGGTAGGGCTGAGAGAGATCCCTGCCTGCAACCTTGGAGAAGGCACTGTCAGTCTGGGTAGACCAGGCCAGCTCTTTTTGCACCAGAATTCCCATAATCCCCAGCCACAGTGGCCAATAGCCAGGGATTCTGGGAGTTGTCAGATTTAAGTCTTCTCCCTGGCATCTCCAAGATAGGGCTAGGAGGGACTCTTGTATGCAACTTTGGAGAAGCTGCTGCCAGTCTGTGAAGACAATCCTGAGCTAGATAGATCCATGGTCTGACTCAGTATATGGCATATTAACCAGACCAGTTCCTGTTGCTTCGGGCAACTGCAATTAACCCCCCCCCCCCCCCCGCAACCTCTCTCCTCACACCCCACAGATTCTCTGTCCTCCCTTTCTCTCTTTCCAGTTCCTTCTGCTTCCTCCCTTTTCCCTCCAGGGCATCTCGCCCTCCCCCTCCACCTTGCTTCCTAGCATCTTCCCTGCTGAGTTGAGTGGCAGCTCCAGCCCAACTTGCTGCTGGGCAACCCCATTGATTTTGCTCCTCTAGAGAATGGCAGGCAGTTTATTCCGGTCATCTTCCAGGTGAGCAAAATACCTGTGCTTGGAAGGGTAAGGCAGCAGCTGAGAAGAGGGGCAGATGGACTAGCTCAGGGGGAGAACATCCGTTTTGCTTGCAGAAGGTCCCAGGTTCAATCCCCAGCAGCATCCCCAGGTAGGGCTGGGAAAGACGCCTGTCTGGAATCTTGGACAGCCGCTGCCAGCCAGCGTGCAGCTAAATGGACCAGTGGTCTGACTCCGCATAAGGCAGCTTTCCTGTGCTCCTTTGTACCCATATTTATTTATTTATTTATTTATTTATTTATTTTTGCATTTATATACTGCCTTTCGTTAAAAGACAACCCCAAGGCGGTTTACAAAAGTTAAAATATACAATAAAAAGACAATAAAAACATCAAGCTAAAAAGTATAAAAACATGTAAAAACAGGCATAAAAACAATACAAAAACCACACAGAAGCAGCAGGAAAAACGATTATGTAAAAGCCTGGGTAAAAAGCCAAGTCTTTACCAGCTTTCTAAAAGCCGTGATGGAGTCCGAGGAACAAATGGCCACTGGGCCCGAGTCTGCTGGTTGGATTGGTTTATTCATCTGCCCGTCCCTGAGGGATGGGGCGGTCGCTTGGTGGTAGAGCGTCGGCTTTGCATGCAGAAGGGCCCGGGTTCAGACCCTGGCAGCACCAGGCAGAGCTGGGAAAGACCCCTGCCTGAATCCCTGAAGAGCTGCTGCCAGTCAGTGTAGATCAGGGCTGCTCAACTTCGGCCCTACCATAGATGTTGGCCTACAACTCCCATAACCACTAGCAATTGGCCACTGTGGCTGGGGATTGTGGGAGTTGTAGTCCAAAAACAGCTGGGGGGGGGAACGTTGAGCAGGCCTGGTGTCGATGATACTGAGCTAGAGGGACCAATGGTCTGACTCAGCCTACGACAACTTCTGAAGCCAGATATGTAACATCTCAAGTTAGCATTAACAATGGGTTGCCATTCCAAGCAGAGCAGGAACAGAGAAGCAGAATCTAGAGAGGGATCTAGAATCTAGAGGAACCTAGAACTTTGGATCTCCTCCCGATTGCTTCCAAGTAGAGTGCTGGTCTTGTGGAAGCAAGCATGAATTGTCCCCTTTGCTAAGCAGGGTCTACCTTGGTTTGCATTTGAATGGGAAACTACACGTCTGAGCACTGTCAGATCTTCCCCTTCGGAGATGGGGCCTCTCTGGAAGAGCATCAGCATGCTTGAATGCAGAAGGTTCCGCGTTCTCTCTCTGGCATCTCCAAGACAGGGCTGAGAGAGACTCCTGCCTTGGAGAAACTGCTGCCAGTCTGTGTAGACAATACTGAACTAGATGGACCAAGGGTCTGACTCGGCTTGAGGCCAGTTCTACGAATGCCGCTGTTCAACACAAGTTCCCAAAGCAGTTTACATAGAGATAAATGAAGAAACAAAATGGCTCCCTGTTTTTGTTTTTTTTTTAAAAACCTTTTTCCTCCAGTTGCATACCTGACATTGTACATATTTTCTATTTAGATTACAAGCAAAAGAGTTCGATATGAATCTGCACAAACTGTCTCTAAACCCATTCAGAACCGATTCAAAGGGTCTGAACCGGTTAAAAGTAACGTCTGCTGTCGAGTCGCTGTCGACTCCTGGCGCCCACAAAGCCCTGTGGTTGTCTTTGGTAGAATACAGGAGGGGTTGACCATTGCCTCCTCCCGCGCAGTATGAGATGATGCCTTTCAGCATCTTCCTAGATTGCTGCTGCCCAATATAGGTGTTTTCCATAGTCTGGGAAATATACCAGCAGGGATTCAAACCAGCAACTTCTGGTTTGTTAGTCAAGTCATTTCCCTGCTGTGCCATCCGGTGGCTTACTTAAACATTTTTGAAAGCTGCCATCTGAACCAGGACTGAGGGAAAGAGATTGTCGTTTGTGAATTAGAAACAATCCCCCCCCATCTTTTTTTTAGTGATTCTGCTTTTTGCTGCTTGCCTTGGCACCCAACAGAACTGAGTGCTTACCCATCCTTCTCTTATCATTATGCTTGCTCTTTCGTTCTTCTCGTTCTTCAAGGAGTGCAGGGTAGTGCCATTGTTTACTCCTCGACCCCGCAGGTGTGTTAGGCTGAAAAAATGACAGGTCCAAGGCCTTCCGATGATGTTTGTGGCCTGCGTCAGGATTTGAACCCAGGTCTAAGTCCAGCCTTCTCTTTCCCGACGCCACGCTGATGCTTGCTGGGAAATGAGCAGTGCTGCAAGGGCCTGGGCAGGAAAGATAACTTTCCCCGGAACGTGGGTTGCCAGTTGTATTCGCACAAGGAGGCGGCTCTGGCTTGTTGATGCCGAGAGAAAAGATCAATCCCAGCCCTCTCTCGACTTCCTCTTGCAGCTGCGGCTCTGGGCACTGCCGTTTCACAACCCCAAAGAGCGCCTTGTTTGGCAGAGTGGTTTCTTATTCCTCCCGCCTGCCCCGTCCCAGTATGCATATACGTTATGCTCTGGCTGAGTCCCCAAATCACAGCTCTGCAGCTGACCTGTGTGTGCTGACTCTGCCCTGAATCAACACCCGACAACCGCTCTTGTTGTTCCTTGCCCCGTAAACAGACCGGAGAGGCAGTGTGGGATAGTGGTGAGACCATTGGGCTGGGCTGGAAAGATCTGGCTTCAAATCCCTGTTCGGGATCAAAGATCCATGTGTTAGAGCCTAACCGGGCTCTGCCGGGAGAGTGGGCTTAGATCACTGGGTGATCTTGGGCTCAGCATTCTCTCCCCCTGCTAACTGGGTTCTAAGACATCGGTCCATTTATATTTAGCAGGAGGAGAGCAACTGGCCCTATCCGGCCCCAGCACAGTATCAGTGGTCCCTCTAATCCCCTCCCCCCCGTCTCTGGGTGGAATGAGTCCTGTTCTGGGCAGCAGTATCAAGGCAGTGTGTGCGCACCTGCATTCAGAGTGGGACCTTCCTGATTCAACCTGAGCGGGACCTAATTTGAACTGAGCGGACATCCAGAAACTTTTGAACGTGCACACACCATCTGTCAGGAATGCTGTTGCTCTGGATTTCTTGCATTGAGGGGTGGTGGTGAACTGGGGCCTCTTGCCCTACAACCCTGCATTAGTGTATGTGTGTGTGTGTGTGTGTGTGTGTGTGTGTGTGTGTGTGTGTGTTCTAGAATGGAGATGGCCTTCCTGCTAGTTTTGGACTATAACTCCCATCATCCACAGCCACAGTGGCCAGTAGTCAGGGATGATGGGAGCTGTAGTCGCACATCTACAAAAGAGCTGAAGTTGCACAGTGCTGGCTTACAGTATGACATGTATGCTTTCGTGCCAGTATTGGCGATGTTTGATTTGCTATCTTGGGTGTGTTTTTCTAGGCGCAACAGAAAGACTTGTGTCTGTCTATCTATCACGTTTTTATACTGCCTGATATAGACATAGGCACATAGGAAGCGGCCATATACTGAGTCAGACCATTGGTTCATCTAGCTTAGTATTGTCTGCACAGACTGGCAGCGGCTCCCCAGCATTTCAGGCAGGGGACTTTCCCAGCTGTACCCAGAGATGCTACTAGGAATTGAACCTGGAGCCTTCTGCATACACAGCAGATGCTCTGCCAATGTCTGTCTTCCCCAAAACATTAGTCCCATAAAAATATGAGGACCCCCTGCTCAAAACAACACAGCATGAAAGTGGTCCTTTTAAATTAAATTAATTAAATTAAATTAAATTAAATTAAATAACTATTCATTCCGGCAGTCCTTGATTCAGGTAATCCTGTGGGGTTTCTTTGGGCCCTGTTTCCTGTTCCTCCTTTTCTTTCAGAATTTCTTCATCTTGCGCAGCCTAAAAATAGACCTGGGGAGGAAGGAAGAGTAATTATGAAAAGTGGAAGGGAGAATTACGTATGAACTTCTAGTGCCCTTTGCCATTTTCCCCAGGATAAAATGCCAACTAAATTTTGCTTTGCCTAATGAGGCAAGTGATACGTGGATTATCCATGCTACACTGCAGTTCTGGGAGGTGAATAAATGATCTGATGTCTATTTCCAAGAAGATTCAGAAATGTTATGATCTATTTGGATATATAAATGGAGCACCTGCCAGTGAGGGGGAAGAACTGGCAGACTCAGGGTAACCCACTGATACATCAGCTTCATAAAAATCTGGAAGTAAAAAAGCCAAGGAGGCAAAAAACGTCCCCTAATAATAAGCACCTGAACTGCCCTGGTATGACTCAGTGGGGCAGAATGTTTGCGTACTCAGTGGGCACTTAACAGACAACCAGGTGGGTGGAGCTAATGGAACTCTCTGGTGAGGAGTGGGGAAGAAGGGCTTGAACAAAAAGAGTGGGAAATTTCAGTTTGAAGAATACTAACTCAAGACAGTCACAACCTCTTAGGAACATAGGAAGCTGCCTTATACTGAGTCAGACCGTGGGTCCATTTAGCTGCGTACTGTCTACATTGGCTGGCAGCGGCTTCTCCAAGGCTGCAGGCAGGAGTCTCTCTCAGCGCTATCTTGGAGACGCTGCCAGAGAGGTAACTTGGAACCTTCTGCTCTTCCTAGAGCGGCTCTATCCCCTGGGGGGAATGTCTTACAATGCTCTCACATGTCTCCCATTCACATGCAAACCAGGATGGACCTTGCTTAGCGAAGGGGACAATTCATGCTTGCTATCACAAGACCAGCTCTCCTCTATTGCTTCTGAGGAGGAAAAGTCTCTAAAACTTCACCATGATCAGGCACAGGCTGAAGTAACACATGCACACCGGGGATACAGTGGTCCCTCGACTTACAAACTACTCGACATCCAAATTTTTCGACTTACGAAAGGAAAAAGTGGCCGCACGCTTACGAATTTTTCGACATCCGAACGGAAAACCGTTGGCGGTTTTAGATGCGGTTTCCTCGACTTACGAATTTTGATAATGTGGTCGTTGCCCCATGGCGAGCAATGCTCCGCAGGAGTTTGCAGAGTTTGCGGAGTTTGCATTTTGCATGCCTTTAAAGTGCACTTGATAAAGAGTTTTGCACATAAAACTGGGTGTCTGGGTCTTTTTCCTAGGCTCCGGAACGAATTAATCAGTTTCCAATGCATTCATATGGGAAACCGCTTTTCGACTTACAAACTTTTCGACCTACGAATGTGCATTCGGAACGGATTAACTTCGTAAGTCGAGGGACCACTGTATACTGCAACATTTTGTCCATACTTGCAGTCATATATTTCTCCACACATGAATCGTGACTGATACCACTGGATAAAGTAGGCTTCTCTGTAGTCCTGTATGGATGCACTAAATATGGATTGAAAGCAGGCTTGTCGGTTTCCGTCCCGATTGCCTCCCTGCAGAAAGCTGGCATTCCTGATTGAGTGGGATTGAGTGGGATGAGGATTAGCGTTTGGATTGATTAAATGATCTGTAATGGAGACTTGATTCAATACATCACTTTTTCGCCCTCTCCTTTGTGCCGAGATGGTCTTGCATTGTAACCTCCACTGCTGCTGCAGATACTTTTGTGCCCTTTATTATTCCTTGTTGGTGGGGAGGACGTCAGAATTTCACCCCCTTTTAGTTGCTCATGGGAGGGGAAAGGTTCAGATTTCCGCCTTCTTCCCCTTAGTTAGCAGGTCTCCTGCTAAAGAGGTACCTTTTTAAAGTGGTGATTCTCTTATATTTAGCAGGGGGAGAGCAACTGGTCCAATCCAGCCCCAGCACAGCCTACCTCCAATGGCTGTTGCTGGTGTCTGACTTATGTTTCTTTTTTAGATTGTGAGCCCTTTGGGGACATGTATTGTTAATACAATAAATATTATTATTTATTTTGCATTTATATCCCGCTCTTCCTTCAAGGAGCCCCAAGCAGTCTCTGTGTTTATCTGTTTGTTGAAAAGCAGTATATAAATATCTGTCGTATTCGTACTTGTCGTATTCTTGTTGCTCTTAACATTTGTAGTACATCGAGCTGGATGGGGATGATGGGAGTTGTAGTCCGGCAACATCTGGGGACTCAAGGTTGGGACCACTGTGGCTGGGAATGATGGGAGTTGTAGTCCGACAAGATCTGGGGACTGATGCTTGGGAGGCCCTTCAGACATTGTGGCTGGGGACAATGGGAATTGTAGTCCCACATCTGGGGACTCAAGGTTGGGACCACTGTGGCTGGGAATGATGGGAGTTGTAGTCCGACAACATCTGGGGACTGACGCTTGGGAGGCCCTGCAGACATTGTGGCTGGGGACGATGGTAGTCCCACATCTGGGGACTCAAGGTTGGGACCACTGTGGCTGGGAATGATGGGAGTTGTAGTCAACAACATATGGGAATCCCTGTTAGAGGGTACACTGGTTGGGACCCCCTTCAGCCATTGTGGCTGGGGATGATGGGAGTTGTAGTCCAACAACATCTGGGGACGCAGGATTGAGAGCCCCAGGTCTTTGGGGCATGACTCTTGCTCAGGGTGTAGGAGGTCCTGGGATCAAATCCTGCCCGGGCGGATAAGGTGTTCAGACAACCTGCACGGCCTCTTCTTGCCATCATCAGCCGGGTGATCTGAATCATCAACCCTCCCTTCCTCCCTGCATCATCCGCCAGGTGATCTTGTCCTTCTACTCCCATCTCCTCGGTCTCTGTTGCAGGCTGCTGCTGTGCGCCTGGGAAGGCAATTTGAGACTCCCCTCGCAGCCAGATGTGAAATAATCGGTTCCCTTGAGGAGCGGTCTTCTAATCCCGAACAGACGGAGAGCAGCTTTAGCTCGGAGGCAAAAAGATTAATACCGCCCTCCCCCAAGTCGGCGAAGCTCACCCTCGGCAGTCCGATGGGCCCAGAGCCGGAGGGCTTCCCTCTCCTCACCTCTCCTGCCCTCTTTGGAAACAGCTGCCCAAGGGCGGAGCGCGCAGAAGAGCGAGCGGCAAGTGTGGGCTGGAGCCACCTCTGCCCGGTGCCATCTCGCTGTACCAGCTCTGCAGACAAAACGGGTGGGCGGAAATGGAGATTTGCATGGCGGCGGCTTTCTGGTGTGTTGCAGAATAAGGCCGAGAAAAGGTGGCTGCTGGGATCTCAGGGCTGTTTGCCTGCTGTGCGGCTAGCAGGCACACACGTCTGCCAGCTGTGTGGCCCAGTGGTTTATGCAGCTGCCTTCTGCTGAGTAAGACCGGCAGCCCATAACCTTGCCCGGGTCATGGGCACAGATCTTTCCCATCATCTGGAATGGAGCTGGTCTTGTGGTGGCGAGTATCCATTGTCCCCTTTGCTAAGCAGAGTCTACCCTGGTTTGCATTTGAATGGGCAACGGCATGTGCGAGCACTGGAGGATATTCCCCTCAGGGGATGGAGCCGCTCTGGGAAGAGCAAAAGGTTCCGAGTTCCCTCCCTGGCAGCATCTCCAAGATTAGGGCTGAGAGAAGATTCCTGCCTGCAACCTTGGAGAAGCCGCTGCCAGTTTGTGTAGACAATCCTGAACTAGATGGACCAAATGTCGGACTCAGTATATGGCAGCTTCCCAGGTTCCAGAGCGTGTGTTCTGCCAGTGAACTGTGGCCCAGTGTGTTCTCTCATTTTTTTTCCATCTGTGCGCAGAACGTGTTTTGTTCTGGGCGGCAGTATCAAGGCAGTGTGCGCGCATGTGGATTCAGAATGGGGCCTTCCTGATTCATTCATTCATTCCTTCCATTTAGTGAATGATTCATTCCGTCATTCATTCTTCCTCCAAGGAGCTCAGTACATGCTTATTTTGATCCTCACAACAACCCTGTAAGGTAGGTTAGGCGGAGAGAGACGTGACCGGCCCTGAGTCATCCAGTGAGTTTCATGGCTGAATGGGGATTCGAACTTGGGTCTTCTCGGTCCTAGTCCAACACTCTAACCAGTATTGGCTCTCTTTAACCTGAGTGGGATCTAAAATGAACTGGGTGGAGCTCTGAGCGCATGCACACGCACATGCCTTAGAGGGAACACTGCTGTGGCCCCTTTCTCCAAAAACCCATGCAGGAGCAACCCAAGGTACTGCAGCACCTGGTGTAAGGTGCCGAATGCTGCCCTGACCCATGCCGCGGTGGGGGTCAGCCCCCTTTCGCAACCAACCCTTGTGAGCCTTAAAAGGGCATTGGGGAAAAGATCTTGTGGCTGCAAGCATGAACTGTCCCCTTTGCTAAGCAGGGTTTGCATTGGGATGAGTGGCTACCTGTGAGCATTGTCTGCTGTCAGATTCCCCTTAGGACATGGGGCCATCGCTCGGTGGTCGAGCATCTGCTTGCATGCAGGAGGTCCCGGCTTCCCTCCCTGGTAGCATCTCCAGGTAGGGCTGGGAGAGACCCCTGCCTGAGATGTTGGAGAACTGCTGCCGGTCAGTGTAGGCAGTACTGAGCTAGGTGGACCAATGGTTTGACTCAGGGGCCACGGAAGAGGAAAGGTTGCCAGCAGCCGCCTCTGCTCTCTTCGTGCTTCCAGCAGGCTTTGCGAGGAGTGTGAAGAGAGGTACTCCTTATGAATACTAGGAAGATTTATCTGCTGCCTTTCAACCAGAGTCCCCAAAGCACTTTACATGGGTCTAAATAAATAATATGGCTCCCTGTCCCCAAAGGGCTCACGATCTAAAAAAAGAAACCCAAGAGACACCAGCAACCGCCACTGGAGGGATGCTGTGCTGGGGATGGATAGGGCCGGTTGCTCACCCCCTGCTCAGTCAAGAGAATCGCCACTCTTAAAAGGTGCCTCTTTGCTCAGTTAGCAGGGGACTAACGTTTGCAAAATTTTGCAAGGGTTAGATTTGTTCCAAAAGGCCCATTCACACATTATGTTCAGCACTGGTATGACGAGTGTACGTTGTACACAGGTCCGGCCATTCACATGTTATGCTGAATGCAGGTAAAGCACTACACTTCCTATCCGTCCCATGCATTTGAGTGCCCTGTACTTAGATTCACTTTTAACATGAACACAAGTACAGTCATTCACACAAATGCACGTACAGGTGTGCAGGCGTCTGTACACTTGTACAGCGCAATGTCGGAATGGGGCTAAAGAGCGGCTCTGATGGCAGGGAGGAATCTTGCCACCCTGCTGTGTGCCCCAGCGATCTACCTCCCGAGGCCACTGCTCTGCCTTGCCTCATGAAAGGGCCTCCCTGGCTTCAGGGACTTTCTGAATATGAGCTCACTCTGAGTGTCTACCTGGAGATCTTTCCCCTTTTCTGCTTGCACCAAGCCCATATTCTACGCCGCCTGCTTTCCCCCAAACCTTGGTTAATACAAACAACCATTGCATAAGGTCTGTAGGTGAGTGGGACCCAGGGCAGATCCCACTATATGGGGCTGGAAGAGGGGGGGTGTCGGAAGAGGGCAGAGCAAATCAGATCAGATCTCGTGCTGAACGCCGACGGAATCTCTGGAGATTCCTTCAGATCACGTTACTTCCCAGCCAGCCTGCCTAGTTGCTTGCAGGAGACAGGCGGTATTTCTTATGTCAGGCAGCCCAGTAAGAAGGCAGCCCTTGGGGGAGACCTTGATGCGCGGACCTGTTGTGCAAAGGATGGGGAAATCAGCCTGCCAGAGCCGAGGAGGTGATGGGCAGCCACGCTGAAGCCGAGACACAGCAGAGCTTTGGAGGAGGTGAGATGTTTCTGTTGACGTGCCTGTCATTTGCAAGGATGCGCTTCAAGTGTTCCTTTGTCCATTGCCTAGGAACGGTCTTGCGTCACCGGCACGCTGCTGGGCTGACGGGAAAGTAACTTGATCCACCAAGATCCTTAGTGCAGTGTTTCCCCGGTGCTTTTTATCTGGTGGCACACTTAAACCTGCCCCCTTATACACCAGGAGAGACGTGCCCTTCCTGGTGCATCATGGGGCAAAATCGACTCCAAAATTGGGGAGCATATCTGGCCTGCTTCTGGCGTCTACTCGCTCCCCTCTGATATACTGCTCCTGAAGGCAGAGGTTCTATTAGTTTTCATGCCTAATAGCAAATTAGAAGAAACCGAGAAGTCGAAAGCAGTCTCTGGGGCACTGCTTTCCACGTTTCTCCTGGTGCTTTATGGGCTGAGTTGGCTCCAAAAACAGGGCATTTAAACTCTCTGCTTGTGGAGCTGATTCAGTGTAGGACACTGATTGGGAAGCAGTGCCCTAGAGACCGTTTTCAACTCCGAGATTTCTTCTCCTTTGCTATCAGGTATGATAACTAATAGAACCTCTGCCTTCAGGGGCAGTATATCTTTGTATGCCAATTCCTGGGGACATACAAAAGTGGAGGGCTGCCTACGCCATGCTCTGCTTACAGGCTTCGCAGAAGCATCTGGTTGGCTGTTACTGCAAAGAGGATGCTGGAGAAGACAGACCTTTGATCTAACCCACAGGGCCCCCGTGACGTTCTTGAAAATAGTGTGCTCGTGAAGACAGAAAAGGCACTGGTTCAATGATCAGTTTTCAATCGTGCTACCAGTTCCTAGACCCTGCTTAGCTATTGGAGAGCACGATTTTTCCACTAGCAGACAACTGCTCGTGGCAGGGGGCGGGAATGTTTTGGCCAATTGGGATGTAAGGCCCTTGTTCGGTCTTAACTTGGCTATGAACTTACTTGATGGATCAATCCTCCATCTATATTACATGGAGATGATTAATGCCAGCCCACCTCACAGGATTGTTGTGAGGATGATTAAGATAAGGTTAAGGGGAGTGTTCTTAGGAAGAGTCTTGTGCATGTAATGCACTTTGGTCGTGTTTCATAGGGGTCAAATGCATATGTATGCAGTGAAATCTATGAATTATTCCTTTTCCCATGGAATAACTGAGAGTTTTGGTTGAAAAGCTGTATATGATGCATGTATGTATTTATTAACACATACATACGCACACTCTAGACATCATGGCTCAAGTGCGTTACTTGCCTACACGTGCAGGGTGGTTCAGTGATCCTCTAGGAGAGGAGAGCTGGTCTTGTGGTAGCAAGCACAACTTGTCCCTTTAGCTAAGCAGGATCTGCCCTGGTTGCATATGAATGGGAGACTTGATCTGTGAGCACTGGAAGATATTACCCTCAAGGGATAAGGGGGCCACTCTAGGAAGAGCAGAAGGTTCCAAGTTCCCTCCCTGGCAGCATCTCCAAGATAGGGCTGAGAGAGACTCCTGTCTGCAACCTTGGAGAAGCTGCTGCCAGTCTGTGTAGACAATACTTAGCAAGATGGACCAATGGTCTGACTCAGTATATGGCAGCTTCCTATGTTCCTATGATCCTTCTATGAGGCAGGGTGAGGTGGTTGCCTCAGGTGGCAAATTATCAGGATACCAGGAAGATGGCAAGATGTCCCTCACCTTGTGCCACCCCCCGCAACCTGAGCAGCAATTCATGACCTCCTCTTCCTCTTTTGCTGCTGCTGCCGCCTCCCTTGATTGCTGCTGGCCTGATAATGAGAAGGGGAGGAAGTGGAACAGGAAATATAGGAAGTTTATTAGTGTACTGGAGATGCTTGTTAAGTGGAGAAGGATGAGACTGCTGTAATTAGGACCTTAGCAGTTTAACTTAAAACAGGAAGGAGTTTCCTGAGTGTAAGAACTGTTTCACAGCGGAACAGGCTGCTTTGTGCAATGGTAGGCTCTTTTGAAGTTTTTAAATAGAGATTGAGCAGCCATTGGTCAGGGATGCTGGAGCAGTTTCCTGAATGGATCAGTGGAATGGACTAGAAGACCGCCAAGTGCCCTTCCAGCTCTAACGTTCTGTGATCCTATTATTCTCAGTCATTAACCATGGTTTAAGGATCGGGAATGAATGGCAAAATCATGGACTCCCTCCTAATAATCCCCTGTTGTGCTCAAGTTCTCAGCCTGCCCCCATTCCCATGGTTTGCCATGGCATATCATGGCTCAGGGCATCCTGGCCCTGGTTCTCACTACTGCTAACCATGGCTAAGGGCACCCTAACCCTGGTGCAGTGATCGGTTTTCAATCGTGCTACCAATTCCTAGACCCCGCTTAGCTATTGGAGAGCATGATTTCTGGAGCAATGTTGATCGTGTGCTTGCGGGTGGGGTGGGAGAGAATTGGGGTGTATAGAGGGTGCATTTAATCTGAGAAATGGAGCTGTAATTCTGAAAGCAAACGAAGCCACAGAACAGAAGAAAACGCAAACCAGGGGTTAGTTTTGAACAAGCGGGGCATTCTGCACAAAAGTGGCTGCCATGGTGATGCTTTGCATTTCCGGGACACTTGAGTTCCTGCCTGCAAACCACAGTCAAAAGTTGTGTTGTGGAAACCTGCTCGGCAGCCGGCCTTCCTTGTCCCTGTTTTCATCTCGGCGTGTGTCAGTTGCTTGTGAGACCCGGGGTTAAAAATCCTTGCCAAGCTCGCAGTTTTACAGTTCTTGGCAGTTTTACAGAACTGCCTTTTTACTTGCAAATCCATCTGACCGGGCTCTTGCGAGCAGGCTTGACACGGCTGGGGGTTGCTGTCGGTAGCATCTGCAGGTAACCCCTGCTAACTTGGCAAAGAGGCACCTTTTTGGTGGTGATTCTCTTTACTGAGCGGGGGGAGAGTAACTGGCCCTCTCCACCACCCCCCCACTACACTACCTCCAGTGACTGTTGCTGGTGTCTATCTTATGTTTCTTTTTAGATTGTGAGCCCTTTGGGGACAGGGATCCATCTTATTTATATATTCTTTCTCTGTGTAAACTGCGCCGAGCCATTTTTGGAAGGGCGATATAGAAATTGAATAAATCATCATCATCATCATCGTCATCGTCATCATCATCTCTTCCTTGAACATTCTCAACATATACTTTGTGCGCTGATGTGGGTGGGCATGGTGCATCTAAGAATCTGCAGGGTTATGACTGTACTGCAAAGTTCAGAGCAGCGTGCCAGGTGGAAAACTGGGTAGTGTCAGCAATCTGGCCACCCGGAAGGGAAGTCCAGGAAGACAGTCCGCGATACAAACTGGGCTGCAGAAACGAAACACGGCTCGGAATAGTTCTCTATATCTGGCTTGGGCTGAAAGCTGTTGACAAATGTTGTCTTCCAGCAGCTAACAGAAAGCTGTTGACGTGCTTTATCGTCCAAGCCGATAACTCTCCGCTGGCAGGGATTCAAGGCTTCTCAGCCCGCTGCAAGAGGCGTTTACTCCTCCTGATAGTTTCCAGCTGTGCTCTTCGCCTTGTGACAGGCCTTTGCTGTGGAGTCAGTGGGGGTTGCCTGCACAGCTCATCTTCTAGTCTGTCCGTCGCTGTCTCTGCTGCCTCAGACTGCTGTGCCTGCTCTGAAACATCAGCCGGACCTGCCTCAGTCGTCTCTTGGGAACTGACAGCCGGACTCTGCCCCTCAGGCACCCCTGCATCGGCTGAAAGGCTGTCAGCCTTCCTCCTTGCTATCTGAGATCGAGGGTGTGACAGGTAGCCACGAACCCACTCTCCCTCTCTCACAACCCACTCTCACAACCCCAGTTTTCTTTTGATCTCGGCACCAGCTGAGAAACGTAGGAGCACGACAGTGGATGCTGGACAAAATTACTGGACTTAGCAATGGGCATTGTGGAGTGCTATTTATCCCCTTTACAAGTGACATCGTGAGAATACGGCGAATACAAATATGACGAATATTTATATACCGCTTTTTAAAAAAAAGTTTCCAAAGTGGTTTAAGGGTAAAGTTGTGCTGTCGAGTCGGTGTCGAATCCTGGCGACCACAGAGCCCTGTGGTTTTCTTTGGTAGTTTACAGGAGGGGTTTACCATTACCGTCTCCTGTGCAGTATGAGATGATGCCTTTCAGCATCTTGCTATATCGCTGCTGCCCGATAGAGGTGGGAAACATACCAGCGGGGATTCGAACCAGCAACTTTTTGCTCGCTAGGCAAGTTACTTCCCCGCTGCGGTTTACGTAGATATAAATAGATAAATAGGCTCCCTGTCCTCAGAGGGCTCACAATCTAAAAAAGAACAATAAGAGAGACCCCAACAACAGCCACTGGAGGGATGCTGTGCTGGGGATGGATAGGGCCAGTTGCTCTCCCCCTGCTACATAAAGGGAATCACCACTTTTGAAAGGTACCTCTTTGCTCAATTTATGTATGTAATGTATGTATTTATTTATTATTAAAACTTTTATATCGCCCTTCCAAAAGGCTCAGGGGATAGAATTAGCAGGGGCTTAGAACAGAAGCAGGGCTGCCTGGGACAAAACAAGATTTTATTAAATTACTGTCTCTGAATATCCTAGTCTAGGCGCCACAGTTACATTTCTAGGCTCCATGGCCCCCCGGGCATCTAGGATTTGTCAAGCCCTGTTCTAGTTCTAGGAAAAGGGGGAATGAAAATGTTTCAAAAGGGATTCACCACGTTGGCTCCTCCAATATTGTTGGAATGCAACTCATAGGAACACAGGAAGATGCCATCTACCGAGACAGACCACTGATCTGTCCAGCTTAGTTTTTAGCGGGGGAGAGCAACTGGCCCTATCTATCCCCTAGTACAACATCCCTCCAGAAGCTGGTGGTGGTGTCTTATCTTAGGTTTCTTTTTTAGATGGTTAGCCCTTTGGGGACAGGGGGCCATTTTATTTATTTATTTCTAGTTGTATAAATATCCGTCATATTTGTATCGTCTGCACAGACTGGCAGTGGCTTCTCCAAGGTTGCCGGCACCAGAGTCACTTTCAGCCCTATCTGGAGATGCCAGAGAGGGGGAACTTGGAACTTTCTGCAGGAGAGCAGGCAGGGGTTCTTCCCAGAGTGGCCCCATCCCCTCGGAGAATATCTTACAGTACTCAAACATTTCCCATTCAAAGGCAAACCCCTGCTTAGCAAAGGGACAATACATGCTTGCTACTGGGGAAATGACTTGCCTAGCAAGCCAGAGGTTGCTGGTTCGAATCTCCGCTGGTATGTTTCCCATACTGTGGGAAACAGACTATGGGAAACACCTATGTTGGGCAGCAGCGAAAGGCATGATCTCGTATTGTGCGGGAGATGGCAATGGTAAAGAGCCAGCGTGGTATAGTGGTTAGAGTGCTGAATTAGGACCAGGGAGACGCGAGTTCAAATCCCCATTCAGCCATAATACTTGCTGGGTGACTCTGGGCCAGTCACGTCTCTCTCAGCCTAACCTACTTCACAGGGTTGTTGTGATGAGAAACTTAAGAATGTAGTACTCTGAGCTCCTTGGAGGAAGAGCGGGATATAAAATGTTAATAATAATAATAATAATAATAATAATAATAATAATAAATTAATTAATTAAAAAACCCTCCTACCAAAGACAACCACAGGTCTCTGTGGTTGCCAGGAATCAACACCAACTCAACAGCACACTTTACCTTTATCACAAGACCAACTCTCCCTATCTCCCTTCACACACACACCCCCGCGCAGAGTGTCCTTGCTAATGTGCAACCCAGCAGGACAGAGGTGTGTTAGAGACCAGTCTTCCCTGTAAAAAAAGATCCCCAGTTGTTGACTACAATTCCCATCACCTCCAACTTCAAAGTCCTTTAGCTGGGGAGGATGGGAGTTGTAGTCAGCAACATCTGGGAATCCTTGTTCCAGGGAACTCGTTTGGAGGCTGTCGATTGGGAGAGGAGAGCTGATCTTGTGGTAGCAAGCATGACTTGTCCCCTTAGCTAAGCAGGGTCTGCCTTGGTTGCATATGAATGGGAGAATAGAAGTGTGAGCACTGTAAGATATTCCCCTTAGGGGATGGAGCCGCTTTGGGAAGAGCATCTAGGTTCCAAGTTCCCTCCCTGGCAGCATCTCCAAGATAGGGCTGAGAGAGACTCCTGCCTGCACCCTTGGAGAAGCCGCTGCCAGTCTGTGAAGACAATAATGAGCTAGACGGACCAAGGGTCTGACTCAGTATATGGCAGCTTCCTATATTACAGAGCAACGAGAACCCTGGAAAAGGAGTGGTTCTAAGCAGTCCCAGCCGGCCTGCCGTGTTTTAACCTCTGGACCCACGCGGCTAATGCCAAGCAAGCCTCTGTGGGTGGTGAGCACCCGGCAGCCCTCAAAGCGGTCTCTGTGTCAGCTGCAAAGCCAGGCAGTGGGTGGGCGACGGCTTTCTCTCATTTCTCCGTCAGCGACAGGAGGTATTTTCCTCTCCAGCGCTGCGTAGGGGTGTCGTCCAGCAGGGGTCTTGACCCTCCCCAGGGTGGGGAGAGAGCGGGAAGGGGAACGACACCTGGAAGAATTGCAAGCTGCAGAAGGGCCCCTGTGGTCACACTGTGCAGATGGACAGCTGGCATGGTCTAGTGGTCAGAGGGGTGTGTGGAGACCTGAGTTCAAATCCCACTCAGCTATGAAACCTCCTATGAAGCTGTGAGGAGGAGAGCTGGTCTTGTGGGAGCAAGCAGGACATGTCCCTTTAGCTAAGCAGGGTCCACCCTGGTTGCATATGAATGGGAGACTACATGTGTGCGCACTGGAAGAGGTTCCCCTTAAGGAATGGAGCCGCTCTGGGAAGAGCAGAAAATTCCAAGTTCCCTCCCTGGCAACATCTCCAGACAGGGCTGGGAGAAGCTCCTGCCTGTAACCTTGGAGAGGCCGCTGCCAGCCTGTGTAGACCATTCTGAGCTAGATGGAACTATGGTCTGACTCAGTATATGGCAGCTTCCTGTGTTCCTGTGGTTCTGGGCCAGTCACCTATCTCCCAGCCTAACCTACCTCACAGGGTTGTTTTGAGGATAAATAATAATGATAATCTTTATTATGGTCCACACACAGCCATCATGTAAACAAAATACAAGAATACGGGACAGCATATTCAATCTACATAGATACAATATGGTGGAATGTAAATATGATATGCAACAGTTCTCACAGTATGACCGACCTACAATCTCCCTACAATGAATTGTACGGTTTAACAATCTGTCCCCTAATATTGTAGCCAAAGCACAAAATATGGCAATTTTAAATGTAATATTAATACTAGAATGTTGTGAGGATAAAGTTAACTGTGTACATTGCTTTGTACTTCTACAGCTACTCTCTGTCTGCTGCCCCTATTAGGAATTTTTATTACGGTAGGCAGCATTCCCCTCGAACCGCTGAACTGCTTGAGCCCAGTTCGACATTTGGACTGAACCTGGGGGGTGGGATGCGGTTTGACTCGAACTGGCTCGTGCTCCGGTTCGGGTGTGACTCGAACCGGACCTCTGGAATCTGTTCTGTGCACACCCCTACCAGCAATAGCCACTAAAGCAGGGTTGCACAACTTTGGCCCTCCTGCAGATGTGGGACTACAACTCCCTACATCCCTGGCCACTGTGGCTGGGGATCATGGGAGTTTTAGCCTGCAAAGGTTATCTGCTCCGTAAATTGGCACGGCGGCCATTTTCTCCACCACTGCGCATGCGCAAATGGCCTCTGCAAGGCCTGGCATGGCCCAAGGCCTCACAGAGGCCATTTGCACATGCGCAGCGGCCATTAAAAAAAAATATTTACCATAAATATTTACCATTTCGCCAGGCCTCGCAGAGGCCTTTTACACATGTGCAGCAGTGGAGAAAATGGCTGCCGCGCCAATTTAGGTAAAGGGGCTAAAATGGTCTGCGGCAGTGATGAACGAGGCCGGCGGCGGGGAGGGGGAACCTTCGCAGCCCCCCCCATGGCCTAGAGGAAGCCCCCCGAAGAGGCTAAAGGTTTTAAAAAATACCCCCAAAAAATCATAATCCCCCCAAATCGATGGGGGTTCAGTTCGATGTAGGACTGAACCGGGCGGGGGGCCTTTTGGTTTGACCCCGGAACCATCAAACCGAACCGGTTTGACATAGAACCGAACCCCCCTTGAACTGTTCGCACATCCCTAATTTCTGTCATCAAAAAACATGTGGGTGGGGAGACTAGTCGGGTTCAGGTAAATGATTAAGTGCCATCAAGTCAGTGCCGACTCTTAGCGACCACATAGAGAGATTCTCTCCAGGATGATCTGTCTTCACCTTGGCCTTTTATTAGGCCTGCCAGTGGTGCATTCATTGCTGTCGTGATCAAGTCTATCCACCTTGCTGCTGGTCATCCTCTTCTTCTCTTTCCTTCAACTTTCCCCAGCATGATGGGTTTCTCAAGGGAGCTGGGTTTTCATGTAATGTATGATAGTTTGAGCCTGTTCACTTGTGGCTCGTGTGGAAATTCTGGATTGATTTGTTCTATGATCCATTTGCTTGTTCCCCTGGCTGTCCATAGTATCCTCAAAAGTCTTCTCCAGCACCCAAGTTCAAAAGCGACAAAACTTTTTCTGTCTTGCTTTTTAGAGTGCCACAGAGGAAACCATTTAATTACTTACATTTATATCTCACTCTTCGTCCCTGAAGCCCAGAGCAGCGGAAACAGAATGCTGGCCTAAATAAGAAGTCCTTATCTCATCCAAGACTAGAAGAAGAACTAGAACGAAGAACTAGAATTCCTCCTCTAGTCCAAGAAGGGCGATAATCCTCTGGATGTTCTTCTAAGTCCACCTGCTCATTTGCTCCCTCGGCACCTCTGGGTAGCCGAATATGTCTTTTCTCGGTGCAGGTGTTTTGTTTTGAAAGCACAGAGTCTTCACATCACTTTCTCTCTGCCCGCAGCCACGGGTCTCTCTGTCATCCTTCCTCTGGTTTTGTTACCCTCGTGGCCTCATCTCGGTTCCTCTTTCCCTGGTATTTTTAGCCCCATGCGCCCCGGGGGCCTAGATGAGCAGTTGGCGCTGTGCCACCCTGCCTGTGTACGCTCAATGAATAAATAAACACTCCCCCCTCCCATCTTTGAGCAGTTCTCACATCTTTTCCATGTTTCTGCTACCTTCCTAGGAGGCATGATCAGGAATGGATTTCCAGGACAGGCAGAACATGAAGAAGCCAGGCGAGGCCTGGTACGGAAGAGTACTTTCCACCCTCCCACCTTGATTATATAAATAAAGCTAATTGAGCAAGGAAAAAGGAAAGGTGGTGCCGTCCCGTCGGTGTCGACCCCTGGCGACCACAGAGCCCTGTGGTTTCCTTGGTAGACTACAGGATGGTTTTACCACTGCCTTCTCCCATGCAGTATGAGATGATGCTTTTCAGCACCTTCCTGTATCGCTGCCGCCC
The DNA here is from genome assembly GCF_027244095.1 of Hemicordylus capensis. Lineage (NCBI taxonomy): Eukaryota > Metazoa > Chordata > Lepidosauria > Squamata > Cordylidae > Hemicordylus > Hemicordylus capensis. The sequence continues at coordinate 19,010,389 of NC_069666.1, read as the reverse complement.
GATATAGGGGTTTCCCATATTCTGGGAAACACACCAGCAGGGATTCGAACCCACAGCCTCCTGCTCTCTAGGCGGGTTGCTTCCCCGCTGCGCCATTAGCAGTGTCGTATCTTGTGTTTCTTTTTTTATTGTGAGCCCTTTGGGGACAGGGATCTATCTTATTTTATTTATTTATTATTTTTCTGTGTAAACCGCCCTGAGCCATTTTTGGAAGGGCGGTATAGAAATCGAATGAATGAATGGATGAATAAAATTAGGTGGCTCATTAATTGAGCAAAGAGGCACCTTTTTGAAGGGGTGATTCTCTTTTTTTTAGCAGAGGGAGAGCAACTGGCCCTATCCATCCCCAGCACAGCATCCCTTCAGTGTCTGTTGCTGGTGTCTATCTTCTGTTTCTTTTTTTAAATTGTGAACCCTTTGGGAACAGGGAGACATTTCACGTATTTATATATCTATCTATCGCTTTGGGAACTCTGGTTGAAAAGCAGTATATAAATATTTGTCGTATTGGTAAAAGCATCAGCAGGTGGCCTAACTTCAGAAATGAAACTGCACATTAAAGAGGCATTAAAATCTGAAGGATTAACTCAGGGGCTCTCAGGCTTTAGTTCCCAAATGTTGCTCCTGTCATCGCCACCTACCAGCTTACTCGCAAATTTTGGAGTTGGAAGGGACCATAGAGGTCTCCTAGTCCAACCCCTTGCTCAGTTTGGGAAGCTGCTACTGCACACTCGACAGAGGGCCGCCCAGCCTCTGATTGAAGACGATACGATACGATACGATACGACACGACACGATACGACGAATAATTATATACCACTTTTCAACAAAAGTTCCTAAAGCGGGTTACATAGATAAAAATAAATAAAATAGCTCCCTATTCCCAAAGAGTTCACAATTTTTAAAAAAAGAAACAGAAGAGAGACACCAGCAACAGCCACTGGAGGTATGCTGTGCTGGGGATGGATAGGGCCAGTTGCTCTCCCCCTGCTCAAGAGAGAGAATCGCCTCTGTAAAAAGGTGCCTCTTTGCTCAGCCAAGGTTAGCAGAGCAGGAGAGCCTACCACTGTTTCACTGCTGAATGGCTCCAACATCCATCAGGAAATAGTTCTTGATGTCTGGCCTAAATCTGCTTCAGTATTGTCTTCACAGACTGGCAGCAGCTTCTCCAAGTTTGCAGGCAGGAATCTCTCTCAGCCCTGTCTTGGAGAAGCCAGGGAGGGAGCTTGAAACCTTCTGGGGATTCCCATTCATATGCAACCAGGGTGGACCCTGCTTAGCTAAGGGGACAAGTCATGCTTGCTACCACAAGACCAGCTCTCCTCTCCGTGTAGACAATGAGCTAGAAGGACTGATCGTCTGACTCAAGATAAGGCAGCTTCCTGTGTTCCTACCCCTGTGACCTAGGGTCAGTAACTATTTCTCGGCCTAACCTACCTCACAGGATTGTTGTGGAGATAACAGTGGAGTGGCTATGGTTTAAATGGGCACCAAAAGCTCTGTGTCCCCTTGCTCTGTGGATGTGGATAGTCCCTGATTTAATCAGGAGGCCAACCGTGGTTGATTTCAGAAATAGTATCTGGAAGTTAAGAATTAAGGTTTCCACCTTCTCCATTGCATCAGGAGTCTTTTACTCTTAATAGTCCCTTGAGTAGGAAAAGCCAACCGTTGCTCAGCATAGAGTGTCGGGCACTCATCTGCCGGATTTCTAGTTGCAGTTATTGAAGGCGCAGGAGCCCTGCCTGGGAAAGAGATGGCATCTCTGTTAAGAATTATTGAATGGTTAGGATTGGTTTGGCCGGTCCCCATAGGTTCAGACAGATTTCACATGGACCAGGGCAGTGGTGAAGGACGTCAGCCCTTTGGCTGTCTTTGGACTACAGCTCCCATCATCCTTGACTACTGGCAATGGTGGCTGTGGATGATGGGAGTTGTAGTGCAGCCACAGCGAGAGGGCTGGAGTTGTGCACCTCTAGACTAGGGCTTTTGCCTAGATTTTGAATTTTGGCTTAGATTTTGAATTTTTGGCTTTTGGCTAGATTTTGTTTTTCTTTTCTTTTTAGAAAGTAAATAACGGTGCATTTATTTAGGAATCCAGTCTCTAAGAAACCCATTTTCACACCATAGAAAGATAATTAGAGGAGAACCTTATAGGAGTGTATAAAACTATGTAAGATATAGAGCAGGGGTTCCCAGTCTCGGGTCTGCAGATGTTCTCGGACTACAACTCCCATCATTCTCAGCCACAGTGGCCTTTGGATGATGAGAGCTGTGGTTCTACATCTGGGGATCCCAGTTTGAGACTCCCTCTTCTACACGGTTTTATATCTTATTTTCCCACTTAAATCCATAATATAAACAGCGAGCCTCTTCACACAAGCATCTAAACCTGGGTTATCAGCCTCTAAGAAACCTGGGTTATCTGGTCTAAGAATTTTGTCCGAAGAACGGGAGTCTGTTTATTCATCGCCCTGATATTGTCTTGTTCGAAAACCCAGCAGTATCAATATCAAAAAGGGCACACAAAATATCCATCACTGATCTGAATCTGTTCTGTTAGGGTGGCAGTTACTTGATTTTATTGAGGAAGTTTGCATGGTTCCATATGCTGCCACAAAAGTGTGCTTTTATGGGCTTGGATTGATGGAATATTACATTTTAAAGTAAATGGATTTGCATTAAAACCAAAAGTTGCCTGCATCGGGCTCCTTGGGACTTTGGATCTGGACCACACAACTATTCCTGCACCTGCCAGTATTGGCTGATGTATGGCAGCCATTTTGAAATGCAGTGCATGCTGGGTACTGGAAACCACAGGTGGGAACTGTACTGTACCAGAAGTGGGTGTGCGGCTTTTTGTGGCACAGATTGGCAACACAATTGTGACACCAACTGAGAGGCACAAATTGACGGATTTGCCATGTACGTACACTCTTGCCACGCCCAGGACTCTGGACCATGGGCGATAAGGAAATAACATTTGTCGTATTTCCCCCCTGGATTGATTGTGAGTCCAAGTTCACAGGAGGAGTAACTGCAGGGGACACACAGCCTTGTAGCCAGCGTTGTGACATAAGATGGGGACATTTAAAAACGGGCAGGTATTTGCTTCTTTGGAAGTCTTCTATATTGAGGGGAGAGATTGGGGGTGGTGGGTTGGAGTTCAGCAGCAAGTCAGTGTTGCTACCAAGCTTAGAGATCTTTGCTCAGGACTGGAATGGTGGGGAGACTGGCATTGGATATAGGAGGCTGTTGAAGTATTTAGGGCATAGGTAAAGGGGTCAGTTACAGAAGGGCGGAGAGAGGATTCTGGATCTTGGGAATGCCACCCAAGTCTGCTGGAATCTTGTGGTTTTTGCAGCTTGGTTTCACATTTTCAAAAAAGTTTGAGGACTGGAAGCTTGCTTTGTCTTTAAAACAAAAGCCGAGTTCTAAACTAGCCAACAGATGCCGTATTTAGGGTTGCATGATTTTAACAGAGCCACTACGTTATTAAAAGGTGGCGCTCTCTCTGCCTGTCTTCCCTCTGGTTCTGCTTCTTCTTCCCCCTTGGATAGCTTATATCTCAGCTGTTTGCACCTTCCGGTCTCTTTCTTGAGCTGTTGCCTCTAGTCCCCACCTCCCCTTCTGCTGTCTGGTTGAGGACCTTATCTCCCTGTGCCTTTCTCTGCACAAGATGGGGGCTGCTTTCTGGTGTGAACTTGTCTCCCCTCTGCTGGCAGCTCCTAGTTTTTGCCAGGATGTCATGTGCAAAAATTATTGCATGGGTGAAACCAACCCTCAAAGCCTTGTGGAGACCTATTTTTACATCATAGACAGAAAGATAGGTAAAGGAGAACACTATAGGAATTTATACAATTATGCAAGATATAGAGTAGGGGTCTCCAATCTTGGGTCTGTAGATATTGTTGGACTACAACTCCCATCATTCCCAGCCACAGTGACCTTTGGATGATGGGAGCTGTGGTTCTACATCTGGGGACCAGTGTTCTCTCTAATATTTTTTCATCTCTGTGCAGAATGAGTTTTGTTCTGGGTGGAAGTATCAAGACAGTGTGTGCCCAGATGCATCCAGAACGGGGCCTTCCTGATTCAACCTGAGCGGGATCTGAATTAACTGAGTGGACATCAAAAGATGTGTGAGTGCACACACATGTGCACTCCTTAGAGGGAACACTGCTGGGAACCCAAATTTGAGAGCTCCTGTTCTACATGTTTTTATTTCTTATTTTATTGCTTATAATAGAGATTGTGTACATAATGCTTCTTGTGTACATTAAAAAAAAATACACAAGAAGCATAAGAGCATAAAAAGACATAAAAGTCATATAAAAGCACAAAAGGCATAAAAGGTCATAAGAAGATGGGGGGCATGAAAAGGGATGTAAAAAGGTTAGAAGACATAAAAAGACAAAAATGCATACCAGTGTGTAAGTAATAAAACTCGAGAACTGTCAGGCTATAAGGCTATAGCGGGCAGTAAGAGAAGGGTCTTAGGCACGCAGTATTGAATGAGCAAAGTGTAGAGCCCACCTTGGGACCTCCCCAAAGATCTTAATCGGCGGCGGGGTTCATGGAGAAGAAAGCACGCTCTTATATACTCTGGGCACAAGCCATTCAGGGTTGGTATACTTATTTATTTGCTCTAACCACTACACCACGCTGGTGTTGTCACTCTCCTTCCTGTTGAAACTCCAGACAGTTGTGAATGCTCTGTCCATATATTCTTCCCCGGCCACCTACGCCTTTCCCCCGTCGAAAGGAGATGGGCTGGACTAAGAAATCCCTTGTCCGATGCCTTTTTGCCCGTGATCTCATTCATCCTCAGGGGGTCAATCCCAGACAAGACAAAGTTTTGATTGTTCAGAGAAGCCCACGCAGCAGGCGGGACTTGAGGGGGGGGCTGTGGAATCTCTCTGCCTGCCTGGGTGCGTTTCCCGTCTTGGGGTTCTTGTTCCCACTTAGAAAGACCGACTGACTGTTTGAGGGCCTGGGTGTTAATCCAGGCTACGCGCATGCGTGTGGGAGGTCTCAGACTTTCCGAGCAGCCTGTCCACCTCCTCGGGCAACCTATCCTGGAAGGTACCAAACTGAATAGGACCAGATGGTGCATCGGCAACATCCAGTTCTGGTTCTGCCCAAATCTTAGCATCCAAGTTGGCACGATTCGAGCAATTGGTGGCATGGATACGAGCAGGTGGAGGATGCTTAGGCGCGACCGTGTCGTTCGCCTGACCCACCTCATATAGAAGGTATAGAACAGGCCTGCACAGCATAAGGCCTGGGGGCCCGATCTGACCTGCCGGTGGTGGTTCTTCTTTTTTAACTGCTCCTCAGGCAGGCACATCCTGCAGCAACATGGCCGCTGGAAACCAGCTTACAATGCCATCCTATGCATGTTTGTTTGGAAATTCCTCCCACAGTGTACCCAATGAGGCTTACTCCCAAGTAAGCATGTCTAGGATTGAAGCCTGAAAGCAGGAGCACTCTAGGGAGAGGAGAGGACTTGGCAATTGTTTGGGGTACGCATGTACCCCAGATGCCCCACTGACTCAGCAGGGATAAGGCCAATTTTCTGGCCTATATTCTTAGTTAGAAACTGTGGGTCCCTTCACAGGAGAGAGTTCCCTTGACAGGAGGAGAGGTGGCAAGGGAGGAGAGCCGGTCTTGTGGTGGCAAGCATGAACTGTCCCCTTTGCTAAGCAGGATCTGCCCTGGTTTGCATTTGAATGGGAGACTACCTGTGTGCGCACTGTAAGATCTTCCCCTTGTGGATGGAGCCGCTCTGGGAAGAGCAGAAGGTTCAAAGTCCCCTCCCTGGCAGCATCTCCAAATAGGGCTGAGAGGGATTCCTGCCTGCACCCTTGGAGAATCCGCTGCCAGTCTGTGCAGACAATACTGAGCTAGATGGACCTGTGGTCTGACTCAGTATATGGCAGCTTCTTATGTGCCTATGACAGGGTTCGGGGGGAGATCAACAAGTAACTAACAACTGTATTCGTTCATATTTTTAATAATTGATTTGAATGTAAAGATTAATGTGCTAAAAAAAAACTGACCTCGGTCTCCGCACACCAAGCTGTGGTTGGTTCTGGCCCACTAGGGCATTTGAGTTGTGCACCCCGGCCTAGCATTTCCAGGTTGTGGAATCCAGAACAGGATGTGAAGTGCTCCGAAAGGACCTCTCCGAACTGGGTGGCAACAAGGCATCAAAATGGCAGTTGAGGTTCTGTGTAGGTAGGTAGGAACATAGGAAGCTGCCGTCTACCGAATCAGACTCTTGGTCCATCTCACTCAGTATTGTCTTCACAGACTGGCAGCGGCTTCTCCCAGGTTGCAGGCAGGAGTCTCTCTCAGCCCTATCTGGAGATGCTGCCAGGAAGGGAACTGGGAACCTTCTGAATGCAAGCAGGCAGATGCTCTTCCCAGAGCGACCCCATCCCCTAAGGAGAATATCTTACAGTGCTCACAGGTCTCCCATTCAAATGCAAACCAGGCTGGACTCTGCTTTGTAAAGGGGACAATTCATGCTTGCTATCAAGTGCCTACCTAATGGCGCAGCAGGGAAATAAGTCATTAGTAAGCCAGAGGTTGCCAGTTCGAATCCCTGCTGGTAAGTTTCCCAGACTATGGGAAACACCTATATTGGGCAGCAGCGATCAAGGAAGATGCTGAAAAGCATCATCTCGTACTGCGCGGGAGGAGGTAATGGTCAGCCACTCCTGTAATCTACCAAAGACAACCACAGGGCTCTGTGGGCGCCAGGAGTCGAAATCAACTCAACGGCACACTTTACCTTTACCACAAGACCAGATCTCCTCCCCTAGGGTGTAGTGCAGGCCTGCTCAACTTAGGCCCCCCAGCTGTTTTTGGACTACAACTCCCATAATCCCCAGCCACTGTAGCCAGTAGCCGGGAATTATAGGAGTTGTAGGCCAACATCTGCAGGAGGGCCGAAGTTGAGCAGGCCTGGTGTAGTGGTTGCATTATTGGACCTGGGAAACCTGGTTTAGAAGGCAGACCGATCTTTCAAAAAAGAAAGAAAGCGCCCACCTGTTTAGGGCAGATGCTTTCCAGGGCCACCTCCTATTAATAGCAGATACTGAGCGCTGGGGGTTTCCCTTTTGCGGAGGGGGTGCTAAATATAGCAATTGCTGGGGCCGACAGGTGGGACGGGGGAAGGATTCTGGCCTGAGGCTGTACAGCCTTGAATGAATGGTTGTGGGGCAGCAATCTAGTTTCTGGGTGCAGCAAGAGACTCCTGGGACGGCCAGAATTGAGCCCAGCAAGCGGGAAGGAAAGGGACAGATGGAGAGGCAGAGAAAGGAACACTGTCCTTCCTGGCAGCATGTGGCTAGGGATGATGGGAGTTGTAGTTCAACCACATCTGGAGGGCCAAGTTTGCCCAGCCCTGCTTTACGGAGACACAAAGGCTGGTAGTTTCCAGCATTAATAGTTTCCAGTGGCTGGTAGTTTCCAGATCTGATTCTGGGTCAGGGGTGCACAACCTTAGCCCTCCAGTCGTTGCTGCACTACAATTCCCATAATCCCCAGCCACAAGGGCCAGTAGTGATGATGGGAGTTGGAGGGCTGAGGTCCCCCCCCCGCCCCAAGTTCTTTGATGTTAGAAATTGGGGGGTTATTTTCAATTCAGAGTCCTGATCCTTTGGGCGAAATATAGGTCTGTATATTTCTCCTGTTTCTACGGGGGTTGCCTTAAATTCCGAGTCACCTTCTGTTCGAGTAAATGCCGTTTAAAAATCCCATTAAAATAAAAATTAAAAACTATTTAAGTCCATTTAAACATCACTAAAGGCAAGGCTTTTATATACATATATACATACATATAGATATTTTTATTTTTATCTCAGTACCTGAAAGATCTTAAAAGCCACTCAGTGGAGATGATTCATACATGTTTATTAGAAGATAGGGACCCAACAATATCCCTGGCAGTTGCTAAATTCTGTTACACATTGACCAAACTAAGAGAAGCTAGAGCACAGCAATCGGTTACTGTCAAAGGTTCCTGATTTTATGTACTTGATAACATTTTAGATTTTGTTTCCGTTTTTGTTTTCTCTCTTTACTGTGTATATTCTGTGTCTATTGATGTTTGATCTAAGATCGTAAATAAACAACCAACCAACTAACTAACCTATATATATTTATATAATAAATGTTTTGGGGACTCTCTTAAAGGCTGTTCATGCTAAAAAAATGAATGTTGAATCCATGCCTATTTCTTTTATCAAGGAACAACCCGAATCTAATCCAAAGTGTAAAAGGTTGTCACTGGTCCCCTGCCTCTTGCTTTTGAGAGTCTGTACTGGGCCCTTCATCAAGTTCATCAAAAGTTGCTTAAGTAACCCATTGCAGGAGGGGCTTGCTTCTCTCGGAGGACGTTACAGAGCTCAGGCTGTGTGGAAGGTGAAGAAAAGTTGTTTCCACTCCGGCTTGCGGTCTGCTGTGCCTGCAGAACTGTGACATGTGGCCCCTCGCACATACATTTTCTCTTTTGTTTTCGTACAGAGGGGCATGTTTGGGGAAGGGGAATTCCCATGCCTCTGTGGTTTGTTGTTTTTTTGTTTTGTTTGTTTTAACGTGCCCCCTTTCGGCAGCTTTTCACCCGCTCTGTAACGGGAGGCGTGTCGCTAAAACCATGCTCTCCCTTCAGCTCACGTGCCCACCCTGACTCGCCGTGGTGTGTATAAATGCACCGTGGCAGGAATCCACACATTTGGGCTTAGCTCACTAGCCAGCCGTTATTTCTGGTTGCCACAATCCCCCCCCCCCGTCCCTTTCTGTCACACAGGAGAGGGCTTAGGAGAGAAGTAGGTCTGCGGGTCGTTTGCACTGGGAGATAGAGATGGTCAGAAGCCGTGGGAGGCCTCTCCTTCTGCTCGGCAAGAATCCCTGCTATTTTGTACCTCTTCAAAAATGGCAGTGGAAATGAGATTCCCAAGGAGGAGAGCTGTGTGGGGCTGGGTGTACTGCTTGCCAGAGAGCTGGGAGCACTCGCCACTGACGAGCTGGCAAGTGGGTTTGTAGAGAATCCATATACATACCGTATCTACTTATTTTATTTATTTATTACATTTCTGTCCCGCTCTTCCTCTGAGGAGCTCAGAGTTATTTTTATCCTCACAACAACCCTGTGAGGTAGGTTAGGCTGGGAGAGACATGACTGGCCCAGGGTCACCCAGTGAGTTTCATGGTTGAATGGGGATTCGAACTCGGGTCTTCCTAGTCCAACACTCAAGCCACTATGCTAAGCTGGCTCTCTTTACTATTTACCTACATATATATATATACCCTATCTAGTCCAGCATCCTCTTTCACACAGTGGCCCACCAGATGCCCCTGAGAAGCCCACAGGCAAGAGCTGAAGGCAGGCCCGCTCTCCTGCGACTTCTATTTAGAGGTACCTTGCCTCTGAGGCTGGAGGTGGCTTATGTTTTCAAAGCTGACCTCGGTGAGCATTTCCTCAAGGAGCAGGGCAACGAGGGACGGAACGTTTGGGCTTCCTAACACACCCCAGGGGCTTATGGGGTGAAAGTCCTTGATGCTGGAGAATGCCTTACCTGTGCTTTGCCCATGGGACGCAGAGTAGCCATCCGTGGGGTGACAACCGGCCCCACTGGCCGGATCTCCTTGCTTGAGGGTGCAGCTGTTTGTTAGCCGTTTCAGGCTGCTGTTGAGGGAGATTTGTGGGGCCAGCCTTCTTACTAGGTGTCTTGGCTTTTGTCTCCTGCAAAGAGCTTCCCATTATTATAATAGGAAACGTAGCATGTATGAACACAAGAGTGCTCATTCTTTGGAAGGTGTCTATAAGGTTCCCTGTAACAGGTCTATTGTGGCACAAGCTTTTGTGAACTAGAGCGGCCCGCTATCTCAGATGCATGAAGTGATCTCCATTGGAAGAGAGCTTTCATGGGACCCATGCATTTTTACGTTATGTTCCTGCCTTTGATGCCTTGCAAATACCAGGGAGAAAGCTGTGTGTGCTGCTGAATACTAGCAGGCGACCGAAGCGCATGGCACAGGCTTATGTCCAGTTCCTTCGATGCTCTTTCCTCTGTCGCGCTTAAAAGGTGCATGTGTCATCTCAACCAGGACTGTCGCCAGATTAAAGACATCTTCGTTCATTGTATGAGTTTTAGCCCATCTGGTGGCTAGTCAGGGATGGGCCTTCTCTGTTGCTGCCCCAAGGCTCTGGAATGAGCTCGCTGTTGAAATTAGAGCCTTCCCCATCTCTGGCAATTTATAAAAGGTCAGTCAAGATCTTTGGGTGAACAAACATCTGCTCACCCTGACTTTTAATTAGATTTGCAGTTTTAATAGTTAATACTTTTAAAAACACGTTTTAAATTGTTTTCATGTTTTAATTTTGTTTTAATGGTGTTTTTATTGTAAGCCGCCCAGAGACATGAGTTTGGGACGGTGCAGAAATGTGTTAAATAAAATTCATTCATTCGCTCGTTCATTCACCCAGAGGTTACCAAGCTTAATTCCCCAGATGCTGTTGGACTACAGGTCCCATCATCCCTAGCCACATTGGTCAAAGGCTACTTGTAAAATATGGAGAGCTATGAATCCTTTTAACTCAGGAGTCCTTAACTTTGGGTTCCAGATGTTGTTTGACTACAGCTCCCATCATCTCCAGCTGCAGTGGCCAAAGACCATTGTGATTCAGGATAATGGGAGTTGTAGTTCAACAACATCTCTGCATTCAAAGAAAGTCAGTCTAGAGGTATCAAAGCTGAAAGAATTCACTTTAAAAGTGCCGGCTAAAAATAGCAGTGAAAACTGGCCTCTGTTTGAGGTTGTTTTTTTTTTTTTGCTTTAGACGATTGAAGGGCACATACTCAGAGAGCAAAAATGATGGAACCATGCATTAATTTTTTAAAAGGGCTGTCACTTTGAATCATTTCAGTTGCAGGAAGTCGCTTCAGAGGAATATTGCTCTCTACCAGGCGGCTGTGCCGTCCTGATCACGTTGAGCTTCTGTGACTTGGGTTTGGGTTGGATCGCCGTCGCCTCATGGTTTAATTATTTCTCTCCGCCTAGGGTTGCCATATCCTGACTTTCCAAGTCCGGGTGCCTAATTTGCATTTTATGTAAATTGGCTTGGATATAAATTTTGAGCAGAATAGTGACTTCACGTTTTGCTCCATAACTCTGCTTCTACAAGGCCTAAAGCGGAGAAGTGTTGTTGTTTTTTAATGAAAGCTGAAATCCAGGCGAATCTGAGTGGGCTAAGCAATCTGGGTGAGACGCTTAAAATCTGGGTGAAACCCGGAATTTGGGGGGGCATGGCAACTCTTATCTCCACCCCTACCCCCTTGCAAAGCACTGCCACGCTGCCAGATCGGGTTGTATCTCAAGAGCAGCCCTCTGGCCACGAAGGCTCCTTGCTCGTCTGCAAGGAAGAGGGAACAAGGGAGCACTATTGACCCTTAACCGGATCCTGTACCCATGAATGGTGTGCCAATAGTAAATTGCTCTCCTGGGGTTTTAACACAAGAAAAAAGCAGTTTGTTTTTTCATCCAGGGCGGGATTTGAAATGCCTTGGTCAGTGTTTCCTGTAAGAGGGATTCCCCGATCTTGTCGACTACAACTCCCAGAATCCCCAGCTGCAGTGGCCTTTGGCTGGGGATGATGGGAGGTGTAGTCAACAACATCGGGGAATCCCTCTTACACTGGTCTTGGTGGAGACCAGCATTTGTTTCAGCCTTTTAAGCCGCAAGGGCCCCTCACTCAGTTGGGTCTCCGTGAAGCCCTGCGGGATCACACGCCCTGCAAGGATCCCGGATTCTCGTCCAACCAGCATTGTTTTGACGGTGAGAACCGGCCCTTCCTACACTTCCGAAAGCAGGAAGAGAGCTGGTCTCATGGTAGCAAGCATGAATTGTCCCCTTTGCCAAGCAGGGTCCACCCTGGCTTGAATTTGGATGGGAGACTACATGTGTGAGCTCTGTAAGAGATTCCCCTGAGGGGATGGGGCCGTTCTGGGAAGCACACCTGCCTGCTTGCATGCAGAAGGTTCCAAGTTCCTTCCCTGGCAGCATCTCCAAGATAGGGCTGAGAGAGATTCCTACCTGTCACCTTGGAGAAGCCGCTGCCAGCCTGTGTAGACAATACCGAGCTAAATGGACCAAGGGTCTGACTCAGTAAAAGACAGCTTCCTATGCTCCTAGTGTTCTTCATTTTAAGGCCCGGGAGTCCATGGCGACCCCCATCAACCTTAAGTGCGACTCCCTGGCTAAATCTTTAGTGGGCCGGTATGAAGCTTTCATCACCTTAAGTGCCACAGCGTGGAAATGCTTGACTAACAAGCAGACGGTTGCCGGTTCGAATCCCCGCTGGTACTATATCAGGCAGCAGTGATATAGAAAGATGCTGAAAGGTGTCATCATCTCACACTGCGCGGGAGGAGGCAATGGTCAACCCCTCCTGTATTCTGCTAAAGAAAACCGCAGGGCTCTGTGGGCGCCAGGAGTCGAAATCGACTTGACGGCACACCTTACCTTTATGAAGCTTCGGCCAGAGCTTGACTGTTCTGCGCCATCCCAGTGTCACCGCACAGAGATGGCCACACATTCGAATCATGCAAAGCTGCACTTTGCCCAGCATCATTCAGGGAACTAGAGCCCTCTTGGGTCCTTGCACCATCTTGAAGGACATGTAATGAATGCTGGGAAAGTGCTTTCCTCCCAGAGCTCCTAAGAGAGGGCTCCGTCTCTCTTAAAGGGCCCGAGAAAAGCCCAGTACTGTGTGGTCAGCACGGCTTGACATCAAGACAACTCTCTTTAGCTAAGCCCCCTGCCCCCTCCCCGCCCCTTTAATGGTAAAGGGGAATCCTTACCGGATTCCCCTTTACCAGTATGGCTTCAAATTCCCCGGACTGGGCTCGATTCGAATCGAACCGGGCCTGTTTCGAATGTGCACAAAACCAGACTGGACCCAGTTGGGCTCAATTCGGGCCGAACCGGGTTTTCTGGTTTTGTGCACACCCCTCGTCTAAGCTAAGAGGACGACTTAGCAGTTACTCTGAGGGACTACTTCATTTCATTAGGACTTCACAGGAGTAATTCTGCCGGGCTATCAGCCACTGTTTGCACTGTGCTTGTGACTCTCACCTTGCAAAATAGATGGTGGCAAAATATTCCGCATTGCATTAAAGCAGGGCTGCACAACGTTGGCTCTCCAGCCGTTTCTGGACTACAGCTCCCATCATCCCCAGCCACACCAGCCAACAGACAGGTATGATGGGAATTGTAGTCCAACCTCCGTGCGAGGGCCGAAGCCGTGGAGCTCTGCCTTAGCGACAGTCTAAACAGTCTGTCCTGTTGCCGCCATTTGTGGAAAGAAGCTTGTGCGTGCCTCCTTAGCGAGACAACTCTCTAGCCATGCTAGATTTGCAGCGTGTTCAGGAATCATGATTTCCCCCGAGCTTTCCCTCGCAATCCATGAAGCGCTGATGGATCCTCCAAAGACGGCCATCCATCAGCCCTTCCGGATGCAGGTCAAGGGGCGTTCAGAAGTGAGCCAGTGGTTTTTTTTAACAAAGGGTGACGCTCTGAAAGGCTCTTTGCAAAAGGCTGAGTTTGGGGTCTCTGTGTGGGTGGTCTCTTGCTATCTTCTGGGGCGGGGGGAATGGCTGAAGAAAAAGATGGTGATGAGAAGCAGGAAGTGGGGCTGGATCTTTGCAATGCGACGCAAGATGGTATTATTGATTCACACGGGTATCCCATCCTACATGCAGAAGGTTCCAAGTTCCCTCCCTGGCAGTACCTCCAAGATTGGGCTGAGAGAGACACTCCTGCCTGCAGTCTTGGAGAAGCTGCTGCCATCTGTGAAGACAATACTGAGCTAGATGGACCAATGCTCTGACTCAGTAGAAGGCAGCTTCCTGTGTCCCTATGTCAGGTCTCCAAAGAGCATGTGGGTTCTGTCCCCTTGTCCGCCTCTTTCTTCTTATCCTTAGTGGCTGAAATGATGCGCAGCACTGACATTACTGATTTGGCCACCACTTCTGCACAGGTAAAAGCCAGCCCTGGCAGTGTTGAGCAAGAGTGTGGTTGCGCGACTCCTTATTACTACTGCTTACGACAGCATGCATGCACTTGTGCAACAGAATGTAGGAACATGGCAAGCTGCCATATACTGAGTCAGACCATTGGTCCATCTAGCTCAGTATTGTCTTCACAGACCGACAGCGGCTTCTCCAAGCTTGCAGGCAGGAATCTCTCTCAGACCTCTCTGGGCTTGCCAGGAGGGGAACTTGGAGCTGTCTACATGCAAAGCAGATGCTCTGCCACTGAACGACAGCCCCATCCCCTATGGGAAAGATCTGACACTGCTCACATGTAGTCTCCCATCCAAATGCAAACCAGGGCAGACCCTGCTTCACAAAGGGGACAATTCATGCTTGCTACCACAAGACCAGCTCTCCTCCCTGGTCCCAATATAAGTTCTGCTCTGCAAGTGTCCATGCACTGTGATGGCAACCTAGGAGAGCTACCTTCTCCCAAGTCAGACCATTTAGAGAGGTCTAAGGGGTGATTTGGGCAACCACCCAATGGCGTCGCGGGGAAATGACTTGACTAGCAAGCCAGACGTTGCCGGTTCGACACCGACTCAACAGCACAGCTTTACTAGAGATGTACACCACCTAGAGATGTACATATCTGGCAGTATTTAAAAAAAGAATGAATACTCATATTTTTGATACATGACATTATTGATAATGACGACTGTTCCTGTGTGACAATGTAGTTCTTTTGTATTGTGAAAGTAAAGGTAAAAGGTAAAGTGTGCCATCCAGTACGTATTGACTCTTGGCAACCACAGAGCCCTGTGGTTGTCTTTGGTAGAATACAGGAGGGGTTGACCATTGCCTCCTCCCACATAGTATGAGATGATGCTTTTCAGCACCTTCCTGTATAGCTGCTGCACGACATAGGTGTTTCTCATTGTCTGGGAAACACACCAGCGGGAATTCGAACTGGCCACCTCTGGCTAGTCAAGTCATTTCCCCGCTGCGCCGGTTAGGTGGCTTCTGTGTGCATAGACTATCTATCTATCTATCTATATCAATTTTAGGCGTACCCGTCGCTAATTGCATGGCAGCTCTTGTGAGAGTTCATGGCAGCCACCCAGATAGTGACAGGGGATAAAATGGCGGCAGCTGGAGGGCGGGCAAAGAAAATGGCGGCCAAAGAAGGCAACGGGCATGTGGAAAAAAGGTGGCGGTGTAGGTGGGTGGGCGAGCGGGGAAGAAGGCGGCTGGCGGGCAGGTGGGGAAGAAGACGGCCGCAGTGGGGAACTGGAGGCGCAGATGCTCCGTGCCCATCCCAGCTTCTTATCTAATAATTCTTCTTTTTCCTGCAGGTCTCATGGTACCAAGTGACGTGTCCTTCTTGTGAGATCCAGTCCCCAGAACCCCCCGAGAAAATGTCAGGAATGCAGGTAAAGGTAACGCTGGGGAACGTTGATTTTCTGCTGCTCTTTAGAATGTATGAATTGCAATTTTGACTGAGGACAGAATCCAGACAACCTTGCGTCATGACAAAATCAAATTGGAACGAATGGGGCTCAAGCTAGTCTTAGACACAGCTGACTTCGTGTGGCTCCGTCCAGGATTTCCAAACCAACTTCCATTAAGAAAGAACTGCGAAATTAAAAAATAAAGTTAGAGCTCCCTCTTTTGAAGGGGACTGTTTTTGGAAGAGGTTAATGGGGTAAGGAAGAGTGTTTAGTCTTCAAACATCGCAGCGTTGTTCCCCGGATGTTGTTGACTACAACTCCCATAATCCCCAGTTGCAGTGGCCTTTGACTGGGGGTTATGGGAGTTGTAGTCCCCATCATATGGGAATACCTCTCACAGGGAGCACTGAGTCATAGCTCAATACTGTTTGCACAGACTGGCAGTGGCGTCTCCAACGTTGCAGGCAGGAGTCTCTCTCAGCCCTTTCTGGAGATGCTGCCAGGGAGGGAACTTGGAACATAGATGCTCTTCCCAGAGTGGCTCCATCCCCGAAGAGGAAGATCTTACAGTTCCCACACATGCTAACCCTTGCTAACTTGGCAAAAAGGCATCTTTTAATGTGGTGATTCTCTTTATTGAGCAGGGGGAGAGTAACTGGTACTCTCCACCCCCAGTGAGTGTTGTTGGTGTCTATCTTATGTTTCTTTTAGATTGTGAGCCCTTTGGGGGCAGGGATCCATCTTATTTATTTATTATTTCTCCGTGTAAACCGCCCTGAGCCGTTTTGGAAGGGCGGTATAGAATCGAATTAATAATAGTAATAATAATATAATAATAATTAATAATAGTAATAATGTAGTCTCCCATTCAAAGGCAAACCAGGATGGACCCCACTTAGCAAATTCATGCTTGCTACCACAAGACCAGATGTTAGGGTGCCGTTCCCCACTGCTTGTCAAGCACAAGATATCATTCTTAAAATATTTACCTGTTAACAGCCTTGTGCCCGACAGCAACATTGTGCAATTTGTTCGTGCTGGTCAAATGGTACAGTTGAATGAATCTGTGCCTATTCGAGGCACACCCAGCTAGTGGTTCAACGTTGTAAGGAAATGGGGCCTGTGCCTCTTCACATAATGCGGCTCAAAGAGATGAGGTTTTTCTGGCTGAGGGGTTCTACCTTTTGCAGAACATCCTGAGACACCGGTGAGCCTTGCTTTGCAGAAGCATGCATTCGAAAGCCGAATGTAAGTGCTGAGCAGTTTCTTGTGCTGGAGGAGAAATATGTCTCTTGGCGCCTCAGCCATCTTCTGTCGGAACTTAGAGCTGCAAGCTTTAATCAGTCAGTCAAATGAATCAATCAAAACCCTTTTGCATCTCCTAAAAAGGCACCACTGATTATATGGACAACTGTTTTTCAAGTGTAAATTGTTTTTAGGAACTTAGGAAGCTGCCTTCTGCAGAGTCTGACCCTTGGTCTGTCTGCCTCAGTATTGTCTACCCAGACTGGCAGCGGCTTTTCCAAGGTTGCAGGCAGGAGTCTCTCTCAGCCCTTTCTTGGAGATGCTGCCAGGGAGGGAACTTTGCACCTTCTGATGCTCTTTCCAGAGCAGCCCCAGCCCCTGAGGGGAATACCTTACAGTGCTCGCACATGTCATCTTCCTTTCCAAGCAGACAATTCATGCTTGCTACCAAGCAGAAGGTTGCCGGTTCGAATCCCCGCTGGTAGTATGTTGGGCAGCATATATAGGAGATATATATATATATATATATATATATATATATATATATATATATATGAATGAAGATGCTGAATATAGGATATAGGAAGATGCTGAAAGGCATCATCTCATACTATGTGGGAGGAGGCAATGGTCAACCCCTCCTGGATTCTACCAAAGACAACCTCAGGGCTCTGTGGGCGCCAGGAGTCGAAATCGACTTGATGGCACACTTTACCTTTACCACAAGACCAGCTCTCCTTTTAATATAGGCTCTTACAAAAACTGCTAATGTCAGGCACCATCTTAGCTGAAGGTGGCCTTCCCCCAGCTTTTCACCTCCTCACAGGAGAGAATGCCCTCTTCTACAAGGACGGTGCATACTGCAATGTTTAATATGCATCATCAAAACAAAACAAAAATTGCTTCCCTCCTCCCCGCCCCCCCCGCCTCAAACCTATGCCTACAGTAGAAATTTGGTAGTCCAGCAGAATCTGGGGCTGCACATTTCAGAACCCCTCCGTCCTTAATGCATATTGATTCTGTTGTGTTCTCACTGGAAAGCCCATTCAGAAATTGAGAAATGTCGTGTGCACTGAAGCACATGGCAGTGCATAGGGGAGGCAGCATGTTTAAATGTTGCTCCCCTTCAAGAACGGCTGGCATGTGGGAAACCTACACACTGGGGAGAAAGCTAGACTAGAGGAACGCTGGTCTTATGGCAGCAAGCATGAATTATCCCCTTGGCTAAGCAGAGTGTGCCCTGGTTTGCATTTGAATGGGAGTCTACATGGGTGAGCACTGTAAGATCTTCCCCTTAGAGGGAAGAGCATCTAGGTTCCAAGTCCTCTCCCTGGCAGCATCTCCAAGAAAGGGCTGGGAGAGATTCCTGCCTGCAACCTTGGAGAAGCCACTGCCAATCTGGATAGACAATTCTGAGCTAGATGGACCAATAGTCTGACTCAGTATATTGCAGCTTCCTATGTAGCTAAAACATTTATCCCTGACAGACTAGACTTCCAGAAGCAGGAAATTCTTCTTGTTGGAGGCAACAAGACAAACATCCTTTATGTGTAAGGTAAAGTGTGCCATCCAGTAGGTATCAACTCCTGGTGCCCACAGAGCCCTGTGGTCATCTTTGGTAGAATACAGGAGGGGCTGACCATTGCCTCCTCCTGCGCAGTATGAGGTGATGCCTTTCAGCATCTTCCTCTATCGCTGCTGCCCGATATAGTACCAGTTGTGATTTGAACTGGCAACCTTCTGCTTGTTAGTCAAGCATTTCCCCGCTGTGCCACTTTAGGAGTAGGATGTTTACATGAATTGAATTTAGCTTTGCAGATTTAATAGATTGAGTCAAATTTGTTTGATTGATCTTTAAAAAGGGGTAGGTGGTAACTGCCCTCTATCTTAAGGTGCCCCCTCCCCATCCTCATAGCTGAGATTGAAATATTTAAGTGGCCCATTAAGTGACCAGAGATCAATGGATGTTTTTCCTGGGAGCCTTAGTCATTCAATAGCAGAGGAGACCACTTAGTTTGATTTCCCAGCTAGAAAGAATGGTGCATGTCCTGCTTTACTTGTGGCCTTTGCTCCTTTTCCTTGCCTGCGGCGTTGAGAAACGGTCCGTTCCAACATGTCTTTTCTTCTCTCTCTAACAGGCCGTCTGGCCATCTGGTACGGAATGTATTGCCAAGTACAATTTCCACGGCACAGCCGATCAGGACCTCCCGTTCAGCAAAGGCGACGTCCTCACCATCATCTCGGTCACCAAGGTAACTGGCCCATCTCTGACTTCCCTTGTCTCTGGTGCTGGGGAGTGTCTGTGTCTGTGTAGTTGACTGAATTTTTCTTGTCCTTCAGCAAAGCTTATGTGCAAACGGTACTGCACTTGATGGTGCAGACAATTTGTGGGTCATCCCATGAAACTGATTGCCAAGAAATTTACGACCGACAAAAGGAAGTATTTTTTCACACACAACACACAATTAACCTCTGGAATTCTCTGCCACAAGATGTGGTGACAGCCAACATCCTGGATGGCTTTAAGAAAGGTTTAGATAAATTCATGGAGGAGAGGTCTATCAATGGCTACTAATCTGAGGGTTTTTTCACACACACACCCGCCGAGGGGAGCTGCAAAGGGGGCCCACAGCCACCTCCCAGCCTTCTCCCCCCCACCCCCAGCTCCAGTCTCTGTCTGGAGAGTGGGGGAGCCACTGCCACTGTGGGTGGAAGCAGGGTGCTGGGCAGTTGGGCTGCAGCAGCGGGTGCAGCAGAGACTGCTTACTAGCTGATCCGGCGCAGAGCATCTGCGCCCCTAGTTCTCCCTCTCTCTCTCTCCCATCTTCATTTTGTCTTCAGCCCCAGTCTGTTCTTCCCTTCCCAGTCTGCTTTCTCTCTCCACCCTCCAGCAGCACTTTCCTACCCTGCTGTCTGCCCAGCCTGCCTGAGAGAGACTCCTGCCGGCAACCTTGAAGAAGCTGCTGCCGATCTGGGTAGACAATACTGAGCTAGATGGACCGATAGTCTGACTCAGTATCTGGCAGCTCCCTATGTTGCTATGTTCCTATGTCTTTATGGGGTACCTGAGCTGAAGGTTTGTGACAGAAGGGGGTGCACTTGTTTAAAAAGATTGGTAATCTAAAGAGTGACCTCTGCTTCTTGTCCTCCAGAGAAGACCTCTAGATCACTTCTAGAATGTTGCATGGCTCTTCTAGGTTTGCTGACTCTAGGTTGTACTGCAGATTCCTTCCCCACAGGATGCTGCTCTGTTCTATTATTACTAAAATTATTTATGTACTGCTTCTCAACACCAAAAAAAAAAGCTCTCAAAACAGTTGCAGTTAAAAAATAATAATTCCTATCCCAAAAGGGCAGACTGTCTATATACACCCACCCCACCCCCCACCCACACACACAGACACCCCCCCCACACACACACACACAAAGCAGACACCAGCAACAGCCATTGGAGGGATGCTATGCTGGATCAAATAGGGACAGTTGCTCTCCCCCTGCTAAATATAAAAGAATCACCACTGTAAAAGGTAGGAACATCGGAAGCTACCTTTTGCTGAGTCAGACCATAGGTCCATCTAGCTCAGGATTGTCTTCACAGACTGGCAGCGAAATCTCCAAGGTGGCAGGCCGGAATCTCTCTCAGCCCTATCTTGGAGATGCTGCCAGGGAGGGCACTTGGAACCTTCTGCATGAAGATGCTCTTCCCAGAGCAGCCCCATCCTCTAAGGGGAATATCTTAATTGTGCTCACACCCATGTAGTTTCCCATTCAAGTGCAAACCAGGGTGAGTCCTGCTTAGCAGAGTGGACAATTAATGCTTGCTGCCAAAAGACCAACTCTCCTCCCCAAGACCAGCCTTGCCTGGTAGAAGGGGGCAATTCCCAAAGTGCGTGCCACCAAAAGGCCCGAAGAGGGTTCCTTGTCCAAAAGTATTCTGTGCTTTGCTTGTCCGTCCTGATATCACGGCAGCTGGGATGGGGACCAGGCGGTCTAATGCCGGGCCTCACAACTTGGGCCCTCCAGCTATTGTTGGGCTACAACTCTTGTAAGCCCCCGAGTGGCCAGAAGTTAGGGAAGATGGGAGTTGTAGTCCAACAATAGCTGGAAGTACCAAAGTTGAGTAACCCTAATATAATGACTCCCATTTCCCCAAAACATCTGCCTTGTATAACGTGTGATCCGTTGGCAACACACATATATTGTTCCCAGTGCAACCAGGAGAGCTGTTCTTGTTGTTAAAGTTAAGTGTGCCGTCGAGTCGGTGTCAACTCATGGAGACCACAGAACCCTGTGGTAGGGGTGTGCACGGAACCAGCTGGTTCGGTTTGAGTCCAGACCCGAACCGGACTGGGCCAGTTTGGTCCAGCACCCCCTCAACCCCACCCCCCCGGTCTGGTCTGGAAGGGTTTGTGGACATTTAAAATAATAATAATAATAACAACAACAACAACAACAACCTCTGCGCCTGCGCAATTGGCCTCTGCATGCATGGCCAATTTTTATTTTTATTTTAAAGTCAACGAACCCCACGAATAGTTGGAGGGTGTTTGGTCCAGGGTCGTACCGAACAAGGGATGGTTCAGTTCAGTCACGAGCATTTGAACCGAATCGGTTTGACTTCAAACACGTTTGATGTCGGACCTGTTTGCACATCCCTACCCTGTGGTTGTCTTTGGTAGAATCCAGGAGGGGTTGACCATTGCCATCTCCCACGCAGTATGAGATGATGATGCCTTTCAGTATCTTCCTAGATCACTGCTGCCCAATACAGGCGTTTCCCATCGTCTGGGAAACATACCAGCGGGGATTCGAACCGGCAACCTCTGGCTTGATAATCAAGTCATTTCCCCGCGGCGCCATTAGGTGGCTGGTCTGGTGGTAGCAAGCATGAATGGTCCCCTTTGTTAAGCAGGCTCTTCCCTGGTTTGTGTTTGGATGGGAACTACAGGTTTGAGCACTGTAAGATATTCCCCTTAGGGGATGGGGCCGCTCTGGGAAGAGCAGAAGGTTTCAAGTCCCCTCCCTGGCAGCATCTCCAAGATCGGGCTGGGAGAGACTCCTGCCTACAACCTTGGAAAAGCCGCTGCCAGTCTCTGTAGACAATCCTGAGCTAGATGAGCCAAGGGTCTGACTCAGTGTATGGCAGCTTCCTATATTCCTAAACACCCGCAGATCTGCCCTGCCCCAGTGACTCACAACCACCCATGATTACTTCCCCGCCCCCCCAGCACAATATACTCCTCCACAGCCTATAGGTATGTCCACTTTCTGCTGATGAGAGAAGCTGTCTATGGGAGGTGAGCTGGTCTTGTGTTAGCAAACATGAATGGTCCCCTTTGCTAAGCAGGGTCTGCCTTGGTGTGCATCTGAATGGGAGGCTCAAAGTGTGAGCGCTGTAAGATAGTCCCGTTAGGGGATGAGGCCGCTTTGGGAAGAGCGTCCACACACTTGCATGCAGAAGGTTCCAAATCCCCTCCCTGGCAGCATCTCCAAGATAGGGCTGAGAGAGATTCCTGCCTGCAATCTTGGAGAAGCCGCTGCCAGTCTGGGTAGACAATACTGAGCTAGATTGACCTATGGTCTGACTCAGTATATGGCAGCTTCCTATAATAGACTTAGAACCCTGGCAGTTTCTGCAGGCAGGTGGGCGCAGCTGCTGGCATTGAGCTTCTCTCAGCAAATTCGGCTTCCTGTGCCTGCAAATCCTCGCCCCGGGACTTGGCCGAGTAGCTTACTTTTAAAGAAGTTTAAATAACACTCGCGTTAATTAAAATGGATCATTTCCCCCATCCCTTTTCAGGCCCTGGGGAGAGAAGAGAGTCAGGCTGCAAGCATGCAAGGGAACTTTTACATCAGACCTTGACGAATTTTTCTTTGGATCTAGTAGCCAGCCCCCAAATTTAGAAACCCGACAGTGGACACGTGGCAGAATTACCAGGCTTAATGGTGGACATTGTGTGTTGGAGGGAAAGAGTGTTGGGGCATGGAGAGGTAGTTAAATGGGCTTCTCTTCATCCCCCTCACAGGTAACCTACGTAGAACAGGGGTAAGTCACCTTAAGTGGCGCAGTGGGGAAATGCTTGACTAACAAGCAGAAGGTTGCCAGTTCGAATCCCTGCTGGTACTATATCAGGCAGCAAGGATACAGGAAGATGCTGAAAGACATCATACTGTGCGGGAGGAGGCAATGATAAACCCCTCCTGTATTCTACCAAAGAAAACCACAGGATTCTGTGGGAGTCAGGAGTCGGAATCGACTTGACGACAGACTTTACCTTTAGGGCTGTCTGGGACGCAGAAAGACTTTCTTAAATAACTCTAAAGTTGTGCCATGAAACATACCAGCGGGGATTCAAACCAGCAACCTCTTGCTCTCTAGGCAAGTTACTTCCCCACTGTGCCATTAGGTGCCGTGGTTAAATGTCCAGGCACCATGGCTACTTGGGATTTGCCAAGCTCTGTTTTACTTCTAGCCTGGGGAGGAATCCATACGAAGGAACCAATCACAGCAACGTCAGGACAGCAACAAGGAGCCGTTTACACAGCCGGTGGCCTTATTCAGCTTTGCTCCTGACAGTTCAGTTACTGAGCATTCTATGTGTCCTAAAAAGAATCCGCACTTTGGTGCAATGCTCAAAACAGCTCAACTTTTAGGTACTTTCTGCTGCATTAAAGTCACCCATCTAGGAAAGCGCCAGGCTAGCCTCACTGGTGAGCCTATGACATAATGCATCCACTCAGCGACATGGCCTCCTCGTGTGGATGCATCTTTGTTCATTGCGCCAGGCACATAGGAATAAAATAACCATATACTGAGTCAGACCATAGGTCCATCTCGCTCAGTATTGTCTACACAGACTGGCAGTGGCTTCGCCAAGGTTGCAGGCAGGAATCTCTCTCAGCCCCATCTGGAGATGCCAGGGAGGGAGTGAACTGGGAACCTTCTGCATACAAGCAGGCAGATGCTCTTCCCAGAGTGGCCCCATCCCTGAAGAGGAATATTTTTATTTTTATTTTATTTATTGTTGAATTTGTATACCGCCTTTCATTACAACAATCCCAAGGCGGTTCACATAGAAAAATTAAAACAAGACTATAAAAATTACACAATTAAAATATGAAGCTAAAAAAATAAAAACAGAGATCTAGTTAAATGGTTATTTTATGCAGGTATTTTAAAAGCTTTTTAGTTAAAAAGATTTTAAAATACCTGCATAAAATAACCATACAAAATACAAAGAAGCAGCAGAGGAGACAATCACATAAAAGCCTGGGTATGCTTTCTAAAAGCTGTGGTGGAGACCGAGAGACTCCCTCTAACTGTGCTCACACATGTGGTCTCCCATTCAAATTCAAACCAGGGTGGACCCTGCTTAGCAAAGGGGACAGCTCGTGCTTGCTACCACAACACGTGGCAGCTGTGCAAGAAGAGGGGAAAGGCGAGCCAAAGAGGGAGTGAGCAAGTTGCCTTCTGATGGATTCTTTGGGGTGGGATGTGCAGGCTCCCCTCTTTGGGATTTGCCTGGCCCCGCTCACATCTGCTTTCCTTTCACAGGATCCCAACTGGTACAAAGCAAAAAACAAAGTGGGCCGCGAGGGAATCATCCCTGCCAACTATGTGCAGAAACGGGAAGGCGTGAAAGCAGGAACCAAGCTCAGCCTGATGCCGTGAGTATTTATCTACAGCGTCGACCCACAACAAGATGTGGCAGGGTATCCCTGGTGTGCGTGTGTTTGCTGTGCCAGAGTGTGGTGCAGGTTTTAGGCACCTTTCCCCTCTCAGAAACAGAAGCAGTTATGACTGTCTTGAGTTTGTTCAAGCTGAGAACGTCTCACTCTTTTTATTCAAGCCTTCCCCACCGTTAACTCTGCCCACCTTGCTTGTCTGTTAACAGCCCTCTCATTCCATGAACATTCTGCTCCATTGAGTTACTACGGGGTGGGTGGCTGGGTGGCTTCTTACAGTTTTTTGTTAGTTTAGATTTTTAAGATTTATTTTGCATATTAATATACTGCCCCAAACTTGCTTTTATGGGCCGTGTATAATAAAATAACATAAATTAAACTTTAAAACAATGACATATCCTGCAGATCTAATTAAAAGCCTGGCTGAATTAATATGTCTTAACAGCCCTTTTAAAAGCTGTCAAAGATGGGGAGGCTCAGTATTTCGGCAGGGAGTGCATTCAAAAGTCTTGCGGCAACAACGGAGAAGGCATTCTCTTAAACACTCATTCTCCTTCGGGAATAGATAGCTTTTGCCCGCTGGAGAACCTCCATAGGAGCAGGAAAAGAAAACAAATGCGACGAATATTTATATTTATTTACTGCTTTTCAACAATAGTTTCCAAAGTGAATATAGACATAAACAAATAGATATAAACACAGATATAAGATATAAATAGAACATAGATATAAATAAAATGGCTCCCTGTCCCCAAAGGGCTCACAGTCTAAAAAGAAACGTAACATAGACACCATCAGCAGCTACTGGAGGGTTGCTGTGCTGGGGATGGATAAGGCCAGTTGCTCTCCCCCTGCTAAATATAAGAGAATCACCACTTTGAACGGTGCTTCTTTGCTGGTGGGCTGTGAAGATAGGCCTCCCCGTGTCTTGGTGCTGAATCCACATCTGTATACTCCACTCAGGTTTACCCCACCTTTCCTATCAGGCAGGGGTTCTCAAACCCCTTGTAGCTGGGGATGATGGGAGTTGTAGTCCAACAACATCTGGGAACCCAAGTTTGAGAACCCCCTGCCTTAAGGAGCTCCTCCCATACAGTATGAGATGATGCCTTTCAGCATCTTCTTCTATCGCTGCTGCCCGATATAGGTGTTTTCCATAGTCTGGGAAACATCTCCAGCCACAGTGGTCGTTGGGGATGATGGGACTTGTAGTCCAATAAGATCTGTTGGGAATCCCTGCTCAAGATACTGCCAAGGAAGATTGGATGGAAATGGGCACAAACCATTGTGAAGACTTTTGCAGCGGCTTCCACCCGGCAGCCAGCTCGTCCCCCCCCCCCCCCGCATTTGAAGCCACTCTGCGTAGCCAGCAAGAGGAAGTCGAGTAGGCAAAGTAAGCCAAGCAAATTTGAGTTCAGTTTTCCATAATATATGGAACAGGTGAGAGTTCCCAAGAAAGATAAGCTGCCGGGAGGTCAGCTTATTCCGATGGGGCACAGAACTGGTGCGGGGTCGAGACGACGCTGTGAACTGGGAAATCGCCGGTTGCCTTTGCTGCGGACTCCCTGGATGGTTTTAAGCGCGCTCTTCCGTCTCCGCCTCTGATTCCCCCAGTCTGTAATATGGGCCAATAGGAACATAGGTAGCTGCCAGATACTGAGTCAGACCATTGGTCCATCTCACTCAGTATTGTCTACACAGACTGGCAGCGGCTTCTCCAAGGTTGCAAGCAAGAGTCACTCTCAGCCCTATCTTGGAGATGCCAGGGAGGGAACTGGGAACCGTCTGCATGCAAGCAGGCAGATGCTCTTCCCAGAGCGGCCCCATCCCCTAAAGGGAAGATCTTCCAGTGCTCACACATGTCATCTCCCTTTCAAATGCAAACCAGGGCAGACCCTGCTTAGCAAAGGGGACCATTCCTGCTTGCTGCCCCCAGACCGGCTCTCCTCCCTCTGGAGCCAAACTGCGACAGCCACATGTTTCCTCTGCTTTGCCCCCTTTCCCTGCCCCCAGGTGGTTCCACGGCAAGATCACCCGTGAGCAGGCGGAGCGGCTGCTGTACCCCCCGGAGACGGGGCTCTTCCTGGTGCGCGAGAGCACCAACTACCCCGGCGACTACACCCTCTGCGTCAGCTGCGACGGGAAGGTGGAGCACTACCGCATCATCTACTCCTCCAGCAAGCTCAGCATCGACGAGGAGGTGTACTTCGAGAACCTCATGCAGCTGGTGGAGGTGAGGCTGGGCGACGTGAGGGCAGGTCCGGAGGCACAGGAAGCTGCTGTCTGCTGAGTCAGACCCTTGGTCCATCGATCTCAGCATTGTCAACACTGACTGGCAGCAGCTGTCCAGGGTTTCGGGCAGGCGTCTTTCCCAGCCCTACCTAGAGATGCTGCCAGTTACTGAACGTGGAACCTTCTGCATGCAAAGCAGATGCTTGACCCCTGAGCTGTGGTCTTCCACCTCGGCAAGAGATTGTGACTGGCCTAGCTTTGCAGTTGAGCAGAGAGCTGGACCCAGGTTTTCTTACAAGAACACAGGAAGCAGTTTTATATGGAGTCGGAATGATCTAATACTGATAGGAACATAGGAAGCTGTCATCTACTGAGTCAGACCATTGGTCTATCTAGCTCAGTATTATCTTCACAGACTGGCAGCAGCTTCTCCAAGGTTGTAGGCAGGAATCTCTCTCAGCTCTATCTTGGAGATGCTGCCAGGGAGGGAACTTGAAACCTTCTGCTCTTCCCAGAGTGGCTCCATCCCCTAAGGGGAATATCTTCCAGTGCTCACACATCAAGTCTCCCATTCAGATGCAACCCTAACCCTGCTTAGCTATGGGGACAGGTCATGCTTGCTACAAGACCAGCTCTCCTCTCTTGTTTAATATAATAATAAAACTATACACCATACATTTAAAAAGGATCCTCACTCAATTGGGCAGGATTCCTCAGAGCCCATAGAATCTCTCCAGATGATAAAATTGAGTTCATAAATAGTAATCGATGAGGTCTCAAGACTTTTTAATTTTTATTAACTCCGCTTTGTCATATGGACAGATTATATTGCCTTTGAGGAACCATGCCTAATTGAGTCAGGATACTTTTAAAATGTATGGTGTATAGCTTTCTTATATGAAACATCAGAGAGGAGAGCGGGTCTTGTGGCAGCAAGCACGACTTGTCCCCTTAGCTAAGCAGGGTCCGCCCTGGTTGCATATGAATGGGAGACTAGAAGTGTGTGCGCCATGCGAGAGATTCCCACCAGCTCCCTGCGAGAGCCTGCCGGCTGCTTCTCCTCTCCTTCCCCTTGAGAGTCGGTCTTCTTTGCTCCTCTGACAGTTCCGCAGCCTGCCCCCGACACAGGCAGTGCTTCCTGCCTCTCGCACCGCCTGGCAGAGACAGGAAGACGCTCTGAGCAATTCTGAAAGTGAGGCTGTGTGGCTTCCCACGAGGCAGGTGTGGGGCCCAGTTTCGGGGTGCGTGGGCCACTTTCTAGCAGGGGGTGGCCCCGGGGGTGGTGGGTGTGGGGGAGGCTGGTTTGGGGAGAAGAAGCAGGGAGCATCCAAGCCCTAGAGGCTCCTTCTAGACAGAAGGCTAGGCTCCTTCTCCCCCAGCATTAACTGTCGCTTGTCCCTTGGGGGTCATACGCAACAATTCCCCCACGATTTCGCACGGCAAAACCCAGAATGCAAGCACAATCCTGAGCGAGTATTGCTGTCCAACAGGGAATGATTCTTGGCCTCACGATGCCCCCTAATGGGGGGAGAGCAGTATTGCAAGCAGTCTTTTGCCGGTCGACATTCTATATTTTCCATTTCCTCCCTCTGTAAGCCTTATTAGGAAGATAGTGTCAGGTCCCACACTCGCCTTCCTTCGTGTTGCTTCTTTAAAACCAGGCCAACAGGGCAGGTTGAAAACACTTATCTCCTGCCTTTTTCAGTAGATTCCAGGTGGCAAATGCAGAAAATTAAAATATAACATTTTAAAAAAATATATATATAGTAAAATGGACTTAGTAGGACCAGCAGCAATAAAATATCATAAAGGCAGAGAGAGATTAAAAACTCATATCTAAGTTACTCAGTAGGACTACTCAGGAGTCATTCCAAAAAAGCCCACTTCCTTTTAAGAGGAGGAGTAATTTAGTCTGAATGTCAGCCAGTAAAAACCAGCAAACAGCAGAGCAGCTCAAAAGATATTTGGGGAGGCACCCCCATAATAAAGCATGTTCAGGTGTTCAAGAATTGCCAGGAAAAGTGGCTTCAGAAAATCAGGTGGCAAGGAGTTCCAGAGGATAGGGGCTAACTCCTGCTAACCCCTGCTAACTTGGCAAACATAAGTCTCCGGGCGGTTTACAACAAAACAATGAAAACAACAAATGCACAAGAAGGTAAAAACATTACCACCATTTAAAATTTAAAATGTTTTAAAGTTTTAAAAATTAAAATCTTACAAATTTTATATTTTGTATTATGTTTTTAATTTTGGAAACCGCCTTGAGATTTTATATTTGGTGGTATATAAATTCAACAAATAAATAAATAATAAATAAAAATCTAATTTAAATCTCATTTAATTGATTGAATCTGCAAATGCAAAAAAAAAAGGTGACTGACAAGATGAGGGGAATTTATGGATTATTTATTTTTACATTTATATCCCAGAGCTGCATTTATGATTTATGTTTATCCCCACAACAACCCTGTGAGGCAGGTTAGGCTGAGAGAGAAGTGGCTGGCCCAGAGTCACCCGGTGAGTTTTCATGGCTGAACGGGGATTTGAACTCGGGTCTCCCCAGTCCTAGTCAGTGTTCCCTCTAACAGGGATTCCCAGATGTTGTTGACTACAACTCCCAGGCAAAAGCTATTGCAGCTGGGGATTCTGGGAGTTGTAGTCGTCAACAACTGGGAATTTCTGTTAGAGGGAACACTGGTCCTAGTCCCATACTGTAACCACGGCACCGCACTGGCTCCCAAATTACTCAAATAGTCCTGTTGAGATTAAACGGAAGGGTTAGGCAATGCCTAACCTGTCCTTTGAATCTCAATGGGACTACTTTGAGTAATTTTTCTCCTCATGTCAGCCAGAAATGCTATATTTTTTCAAAGTGTGTTTTCCTTGTTTTTGGATGATCTGTGAGTGTGAACAGTTTATTAACTAATTTCGTCAATTTAAAAACATGGTCAGTCAATTCAGTTTTGCAACACTAATAGTTTTGTATACAACAAACTCCGATTCTTTATACCCTTTCCATTAGTTCTAAATCTAAAAGGGGGGAAACCCTTTCTTTCTCCTTTTTGGCAGCACTACACCTCTGATGCTGATGGACTCTGTACGCGCCTCATCAAGCCAAAGGTCATGGAGGGCACTGTGGCCGCCCAAGACGAGTTTTCACGCAGTAAGTGCTGAGTAAGGGTTGGAACAGGCTCTTGTTTTGCTTTGCAAACACGTGATGGCGTCTCATTTGTGGCCCGTCACCTCTGTCCTTGTCTCTCCTGCCTCTTCTAGGCGGATGGGCCCTCACCATGAAAGACTTGAAGCTGCTGCAGATCATTGGAAAAGGAGAATTTGGAGGTAAGTGACGGTCAGTGATGGCTGATGATGGGAAGTGACGGCACAGTCACATATCTTCTCTGGGAAGTAAGGGAATGCAGATTTCTGAGTGTGCCTTGTTACGGGTCAACATCCCATAAATGGTAGTTCTACTCCGAGATTTGATTGATTGATTGATTAAGTGCTGTCAAGTAGGTGTCGACTCTTAGCGACCACATAGATAGATTCTCTCCAGGATGATCTGTCTTCAACTTGGCCTTTAAGATCTCTCAGTGGTGCATCCATTGCTGTCGTAATCAAGTCCATCCACCTTGCTGCTGGGCGTCCTCTTCTTTCCTTTCCTTCAACTTTTCCCAGCATTATGGACTTCTCAAGGGAGCTGGGTCTTCACATCATGTGTCCGAAGTATGATAGTTTGAGCCTGGACATTTGTGCCTGGAGTGAAAGTTCTGGATTGATTTGTTCTAGGATCCTTTTGTTTTGTTTTGTTTTTTGTTTTCCTGGCTGTCCATGGTATCCTCAAAAGTCTTCTCCAGCACCAAAGTTCAAAACCGTCAATGCTTTTTCTACCTTGCTTCTTCAAATTCCAACTTTCACATCCATAGAGTGTCATGGGAAAAACCATTGTCTGAACGATTCTAATCTTTGTAGGTATAGACACATCATGGCATCTAAATCTCCTTTCCAAGGCCTTCCTTGCAACCCTACCAAATGTTAGTCTGCGGCGTATTTCTTGACTGCTGGATCCTTGACTGTTGATGGTCGATCCTAAAAGGCAGAAGCTATCCACCACTTCAATGTCTTCATTATCAATTCTGAGGCTAGCTGCTGTACCCATTGTCATTAGTTTAGTCTTCTTTACATTTAGTCGTAGTCCCATTTTTTTCACTGTGCTCCTTGACTTTCATCACTAGAGCTTGCAGATCATCCACATTCTCAGCTATCAGAGTGGTGTCATCAGCATAAGCGCAGATTATTGATGTTTCTTCCTCCAACTTCTAGTTTATTTCTTAACTAATAACTCATTTAGCATCTCATGAGCAAATACAAGCAGCCGAGAAAAAATTTAGATGGATTTAAGATTAGAATGAAGATAAAACAAGATAGTTAGTTAGCTATTGGATTTCTATCCTGTCGTTCAGTTGAGAAGTATCCCCAAGGTGACTTTCATAAAATAATGCAATATAGTAATGTCGCTATCAGTTGCTACCCACTCTGGCACATGGCACTGCCCTGGAACAGTAAATTCTCCCTTCCACCCAGGAATCAAGCTGTTTCAGAGAAATAGGAAATCAGAGGAATAGGAAAAGGAAAAGCTTGATTCTCTGAGTCGTGTGCTTCCCCAGAAGCATCCGGTAGACCACTGTGGGAAATAGGATGCTGGTCTTGATGGACCCTTGGTCTGAGCCAACCGGGCAGTTCTTACATTTATTTGTTAGGAAGCTGCCTTATACTGAGTCAGACCATTGGTTCATCTAGCTCAGTATTGTCTGCTCTGACTGGCAGCAGCTTCTGCAGTGTTTCAGGCAGGAGTCTTTCCCAGTCCTACTTGGAGATGCTGGGGACCAGGGCTGTTTCGCAATCTCACCCTTGTTGCTGTTTCGCAATCTCACCCTTCACTCTTGTGGTTTTCCGATCACAATTGCCAGGTCGCTCAGAAGAATGTTGTGTAGTTTTTATTATCAGATAGGCAACCAGCAGTAACTTATTCAGTGGCAAATTTTTGCACCATCTGTGAATTAATAAAGGACTCCTCTCCAATCTAGAGATGGGTGAACTGTCATGATCATTTATTGGATTCAAATTTTCATTCATTCATTCATTCATTCATTCATTATAAACACACATATATACTTATTCCATTTCAACGGACTATATTTTACTTTACTATCTATTTTGAGTTCTTTACGGTCACACTACATCTGGTACATGTTATATTGTTTATATATCCCTCACTATTTATACGCCTTACTGCTATATCATATCGGATATTACATTCCTATTATAGTTCATCCCTTGCCAACCGCGAGGATTCCGTTCTGGGAAAACCTTGCAGCTGGCCACTCTGTGGTTGGCAAGGCATTAAAACCAATGGGAGACGGGACTGGGGAATCGCGGTCATGAAAATACCGCAAAACACAGTTTAAAATGGGGGGGATCACTCCTGAACCCCTGGAAATAGCAAAAAAACCCACCCCAAGTTACCAAAAAACCTTGCCAAACCGCGGATACTCGGGTCACGGTTGGTGAGACCCACCGCAATTTCCCAGTCCCAGTCCTGGATACTTAAAACCGCGATTGGGAAACCCGCGGTTGGCGAGGGATGACTGTACGTGATATTACATCTGGTCAAAGACCCTAATAAAGGATTTTACTTCCTTACTTGCTCCTGTGGTTCTGTTTTCCAGATGTGACGCTGGGTGAGTACCATGGGAACAAGGTTGCCGTCAAGTGCATTAAAAACGACGCCACCGCGCAGGCCTTCCTGGCCGAGGCTTCAGTGATGACGTGAGTAGCAAGTGGGGCTTGCTCGGGGAGGGGAAATGGGGAGGGATGTGATACGGAATGTGATATGGGATGTGATTCGGATGTGATTCGGAATTTGATTCGGCACCCGAATGGCAGCATATCCCTTTAAAACGGAGGGCTTACACAGTCCCTTTAACACAGAGGAAAGCAGGTCCAGAGACCTCCTGCTCCTGCGCAATCCTGGCACTTCCCCCAGCTATGACTGCGTGCCGGCAGGGCGTCTCCCAGCTGCCCCTGTGTGACACTAGCCTGCACATGGCCTCTGCGCGTGCAGCCATGTTGACCAAGCAAATGGCCACCGCGGAAGGGGCAGTGAGCAGAGGAGGAGCAAGTATGGACCTGCTCCCCCTCTGTGTTGAAGGGGCTGTGTAAGCCCTCCGTTTGAAAGGGATGCGCTCCGATTCATACGCCGAATCGCGGTTCGAGCACATCCCTCGAAATGGGGTGTATCCCCAGAGGTGGGGAAGAGGACATGGGAGTGGAAGCAGGTCTGTGTGAGAACCTGAAGTGTTTGCCAGGGATTGAAGCACCTTGGCTTCCTTCAAAGGAGTCTGGGGCTTCGAGGTTTTGCGAGGGCACTGAGAATTCTCCAGCAGAAACCCCAAACTTCTCTGGGACACTGTGGTGGATCCGCTCCGCTGCTGCCACGAGACACGGATCTCCCTGACAATTACCCATTCAACCGCTGCCACCAAGTAGCCTTTTGTCCTCTGGGCTGAGTCTACCACAACAACCTTTCAACCTTTTCGGTTGCAAAAACAAACTTTGATAAGGTGGTAAAGGACTATAGGTGTGGAGGTGGGGTAAACAGAAGCTACAATTTTTTTCTATAAACAAGACATTTTTCTTTCTAATTAGTTCAGTTAAAAGTCGTTTCCCAAGTTCAGTGCAAAAACAAACAAACATCCGCCATAAGAGCATAAGGAACAAACAAAATGTGGTCAAAACCACATCCGCTAACCTGACCCTCACTCTGACTTAGAGTCCTTGATGACCACCTTTTAGCAACTCCTCAGGTCTTGTTCTTCCCAGTAGTGATTTCCTATCTGCTGAGACTTCAGCGCTCTGCCAGTGCTTTAACTGCTCTGTGCCAGCAATTCTTCAGTTCTGCCCTCTCCCACCAGACTCCCAACTTTTCCAGCTTGGACTGCAGCTTCAACTAACTCCTGGACTCTCTTCTTCAACTCCAACTCTTCTGACTTTCTCCAGGACCCTTTTTTCTCAAAAGCTTCCAAACTTAACTCTTTCCAGCTCCCGCTTCCATTCTGACTGCTTAAGAACATAAGAACAGCCCTTCTGGATCAGGTCCAAGGAAGCCCATCTAGTACAGCATCCTGTTTCACACAGTGGCCCACCAGATGCTGCTGGAAGCCCACAGGCAAGAGGAGAGGGCATGCCCTCTCGTCTCCTGCTGTTCCTCCCCTGCAACTGGGATTGAGAGGCATCGTGCCTCTGAGGCTGGAGGTGGCCTATAGCCACCAAGACTGGTAGCCATTGATAGACCTGCCCTCCATGAATTTGTCTAAGTCCCTCTTGAAGCCATCCAGGCTTTCGGCTGTCACTCCGTCTTGTGGCAGAGAATCCCATAGGTTGATTATGTGCTGGGTGGAAAACGACTTCCTTTTGTCTCTACCTAGGTTAAGATGTGAAGGCCTGGGGTTAAAACAGAGGGGGGAGATATTCTGAGGGTGGGTGGGTGGTTTTTCCCCCTTCTCCCCGCCCCCCACCCCCGGCCTCCACATCTCTACACCTAGATGTGTTTGTCTTTGGATGCCAGGTCCTCGACAGTAGCTCCCTGTCCATTTGAAGGGCTGGGCATGGGGTGGTCCCCACAATAGCCTGTAGGTAACCTTCTTTCCCCCTTCCTTCCACCCCACTCCCCTGCCCTGTCAATCTCATTGCAGGCAGCTCCGGCACAGCAACCTCGTGCAGATGCTGGGGGTGATTGTGGAGGAGAAGAGCGGGCTCTACATCGTCACGGAATTCATGGCAAAGGTGAGGCCCCACAGGGGTGCCTGCCGCCCCGAACCCAGCAGGCTCCATTCGGTTGGTTCGATTCTCCCGCCCAGCAAGGCGTTTCAGTAGGTTCGATTCCGATCCGTTTTGGTTGGTTCGATTGGTTCCGATTGGTTCCGTTTCGGTTGGTTCAGTTGGTTCCATTTCGGTTGGCTCCATTTCGGTTGGTTCGATTCTCCTGCCCAGCAAGGCCAATGGAATGTCTTGCTAACCAATACCAACAGTTGGTATTTTGCCCCTGCCCTCTCAAGCAGCAGCAGTTTATTCTTGCAGCCATAAAATACTTCATTTCTGCTCTGCCTGCAGTGCCCAAGTTAGTGGGAAGCAGTGTTCCCGCTAACAGGGATTCCCTGATGTTGTTCACTACCACTCCCAGCATCCCCAGCTGCAGTTACCTTTGGCTGGGGTTTCTGGGAGTTGTAGTCAACAACATCTGGGAATCCCTGTTAAAGGGCAGATTGGTGGGGAGTCAACTGCACTGGCACTGCAGACCGCACAGAAGGGTGTGCTGCTGGATTAAGCTACTGCTGTTTCAGAACAGAGATGTGAATGCGCCCTGAGTGTGGATTCTATGATAGCAAATTAGAGTGGATTCATGGTGTTTCATTGAAAATCTCATTAGCTATCATAGAATCCACACTCAGAATACCTCTGAAACAACAGAACCCTGTACCCCATGGGTTAGAAACCCATGGGGGTGGTTGGCACCCTATGTGCACTACACTACCACTCACTCTGGGCCACCCCAGCACCCCCCAAGTGCACTTATGGGGCTGCTGAAAGCTCCATGCATACCCTATGAGGAAAAACCTTAAAGACACGTAAACTTTAACAATTCCCCAAAAATCAGCCCTCTGCCCAAATCCTTTGAAAAAATTCAGGTAGCTTCCTTGACCCTACCTGGCACCTCCACCAACCCCACACTGCTCTAGGCCACTCCTTTGCCCCCCGCGTGAAGCTATGCATTTGCTGACACCTCAATGCTTCTCTATGGGGAAAAACCTTAAAGATGCATAAACTTCAACAATTCCCCCCAAATCAGCCCTCTGCCCAATCACTCTGAAATTGGGGTGGTAACCTCCACCCATTAGGCACTACCACCCCAACCCACTCTTTTTGCCCAGATCCCACGCTATGCCCCTGATCTGCCCCAAAGACACTAAAACTTCAAAAATTCCCCAAAAATCAGCCCTTTGCCCAATCCCCCTGAAATTTGGGTGGTAGCCTCCAACCATTGGGCACTACCACCCCACCCCACTATTTTGCCCCTGGGACCCGTTTTTCATACCCGAATCGATTCGGATTTAATCCGAATCCGAACCGAATCAGGGGTGATTCGGGTAGCCCAGATTCGGGCACAGAACAGAACAGGAGTGATTTGGTTCGGGTCCCGAACCGAATCACCGAAAACCCGAATTGCACACCCCTAGCCAGGAGAGCCTTTCTTTGTTGGCCACTGCTGAACT
Organism: Hemicordylus capensis; assembly: GCF_027244095.1. NCBI lineage: Eukaryota > Metazoa > Chordata > Lepidosauria > Squamata > Cordylidae > Hemicordylus > Hemicordylus capensis. Next base: position 18,974,404 of record NC_069666.1, on the reverse strand, counting down.
GGAAATGCTACTCCCGAGCGTGCTTCTGATACCATGTGCATTTCCAAAGAGGGCGAGTTCATCCTCCCTCTGTTCCCAGCTGTCTCCAGTTGCGATGCTAACCTCTCTCCTCACATTCTCTTTGTCTGCAGGGAAGTTTAGTTGATTACCTTCGCTCGCGGGGGAGGTCTGTGCTGGGAGCAGACTGCCTGCTGAAGTTCTCCGTGTAAGTATTGAGCCTGGGAGCTTATTTACGCATTCATTGATCCCCTGCTAACTGGGCAAAGAGGCACCTTTTTAAAGGGGGGATTCTCTTTATGTCGCAGCGGGGGAGCTACTGGCCCTATCCATCCCCGGCACAGCATCCCTCCAGTGGCTGTGGTCTATCTTATGTTTCTTTTTTAGACTGTAAGCCCTTTGGGGACAAGGAGCCCTTTCTTTCTTTCTTTCTTTCTTTCTTTCTTTCTTTCTTTCTTTCTTTCTTTCTTTCTTTCTTTCTTTCTTTCTTCCTTTCTTCCTCCCTCCCTCCCTCCCTCCCTCCCTCCCTCTCTCTCTCTCTCTCTCTCTCTCTCCCGTATTTGTAATTTATTACAGGGCTCTCGCCTACCCAGGGATGAAAGAACATAGGAAGCTGCCATTTCTGAGTCAGACCATTGGTCCATCTAGCTCAGTATTAGGGATGTGCGATCCAGCTCAAGTTCGCACAGGTCAAGCCGAACCCCCCGGGCCGGTTCAGGACTGGTTCGAGGGTGCTGGGTGCCAATACATTTGGTTTTTAAATGGTTGACCTACTGCTGCTGAGGGCGTCTGTGGCCGTGAGGGCTGCTACCGTGGCTGCTAGGTGGGTCTCCAGAGGCTCCACCTCCGCCCTCTCCCCACAGGCCAGTTCAGCCCATTTCAGGGCCATATCAGCCCTGTTTGTGTGTGCGTTCCATTTGCATAACCGGCCGCCGTGTGCACGAAACGGGCTGAACCTGCTGGTGGGGAGACGGGGGATGCTGGCGGGAGGAGGGGTAGCCTCCAAAGCACCCCCGAGGCTGCAGAAGCCCTCCATGGCAGGAGGTCAACCTTTTTTCAAACCAGATTTATTGGCACCCGGCACCCCCAAACCAGGCTCGAACCGTTTTGAATTTGAACCGGACCAGGTCCCTCATTCGGGGGTGCCGAAACCAAGCGTGCCCTGTCCGATTCGTATCCGATTTGGATTCAGACCGAAGCGGGCAAACCGGTTTTGTGCACATCCCTACTCATTGTTGCCTCCTCTGACTGTCAAGAGGCTCTCAGAGGTTTCTGACCAGAGTCTTTCTCAGCCCTACCTGGAGATGCTGCCAAGGAGTGACCTTCTCCATGCAATGCAGACGCTCTACCACTGAGCTGGGACCCCATCCCTGTAAGGTAGAACTCAAAAACTGGGCAGACCTTAATTCCTGGGCGGGATTGTATGGAAAATAATCTCTGAGATTATCACCGTTCTCAATGGAGCAGCACTTATTTCCTCCCCAGTTTTTCCTGCGCCTCTGAATCATTCCCCCTCTCTCCTTGCAGAGACGTCTGTGAAGCCATGGCATATCTGGAAGCCAACAACTTTGTCCATCGGGACTTGGCGGCGCGGAATGTGCTGGTCTCCGAGGACAACATTGCCAAAGTCAGTGATTTTGGGCTGACAAAAGAAGCCTCATCCACCCAGGACACGGGCAAGCTACCGGTGAAATGGACAGCGCCAGAAGCACTTAGAGAAAAGGTGAGGCCAAGGAGAGGATGCTCAGTTCTGCACACACCTGAGTAGTTTGAGCTGGACAAACTCATATTCTAAACCAGTCAATTCTGAGAAAATGAAGAAAGAAAGAATGTAGAGGCAGCTACTAGAGAACAAGGGAACATGGTTGTTGTTTTTAATAATAATAATAATAATAATAATAACAACAACAACATCAATAATAATAAATTTGTTTGATTTCTATACCGCCCTTCCAAAAATGGCTCAGGTGTGAGGGGTGCGCAATGCTGCTGCTTCCCTCTACAGCGAGCAGCAGAGCAGCAGGTACAGACCTGCTCTCTTAAAGGTCCCCCCAGCGCACCCTTCCAAATCATCGATTCGTGCACATCCCTAGCCGGTGTCTGAGAAGGTAGCTTCAGGCAGTGGTGAGTTTGGTGGCTTTGGGGAGTGCTGAGATCTCGCTCCCTGGAGGGTATAGAGGGCCAGTTTGACACTTGTGCTTGACAGCTGCGTAAAAACAACTCTCTCGTCTCGTTGCCGCTGCCGCTGCTGACAGTTTCTCTTGATGACGGTTTTTGCTTTTTTTTTCTCTTTCTCTTGCAGAAATTTTCCACCAAGTCCGACGTTTGGAGCTTTGGGATACTTCTCTGGGAAATCTACTCATTTGGGCGAGTGCCTTATCCAAGAATTGTAAGTGAAGGCTCAGGCCCGCCGGCTTCTGGTGCGGGAAGCCCGGGGTTAGGACACCTGCTCCGGCCTGCCCTCGTTTGTTGTCGGCTACCAAAGGCTCCAGGCCGTGATCTTGTGTTTCTCTGCAATTATATCCGCATGCGTGCACATAGAAGATGGAGTAGACTCTTCCCCTGTTGCTCCCAAGCCTAGAACCCATGGGTCGTAATTCCAAGAAAACGGATTTGGGCTAGACATTTAGGAGGCATTTCCCAACTGTAAGAAGTGTTTGACAGTGGAACAGCCTGCCTCATGGTGGGCTCTCCTTCACTAGGAGTCAGACTGGCTTCTACCAATCCCAAACAAAAAAAGAACCGAAATGTATACAGGAGAACCGCGATATTCGCGTGGGTTCTTGTTCCATGGTTGTCCAGTGGATTCGGAAACGCGAATATCAAGGCCTTGAGTCGGTGGGAAACTGTGGTTAAGTTCCTGGTCACGGGGAAAATGAGAAGAAATGCCGGTTTTTGGTCAACTGGGGGGGGAGGGGGGAGACACGGAGAAAAGTTCCTCACCATGCTTTGCTGCTCCCCCTGCATCATGCTGTTGCCCCAGAACACCCACAAATTGGCCCCAAATCACCATTTTTTGTTTTTAAAATAGGATCCATTTTGTGGCTCCGAGAAACGAAATGGCAGTGGCTGGAAATGACCTCCATGTTCATTTCCGTCCACCTCCAACCCACACATACGTGAGGTCAACATTCCACCCCCCCCGGCATACGCCAAGGTCAGGAGTCTTTTACCTGATCGCAAATCTGCGGATAATGAGGCTCTCCTGTATATCTAATGTATACAAATATTTATTTGTTTGATTTTTATACCGTTTCTCATTAAAATAATCTCAATATATTATTTAGAGTTACAATACCTATAACATACTAATAATGTGATAAAGTGCATAAGAAATCCTTAATTCAGAAATAAAGCCAGTATCGCCACTAAATAAAAAATGGAAGTATGTCTGCTCCACAATTCCACCAATAGCTAGTCTATGCTTGACAAATCTCAGGAACCATGCACCTAGTCTAGGATATTTTAATTAATTAATTAATATAATCAGAGGTAGAGTTATTTTAAAACACTTCAGGAGTCTCTCCCAGCCCTATCTTGGAGATGCTGCCAGGGAGGGCACTTGGAACTTTCTGCATTGCTCTTCCCGGAGTGGCCCCATCCTCTGTGGGGAGTATCTTCCAGTGCTCACACGTCTCCCATTCAAATGCAAACCACGGTGGACCCTGCTGTGCAGAGGGGACAGTTCATAACTCTTCTCCCTTGAGGTATTTGTACTCCTCCTATGGTACTTGTAAAGGGAATAAACCGTTGGTTTCAGTCTGATAGATGCACGTATCCCTGGAGGTCAGCACCTGTTGACATGTATTGGCTCTGGAATTACCACAATTATCCCCTCTCCCTCCACAATGTCTATCACTAAGTCCAGTAATCTTGTCGTTTCCAATGTAAGACTCCTAAATTTTTGAATGACTTCTAGATCTCAAGAAAATGTGTCAAATCTAGAGGTGTTCAAACAGGGTGGGATGGCCCTCTGTCAGGGATGCTGTAGAAATTTCTTGCATTCAGCAGAGGGTTGGTCAAGACCTCCATGGTCCCTTCCAACTCTTAACATTATATGATTAAAATCGAGACAGAAAGGATAAAAAAGCCCTTTCCCTGCTGCCCAAATGACATTGAAGTAGGTGCCAGGTGAACTTGCCTGTAGAAAATCTACGGAGAGCCCCTGGTCTAGGGACAGTGTGGCAGACCTGATCCTGATGGTCCTTCCTGTTTGTAAGGTCTGCTTTCCCTTCGCAGCCTCTGAAGGATGTAGTCCCTCGTGTGGAGAAGGGATACAAGATGGACTCCCCCGACGGCTGCCCCCAGATTGTCTACGAGGTGATGAAGAAGTGCTGGACCCTGGACCCCGTCCACCGGCCTTCCTTCCACCAACTACGGGAACAGCTAGAGCATATCAAAGCCGGCGAGCTCTACCTGTGAGGTAGAGCGGGGGGCGGGGCTTCCGACGGACACGCCTCCTCCATCACTTCCTGTGATCTATCCCCACCCCCACCCCATGCACGAATGTCAGGGGTCGGGCTGGGCAAGGGACCGAGCAATGCGGTTGATCGGGAACCGGAAATCCTCCACTCAAGGGACTGTACGTAGCGAGACATATCGGACATTTTGCATATCCCACGTGCCCCGGCTGGTGGGTGGGGGGAGAGCCTGGCTCCTCCCACTTCCTCAGGGGTGGGGGAGGGAGCTCTCCTGTATCTTTTTCAGCTGGGTCATCTGAAGATGCAGATCCTCTTCCCCCTTCTTCCCCTTGCCCAATGGGAATCCAATTGGCTGCGGAGGGCCTAACCATATTTTAGTAGCATGCTCTTCAGCCTTCCACTCTGCTCTCTCTTCACGGAACCGCTCCCTCTTTTCCTTCCACCTTTTATCCTCTGCCCGGGACCAAATCTCCATGTCTCCAGTTTCCGCGGGGAGGAGTAAGGAAGACGTACACACTTGAAGCAGCATGCGGAGGAGAGACAGGAAGGAAGGAAGGAAGGTTGGGGGGAAAGATGGAGAGGGTTCCCTGCACCTCTCCGAAGTTGTGCAACTCCTGGAAATACTCAGTTTTACCAATCCAGTATCTTTTCCTTTCCCCCAGGTGGATTTTGTTCAGTTTTTTTTATGTTATGTTTTTGTTTTGTTTTTCGGGTCTTTTTGTTGTTTCAAACTGCACCAGAAATCAGCTCTTTGCTGGGTTTTACTAAAGTTACAAATCTTATTTTTTAATGTAAGAATTTTTAAAAAGTTTTTAAAAAAAAAAAAAACCACCAAGGAAGAACCAACCACACACAGACACACACGCGCTAAAACTCTGCAAACTCGCATCTGGCCTAAACCCCAAGCGCGAGTTTCAAGCCGTAGAGTCACCACGGATGAGCATTGGGATTGTGTTTTTTTTTTGCTTAACACAGTGTTTGCATGCTGTCTCCAGAGGCCTTTCCAGTCCTGTCTAGTAAGCTTTATGCTCATATAATGCTGCCAACTGTGAGATTAAACTGTAATAAAACACATATGAACACGTCACTCCTGCCTCCGCTGTCGTCATTTCACCCTGGATTCATACCAGGAAGAGTCATATGCTGGATGCCTGAAAAATTGTAGCAGTACGCAAGGCAGTGGTCCTATTCACAAGTTGTGTCCCACACTTGTACAAATCTGTGTACAGATTATCCCCGGGGGTTCCATCCTCCACTACAACCGTGGGCAACATAGCCATGGATAATGGGGGCATTAAAGTCAATGGGATGGGGGTAGGGGGAGGGTTAGGTTCTTGGAGGCTGGAAAATGGGCGGAAAATGGGGAAGGCAGAAAAACGTGGGGGAAAGTGGCCACATGTTTCTAACTGTTCAGGATCTCCCCCCCCCCCACACACACACACCCAGTCCCAAATCCCCAGTTTTTCTATGAATCATCATGGAAAAATACTTTTTTAAAAAAAATCACAAAATGGAATGGCCTCAGAGGTCATGTCTGGCCACCTAGGAACCACGGATACGTGGGTTTTAACCCCTTTTCATCCATGGATAATGAGGTCAGGTGTCAATTAGGCACCTGTGGATATGCAGAACCACAAATAGCTGTACCGTGTATAGCGAGGTCCACCTGTACAGTGTACTCGGGTACAGATCAAACAAATTCACACATTCTGTTGAACTTGTGTACAGCAGTACACTTCTCTGTATCCTGCACTTCTGGGGATCTGTACCCAGGATCACTTTTTAAATGAATGCAAGTACAACATAATGTCTGAACAGGGCTTATGTCAGGGGTGCACCACTCAAATGGCTTGGTGGGCTGGAACCAGCTATGACTTTAGCCCAATTCAGACATTATGCTGTACGAGTGCACAAACACTTGTACATGTGTTTGAAAATGAACACAAGTAAAGTCATTCACACAAAGTGAATCGGGATACAGGCCCCTCAAATGCATGGGACAGATAGGAAGGGAACTTCTGTAATTGCATTAGGGATGTGCACAAAACCGGTGCCCTTCGGGCCAAATGTGGGGGGGGGAGCTTTAAGGGGGAGCTCACTCCCCCCCCCATGCTTCCCCCTCCAGTGTTCTGTAAAAGCAGTCCAGCGGAGCAGCAGCTTAACTCCTTGCCACCCCTACCGGAAGTGAGCGGCGCGGTCTATTGAACCGGTTCAGAGGCTCGAACCGGTTCAGTTCTCCAAACTGGTTCATGCACGTCCCTAACCTGTGTTGAGCATAACATGTGAATAACTGTACTTGTGTACACTTGTACAAGCATCGAACAGAATGTGTGAAAGGGCCTCTTGTGTGCTGGCTTTACAGATCCAGGGGGCAGAACAGCAGCCGTGAATATCAACAAGTGCTTCTGCAGCTCCATCAGCAACCTGTCAGGCATCTTTCTTCACACTGACTCCCCGCTTTAAACCTACCCACTGCCACCAAAGAGAACAGCAGTTGATTACAGCAGTGATACCCAACCTGGATTCCTCCAGATGGAGGAACATCTCCCATCATTCCCAGCTACAAGTTATTGTGGCTGGGGGTTGATGGGGGTTGTAGTTCAGCAACATCTGGAGGGGACACAGGTAGGGTATCAGTGCCTTACCGGCAGGAGAGACCAAGAGTTCTTCATGGCTCCTGCTCTTGCTGGCTACCTGCGAGCCAGAAAACAGGTCCATGTGGGCCAGATCTGGCCCACACATCTGGCAACACCTTCTGTGGTGTTGGGCTGGCTTCTATGAACTGTCTTCCACCTCTTGAGTCTGCTCTCCTCTGTTATGCAACAACATCTGGGAATCCTTCCTAGAGGGAACACTGGTCCCCAGATGTTTTGGACTACAAATCCCATCAGCCTCAGCCACTGCCTTTATGGTGAGGGGTGAGGGGAGTTGTAGTTCAACAGCATCTCAGGACCACAGTTTGAGAATCCTGAGCTAGTGAATAATACATTTCTGGAAATCTTGGCACATTGCCTCCCTGTCTCCTCCTGCTTCTCTTCCCTGCTCCCGAATCTCTGAAGCTTTTGGATTGTAGGTGGTTGCCAAGCTTAACTGGGAATAAAAAATGGCAGGTTCAAAGATGCAATCTGAACATAATTACAAACAAGAGGTATGCTGGTAGGAATGCTGTTCTAGTTTTCTCATCCTGCTCGTTGCTTCTTTGGATCTAGATTTAGCCCATAGCCTATCGGAAGATGCTGGAAGGCATCATCTCACACTGCGCAGGAGGAGGCAATGGTAAACCCCTCCTGTATTCTACCAAAGAAAACCACAGGGCTCTGTGGTCGCCAGGAGTCGACACCGACTCAGTGGCACGGCACAACTTCACTTTTTTCTTACAAATATAATAAATAAGTGAATTTTATTCATATTTATTCAGGATCCTGTTGCATTTGGGGGCACCATTGAAACAACTGCCTTCCACACTGCAAAGTTAGTCCACATTGCAAACTTAATTTTTATTTATTTATAGCCAACGTTTGCATAGTATTTTTCTGCCAAGGCACTTGAGGCAGGCAACAGTTCAAAGGCAGGACTTGGAATGGGGTTTCCAGCGGGTGGCCTCCTGATGTTTCTGGACTACAACGCTGATCATCCCCAGCCACAGTAAATTGTAACTGGGGGGTGATGGAAGTTGTAGTTTAGCAACATCTGGAGGACTCCTGGTTAGGAACCCCTGGGTCAGGACAAAATAGACATGCTACCCATGGGAAAGCCCTCCCCACTAACTGGGCTAAGAGGCACCTTTCAAAGTGGTGTTTCTCTTACATTTTGTAGGGGAAGAGCAAGAGCCAACCCCAGCACAGTATTCTTCCAGTGTCGACTTTGTGCTTCTGTTTTCACAGTGAGCCCTATGGGAATAGGGGACCGTTTTCTTAATATTCCTTTTCTACATAAAACGCTTTGAGAACTTTTGGGGGTGGGATTTTGGTATGAAGCTTACTGCACGGAGTAAGAGCTGGTCTTGTGGTAGCAAGCATGACTTGTCCCCTTAGCTAAGCAGGGTCTGCCCTGGTTGAATGGGAGAAGATGTGTGAGCACTGTAAGATATTCCCCCCGGGATGGAACCACTCTGAGAAGAGCAGAAGGTTCCAAGTTCCCTCCCTGGCAGCATCTCCAAGATAGGGCTGAGAGAGATTCCTGCCTGCAGCCTTGGAGAAGCCGCTGCCAGTCTGTGTAGACAATACTGAGCTAGACGGACCAAGGGTCTGACTCAGTATATGGCAGCTTCCTATGTTCCTATGACTTACAAACCCAGCTCCATATCATTACATTAAGGGTGTCTCCAACTAGAGGAGGGCTGATCTTGTGGTAGCAGGAATGACTTGACCTCTTAGCTAAGCAGGGTCCACCCTGGTTGCATATGAAAGGGAGACTAGAAGTGTAAGATATTCCCCTGAGGGGATGGAGCTGCTCTGAGAAGAGCAGAAGGTTCCAAGTTCCCTCCCTGGCAACATCTCCAAGATAGGGCTGAGAGAGACTCCTGCCTGCAACTTTGGAGAAGCCGCTGCCAGTCTGTGAAGACAATACTGAGCAAGACGGACCAAGGGTCTGACTCAGTATATGGCAGCTTCCTATGTTCCTATTTACAAGCAGCAGTTGTGGAGACCAAGGTGCCAATTGGTAGGTACTCCCCTGTAGGCCAAGGAAGGACTTTGATTGGTTTACCTTGATGAGGACCAACTCAGGGATTCTCAAGCTTGGGTCCCCAGAGGTTGGATGACAACTCCCATCATCCAGTCACATGATGGTTGTGGGTGGTGGGAGTTGTAGTCCAACACCATCCGAGGACCCGCATTTGAGCAACTCTGGCCTAAGGGAGAGAAAAGTATGCCTGATTTTTCCTTTGGAAATAGAAATGCCAGCAGTTTATTCAGGTCTCTCTCTAGCACTAATTGGAACTACTGAGGGTAGATCCCAGGAAAACCTAGAGTAACCCACATTTCATCACAGGAACTCACGGATCCCTGTTGGGAAGGAGAGAACAGAAATAAAGAAAAATGTTGTTCAGTCAGCAGGATTCAAGTTGTTTTGAGTTATTGGAAGGCAGGCTGTTGAACACAGGAACCCGATTTATACTGAGTCAGACCCTTGGTCCATCCATCTAACCCAATATTGTCTTCACAAACTGGCAGCGGCTTCTCCAAGGTTGCAGGCAGGAGTCTCTCCCAGCCCTGTCTTGGAGATGCTGCCAGGGAGGAAACTTTGAAACTTCTGCTCTTCCCAGAGCGGCTCCATCCGCTGGAGGGAATATCTTACAGTGCTCACACTTCTAGTCTCCCTTTCATATGCAGTCAACATCCCATCAGTAGGAAGGTGGTAGAAGATTCATTTCTCTAATCCCAGGATTCCCAACGTTTGTTTTTTAAAGTGCCTGTCACAAATTTTAAGCTCAGCTATTCCACAGAGATTGTGTGTGTGTGTATATATAAAAGTACTCATGAGTACTCCCAAAGAATACCCAATCAGACTGCTTGTGAGTAACTTAGAATCTGGATCTAAAGCAGTGACTGGAGTAGCCATCTCATAAGCCTACTATGTGTGTGTTTGTATGCGCACGTGCGTGCATTTCTACACAAAAACAAAAATTGAAGTGTTACAGTTAAGGAGACAAGTTACTACAGTCACTGGCTCACCTCCACACTTATTCGTAAGCAACCTTATTTAAATTAATGGGGCAAGTTTACTTCTATTAATTGCAATGGGAATACCCTGTGCTAATTTCCTGAAACCTGTCAGTCAGGCTGAGGGGAGGGGTATGCTGAGCTTGAGCATGTAGCCAGCCAATCAGGAGCCAAGAAAGAAGGTCTTCCCTCCCCTTCTGCAGAGGACACATCACTGAGGATGTATTGGCTTCCAGCTGGTGAGCTTCAGAATGGGGAACAAATAGGACCACTGTAGCACGGGGAGGCAGGAGGGTGCTGAGTGCCCCCTGGGAGCCCTCCAATTACCCCTAGGACTACTAGTACCCTCCGTGGGGAACTCCTGTTCTAATCTAGTGGACCAACACAACTACTTTCAACCTTTCGCCACTAGGTGGCGCTCCACCTCCATGCTATTAAAATACCACTATAGCATTAGTTTCACAGGAGACCCCCAAAAAAAGAGTCCCTTTCTGCAGAATGCTCTCCGGTGGCTCCTAGAAACCTGGCATGTACACGATAGTCTGCTGTAACAACTGAGCAAGGCTGGAGGGGGGTAACCGACATTTTTTCTACAACACTCAGACTGGATGGCAAACAGTGCTTTCTTTGCGCTGCCCTTCTGCACAGTTTGCGAGGTTATTGCTCTGCAGGAAACCCTGGCCCGGATTTCCTCCCTACGGCAAATATAACACTGCTAAAATCTGCTCTTTGAGAGCCATGAGAACATCAGGTGGCTAAACTATGGTGTCTTCTTGGCACCAGGCACAAGTGGCTGTTCCCACTAGGCAGTGCTGCACTTTGCCAAGGCCTGCGGGGGGGGGGGGCTCTTTTAAGTGCAACAGACCCTTTTTGGCCCCTGCACCAGCTTTGAGGGCATGCACAGAGGACTGGGAACAGAGGAATCTGCCATATACTGAGTCAGGCCCTTGGTCCATCTAGCTCAGGATTGTCTTCACAGACTGGCAGCGGCTTCTCCAAGGTTGCAGGCAGGAATCTCTCCCAGCCCTGTCTTGGAGATGTGTGGGGGTGTGTGCTTGCATGCAGGGGTGGGTGGGGTGCTTGGACCCTTCTACATGCAAGCAAGTGGATGCTCTTCCCAGAGCAGTTCCATCCCCTAAGGGGAATATCTTGCAGTGCTCACACATGTAGTCTCCCATTCAAATGCAAGCCAGGGCAGACCCTACTTAGCAAAGGGGACCATTCATCTTTGCTGCCATAAGACCAGCTCTCCTCCTGGATGGTGCTTCAGTGTCAGAAAATGCATATTTCATTGGGTTCCAGAAAGATTTGCTTTCTTCACTCACACACGCTTTTCTGTCCAGATAGAAACCGTGGTTCGTGTGGCAGATATTCCAGTCCTGCAGTGGCAAGATCCCAAGCAAGTAGTCATGGGCACGCTGACGACTAACAGATAACATTTGTGACTCAAGCTTTTGTAAGCCAGAGAGCCGACTTCATTTGGTTTACCTTCTTTTCTTTGTCTCAGCTGTAGGTGGATGCTTTTATTCTTATTATTTATTCGATTTCTATACCACCCTTCCAAAAATGGCTCAGGGCAGTTTACACAGAGAAATAACAAACAAATAAGATGGCTCCCTGTCCCCAAAGGGCTCACAATCTAAAAAGAAACACAAGATAGACACCAGCAACAGTCACTGGAAGTATTGTGCTGGGGGTAGATAGGGCCCGTTCCTCTCCCCCTGCTAAATAAAGGGAAGCAAAGTGGTTTATAAATATGAAATGAGAACAAAATTCACCAGTGGCAGGAACTGTTTTCCTGAGGTGTGCATCCCCATGTATACACACATATAGACGTGGCGAAGTCCTCTTTAAAGGTCAAGTGTGCCATCAAGGTTAACCAAAAAATCTATACTGATGCATGCATATACAGGAGAATATTGTCGATGTGGGGACATAAGTAAATATGACACAGGAAGGAAGGCAGGCCATGCAGTATGAGAGACCCAGAGAGTGGCATGGCTTCTTTATAAGAACAGCCCCGCTGGATCAGGCCCAAGGCCTAGCTACTCCAGCATCCTGTTTCCCACAGTGGCCCACCAGATGCCTCTGAGAAGCCCTCAGGCAAGAGGTGAGGCTATGCCATCTCTCCTGCTGTTGCTCCCCTGCAACTGGTATTCAGAGGCATCTTGCTTCTGAGGCTGGAAGTGGCTTATAGCCACCTGGCTCGTAGCCATTGATAGGCATGTCTTCCATGAATTATCTATAACACCAGCCCCTATATGAGGCAAGAGCTGGTCTGGTGGTAGCAAGCATGACTTGTCCCCTTAAGCTAAGCAGGATCTGCCCTGGTTGCATACGAAAGGGAGACTAGAAGTGTGAGCACTGTAAGATATTCCCGTTAGGGGATGGAGCCGCTCTGGGAAGAGCATTTAGGCTCCAAGTTCCTTCCCTGGTATCTCCAAGATAGGTCTGAGAAAGATTCCTGCCTGTCACCTTGGAGAAGCCTCTGCTAGTCTGTGTAGACAATACTGAGCTAGATAGACCAATGGTCTGACTCCGTATATGGCAGCTTCCTATGTTCCTATGTTCCTAAGAGGTGAAGGCATGCCCTCTCTCCTGCTGTTGTAGACTTGTCCTCCATGAATTTGTCTAGGCCCCTTTTCAAGCCATCCAAACTGGTGGCCATCACCACATCCTGCAGCAGAGAATTCCACGCATTAATTATGGGCTGTGTGAGAAATTTCTATTCAAAGCCAATGTATAGGGCAGGGGTTGTGGCAATGTGGCCTTTTGGTTCTGGTGTTCAGGTTACGGCTACACAAGTCCAGGTCTCTTGCAGATGATGGACTACAACTCCCATAATCCATGGGTGTTGGCCACTGTCACTGTGGATGATGGGAGCTGTAGTCCAACAACCCCTGGGAGTTGTGCAGCCAGCTCTGGTCACTGACCGTAAATAAATGTGACTTGGCTCTATTTGAGTTTATGCCCCTATATTTTATATCCCTAACTTGTAACTTCTTAATTTTGTTGTGATTTGTATTATTTTATTGTAAACCGCCCAGAGACACAAGATCTGGGCAGTATACAAAAATGTCAATTACATAAATAACTTCTAAGATTTCATGCATTGGGCAAAATGGGCTCCAGCCCATGAAGCTTCACACACACACACACACACCTACCTCTTTTTTGTCTGGTCGTAGACTTCTTGTCATAGACTGCTAGGGCTCCTTCTCTGGAATATGAGACGCTTCCAAGCAAAGACACACACACACACACACACACACACACACGAGACATGGCGCATTCTGGGAATAGGCATCCATGGCAGAAAAAAATGCATTGCTTCTAGTCCCCTGACAGAAAAATCAATGCCAGAACATGCTACTCTTTTCCCAGAATAGCTTTTGCGCTGAGGGGATTTGCGGTCGTGAAAGTACTGCTCAAACAAGCTGGCTGCACAGTGCACACAGCTTCTGCGGTGGGTAAAAAGCGACTCTTACGCAGAAAGCCAGAAAGAACGCTCCAGAAATCTCCGTGCCTGGGAAGCCCACACATTGGCAACGGTGTGATCAGTTGACTGCCAGACGCAAACAAAATTGTGAAATGTAAAAACAGCCCTGCTGGATCAGGCCCAAGGAAGCCCATCTAGTCCAGCATCCTGCTTCCCGCAGTGGCCCACCAGATGCCTCTGAGAAGCACACAGGCAAGAGGTATGTGCATGCCCTCTCTCCTGCTGTTGCTGCCCTGCAACTAGTATTGAGAGGCATCTTGCCTCTGTGGCTGGAGGTGGCCCATAGCCAGCAGACTAGTAGCCATTGATAGACCTGTGCCCTCCATGACTTTGTCTATTAGATCATAACATAACGGCACCTAAATTGAGATCCAGTGTGGCATAGCTGCTGTCCCGAGGCTTTGGGATGCACTCCCTGTTGAAATAAGAGCCTCCCCATCTCTGACAACTTTTAAAAGCTTAGTCAAGACACATCTGTACACTCAGGCTTTTGCTTAGATTTACAGTTTTAATAGTTCATACTTTTAACCTGATGGGTCCATGGGGAAATGACTTGAATAGCAAGCCAGAGGTTGCCGGTTCGAATCCCCGCTGTCATATTTCCTAGACTATGGGAAATACCTATATCGGGCAGCAGCGATATAGGAAGATGCTGAAAGGCATCATTTCATACTGCGTGGGAGATGGCAATGGCAAACCCCTCCTGTATTCTACCAAAGAGAACCACAGGGCTCTGTGGTCACCAGGAGTCGACACCGACTCAATGGCACACTTTACCTTTACTTTGAACATGTTTTAAATTTTGGGCTGTTTTCATTTTGTTTTAATAGTAATTTATTGTAAACCTCCCAGAAACGTTACTTTTGGGCAGTATAGAAATCTGATGGATAAATAGATAGTGGACGAGGACTGGAGAGACCTGAATTCAAATCCAGTGCTCCATGTCTCCGGGGGTGGGGGGGGGCATGTGTCTTTGCTTGGAAGCTTCTCATATTCCAGAGAAGTCACCCTCAAAACTCACTGTGCGACTCTGAGCCAGTCCCTTTGCTCTCAGCCCGGCCTACCTCACAGGATTGTTGTGAGGAGAAACCCCCATGGACAGTTCTCTGGGCTCCTTGGAGGAAGAGGAGGACATAAGTGTAGAGATAAACAAAGTGCCCTCTGCATTGTGCAGGGCATGGCCCCAAATATTGGGCTCACACTGAATTCAGACTTGCCCCATGACCCAGGTGGGCAACTGCCCCCTTTTAAAAGTGACCCTGGAAGTTTTGGGGGAATGGCTCTTTGAGAGGTGGGACGGAGGAAAAGTTGCCAGCAGCTTCCTCTTCTTTCCTTGCAAGTCATGAACGCTTTGCAAGGAATGTGAAGAGAGGCCGTCCTTCCCAACTTCACATGCGTCAGATTCATTCTAAAGAGCTGCTCTTATGGTGGTAGCAGTGGGATCTCGCCACATCAAAAATCTGCCACCTGAAGCAACAGCCTCCCCATGCCTCTTGATAGGGCCACCCCTGGGGGTGTGGGGTTAACCCCCAAAGGTACCAAAGCCAGGGAACCCCCCAGCAACAAAGTCATAATTAGTCCCTTGGAGGAAGAGTTCAGCTGCAAATGCAAGGATCTTACTTGCTGACAGGCTCCTTCAAGGTCTGCCTCTCAACAAGTTCTTGTTAAGTACAAACCTACCCAGCTTCCTCAAACACAGCTTATATACCCACTAGCATTGGCAGCATAGGAACATAGGAAACTGCCATATACTGAGTCAGACCATTGGTCTATCTAGCTCAGTATTGTCTTCACAGACTGACAGCGGCTTCTCCAAGGTTGCAGGCAGGAATCTCTCTCAGCCCTATCTTGGAGATGCTGTCAGCAAGGGAACTTGGAACCTAGATGTTCTTCCCAGAGTGGCTCCATCCCCTGAGGGGAATATCTTACAGTGCTCACACATCACATCTCCCATTCATATGCAACCAGGGCGGACCCTGCTTAGCTATGGGGACAAGTCATGCTTGCTACCACAAGACCAGCTCTCCTCTCCTTAATACTTTTAATTCTTTAATCACTACTGATTTCCAGCGGGTATATAAGCTGTGTTTGAGGAAGGTGGGTGTGAGTAGGTTTGTACCTAACAAGAACTTGTTGTTCAGTGAATATTCCATAAGCAGTAGGGGTGGCTGTAAAGATAGTGAGTATCATACCGTCGTGGAAGTGTGGACTTGTTTTTTTATGTATTACATCAATTTCTACACGATTTTACCTCTTATGCTATTTTTCCCACATTGGTATCATTTCCAATTGGTGGTTTTGTCTTCTCCTAGATTGTATATCATGATTCGTTTCAATTACAGATCTATTGGATTAAGTTGTTGCTTGCTTTATACTGAGTCAGGACATTGGTCCATCTAGCTTGGTACAGACTGGCAGCAGCTTCTCCAAAGGTTCATTCACACAAACACCTGTACGAGTGTACAAACCATTGTACACTCATACAGCATAATGTCTGAATTGGGCTTATGTCTATGCCAAGATGGAAAACATCTGTGAACTACATTTTACGTTTCCGGCAGGCTTCATAACACATTCCTTGATGTAAAAAAGATAGATACGTTTTAAAGCAAATAAGCTTTCTGGGAGTTTTTTGGTCAAAGTTGGACATTTAAAATCCTGGTAGCCATTGATAAATGATATACTAGCTTGATTTCTTATGCTGATCTTATATTCTCCAAATAACCCACGATTGGGTGGAATGGGGGTGTTTGACGATGTGATTCGTAGTGTGAAAATAGGGTGCTAAAAATACATAAGAGTGTCCCTATCTTTATCTATGAAATGCTGGAAAGTCGGTGTGAGCACAATTTATGTGAGCACAGACAGAGAGATACAACATGGTATGTGGGAAACCAAGATTTGAGGCCTCCAAATATGGTTCAGCTTTGGCAATCCCCTCCTCACTCAAATACGCACACTGTTGCCTGCTATACACCCAAATACTGCTAGAGAGCATCTCTCACATGCAGCGCAAGAAGTTTAAAATAGTTCCTTTCCATCGGAGAGAATTATTCAGTGTTAAATAAATATACCACGACCTAAAGCATAAACTTTGCATTTCCTGCTTTGCCAATGACTTCAGGATCTGAGCTGTCAGGGAGATATTTTTTAATGCAGCTCATAAACACAGAGGTGTGGAGTTCCTCTGGCTATCAGCGAATGTGTGGAGCACTTGGGGCATTTTAACGAGAGGAGTTTAAATGAGTTGTGCTTGCATGATTCTCTACTGGAAATGTAAAAATCCTGGCTGAAATGCACATTTCATTTCTAACGTGTATTCCTTTCCCACATTAACATGTGCACAAACAGCATATGAGAGGCTCAGATGTGCAAGTCTGGGGTGATGTACCTAATGCCGCTGAGGGAAAGTAACTTGCTTAGGGAGTAAGAGGTTGCCGGTTTGAATCCCCGCTGGTATGGGAAACACCTATATTGGGCAGCAGCAATATAAGAAGGTGCTGAAAGGCATCATCTCATACTGCGCAGGAGGAGGCAATGGTCAACCCCTCCTGTATTCTACCAAAGACAACCACAGGGCTCTGTGGTTGCCAGGTGTCGACACCGACTCAATGGCACGGCACAACTTTACTTTTTCTTACAAATATAATAAATAAGTGAATTCATAAATAAAAGTTTCATTTTGGAGTGAAATCTTGAAAACCGAAAATTTGCAGTCAGACCATGGAAACTGGAGTCCCAGCATAAAAGGCTTCATTCTCAACAGCTCGGTCCATGTCTGGAAGTGAGTATTCGGAAGAGAGGATTTTCTGGAGCATTCGTAGCACCTGAGTCGAGACAACTGGAGACAGATGACTCAGCAGTTTTAAAGTTCCATGTTCAGAAGGCAACGGTGATCTCTTGTGCTGCCTGCTGTCGCTAATGATGATTCATGCCACATGCTAAAGCCAAATGGGAACTGACATAATTAGGTCCAGCTGAGACACAAACTAGATGTGGGAAGAAAGAGAGGGAGAGCAGCCGTTTGACACACAGAGGCAGCTGGAAGATTTGGAGCCTAGTGAAAGTTAGCCTCACCTGCCCGGGAAGGCGACATCTGCAGATGCAATCACTTCATGGCCAGGAACATCTCCTCGTATGGAAGCATTGGACAGGAGAATGTGCACCTGGGCGATTTCTCTCGGCCATAAAGGTGAGATGGACATAGGGTTGCCATAGTCAAGCTTCCCAAATATGGGTGGTCTAATTTGCATATTATGCAAATTGTGCGGCAACTAATTTGCATTATTTATTTATTTATTTATTTGACAGATTTGTATACTTTACCTTCCTGCTCTGCCCTCCCATGTGATCAGATCCAGAGTAAAATCCGGGCAGCACATTTGAAATCTGTGTAAATCTGGGTGGAATTTAGCAGCTGGGTGAAGGAGCCAAAATCCGGGGGCTACCCTCAGTTCCGGGGGACATGGCAAGGCTAGACGGACTCAAATGCTGCCTTTGCAAGGGCTAGGAACCAGAAAACCCAAGGGAGCAAAGCAAACTGCAGATTAGATCCAGGCAATCAAGCCTGGTGTTTTGAATTTAATAAAATGCGGCCCTTGGAAGGATTGATTTTGAATGAAAAGGTAGGAGAGAGGAAGTGGGGCATCCTTTCCCTACCAGTCATTTTCCCCGAGCTCATAATTATCTCCCCAACTGTTTAGGATTCTAGATCAGGGGTTCCCAGCCTGCAGTACTCCAGATGAGGGGAAATTACAACACCCATCAGCCCCAGCCACAATAAATTGTGGGGATTCATTCATTTGATTTCAATTTCTATACCGCCCTTCCAAAAACGGCTCAGGGTGGTTTACACAGAGAAATAATAAATAAATAAGATGGATCCCTGTCCCCAAAGGGCTCACAACCTAAAAAGAAACATAAGATAGACACCAGCAACAGCCACTGGAGGTGGATAGGGCCAGTTGCTCTCCGCCTGCTAAGTAAAGAGAATCATCACGTTAAAATTTGCCTCTTTGCCAAGTTAGCAAGGGATGATGGGAATTGTAGTTCAACAACATCTGGAGTACCACCGGTTAAGAACCCCCTGCTCTAGAGCAGGGATTCTCAACCTTGGTTCCCCAGATGTTACTGGACTTCAGCTCCCATAATCCCCAACCAAAGGTCACTGAGGCAGGGGATTATGGGAGTTGAAGTCCAATAACATCTGGAGACCCAGCGTTGAGAACCCCTGCTCTAGATTATATATGTTTACCAAGGAGAACAGATTCCCCTGCTAACTGACTGAAGTGGTGACTCTCACACTTTCAAAGTGGTGATTCTCTTATATTTAGTAGGAGGGAAGGAGCCAGCCCTGTCTAATGACAGCGCGCGCGCACACACACACACACACACAGTGGCTGTTGCTGGTGTCTACCTGACAGCTCTTTTTAGATTGTGAGAGGACTAGGCTGGATTGAACAGGGGCAGTTCTCTCCCCCCGCTAAATCTAAGAGAGGTGCCTCTTTGTGAAAGTAAAGTACCCCAAAGGATGCATTTAACCCAGGACTGTAGCAGGAGTTGAGTGGGCCCTGGGACAAAAATGGAAGATGGGGCCCCTGCACTCCATGGCCTTGCCTTCTTCTCTTCCCTCCCTTCTTTTGAATGAGGACAAGATTCAGTAAGGGTCCCTAAGATCTTTTCATTGAAGTTCTTTTCAGCTCTGTGTCAGTTTCCAAAGGGAAGGGAGTGGGGGTGTCAGGCAGCATCTCTTCCTTCTCTCCTTGTGACTGGATGAAGCTCAGGGACTTTCCCCTCACTGTTGAGTTCATCAGTCAGGTTTAGGGAGGAGTGGGCTGATCCTGAGCACTAGCCAGCCAGAGGAAAAGAGGCGGAAAGGATGCTGCCTGATACTCCTCCCCTTCCACTCTTCAAGAGTATTTTTCTTGCTCAAATCCCCAGCTCAGGAACAAATGGCATGCCAATGAGCTGGAGAAGGGGCTGTTCAACAGGACCCCTTCCTTCAGGGGACCAGGGACATTTGTTCCTCCCACCCTCAACTATCGTTGCACCCCTGACTTAACCGATTCAAATGCCTGTCTGTTCATGGCAGAGAAATACGTACCTCAGACTTCATGTACAAATCCACTCTCAGAACTGGCACATTTATATATAAGCCCTCTCTGACTTGCTGCTGAAAGAACTTCCCTGTTACCTATGATAAGTGAGATTATTAGCACAGATCAGGACAGACACAAAAATAATTTGATATACACACAGAGAGAAACAGGCAGCAGGTGAGATCCAGAGGGAAGCGGTGGGGTAGTTCAGCTTATTTTTATCCAAAAGGCTAGAAGCTGCGGTTGGATATATTCTGTATCTTAAACATTTCAAACACCGTTTGTGCGGCTTTGACTGTAAATTATTTTAATCTTCATAATCCCCCAAGGAAAGCTGCTTATGTGCCTGTGGGCTGTCTGTGCAAAGAATATTGGGGGGTGGGGGGTGAAATTGTTGCAGGCAAGGCAACCAGCCATCATGCGGTGACTGAGGGGGCCCAGGGTAGGGAAATCTATGAAGCCCTTGGAGAAAAATGGGTTAAGAACCCTTCCCCACCACACCAACCTCCAGCTTCAATTTGCATCCTGCAGGGCTGAATTTTGTAAAGGGGAAAATGTGTGTGTGGAGGCAGGTATGACACATTTAAAGTAGGCATGTCAGAATAACCCTGGTCTTGTGGTTAAAGGTAAAGGTAAAGTGTGCTGTCGAGTCGGTGCTGACTCCTGGCGACCACAAAACCCTGTGGTTGTCTTTGTCATCTTCCTAGATCACTGCTGCCCAATATAGTACCCGCGGGGATTCGAACCGGCAACCTTCTGCTTGTTAGTGAGCATAAACTGTCCCCTTTTGCTAAGCAGGATGTTGGAAATTCTCTGTGGTGAGAGAATTCCTTTCTCATTATAGCAGAGTGCACAGAGGCACAACACAGCGGTAGTTTAGTTAGGCATGCGTGTGTGCTGAGAGTAAAGTAACTTGGAGCCAATTCATAGTTTCAAATCAATATAAAAGGCATTTATTAAGGAACTCCATTCTAGATAGGAAAGTGAGGAGTTAGGATCTCTAATCTATCTGTCTAGCTGGATGCAGATGGATTCTGCATCCTCTCTGCACAGATGGTGCAGGGAGAGAGGCTTGCCATGTTGCAAGGTAGGAGGCCAGGTAGGGAAGAAGAGAAGGAAGGAAGTTGAATTCCCTAAGAGTACCAATCTACATTTCAAAGGGATAGCATCAGAGCAGTGGAGAAGGGATGACCAATGTCTTGACTCTCTAGCCCTCTGACTTACTAGTCTGTCCTCCACTGTCTGAGGCAAAGAGACAGCGCAAAGTCCTTTAACTTCCAACACAGGATGCACTCTGGTTTGCATTTGAATAGGAGACTACATGTGAGCACTGGAAGAGATTCCCTCTAGGGGATGGGGCCACTCTGGGAAGAGCACCTGCCTGCTTGCATGCAGAAGGTTCCCAGTTCCCTCCCTGGCAGCATCTCCAAGACAGGGCTGAGAGAGACTCCTGCCTGCAGCCTTGGAGAAGCTGCTGCCAGTCTGTGTAGACAGTACGAAGCTGGATGGACCAAGGGACTAGATGGACCAACTCAGTAGAAGGCAACGTCCAATGTTCCTGTGCAAGCATCCGATGGAAGCGCCATCTCCTCGAGCATCCAGTTCCCCATCCAATGTCTGGGAAGCCCAGAAGCAATGCATGAAGCCAATGAGCCCCCTCCCCAGCAACTGGTGTTCAGTGATATATGGCGCCTGCACCGGCAGGTAATTGCCATGGATATCAGGGACGGTTCCAAGGGGTCGCAGGCACTCCTTCCAAAACCTCCCCCATCCACCCCACTGGAATGTGACAGGCAATACCTTCACAGTATGGTCCTAGAGCCTGAATTCTGATTCTGGGACGTTCCCAAGCTTTTGTGGCTGCATTGTGAGAGACATGTGTGTGAGAGTGAGATGTTCTCCTGCCCTGTGGAAGAGACCTGGTCTTGTGGTAGAAAGCATGACTTGTCCCCTTAAGCTAAGCAGGATCCACCCTGGTTGCATATGAAAGGGAGACTAGAAGTGTGAGCACTGTAAGATATTCCCCTTAGGGGAGGGAGCCGCTCTGGGAAGAGCATCTAGGCTCCAGATTCCTTCTCTGGCTTCTCCAAGATAGGGCTGAGAGACACTCCTGCCTGCAGCCTTAGAGAAGCCGCTGCCAGTCTGGGTAGACAATACTGAGCAAGATGGACCTATGGTCTGAGTTAGTATATGGCAGCTTCCTGTGTTCCTATGTTCGTGTGGTAAGTTCTTTGTGTAGAACTAGAGATGTTGCACCCTTGCTTTAACCCATTCAAATGCGTGTCTGTTCATGGAAGAGAAAAACAGATCTCGGGCTTCGTGTACAAATCCATTCCCAGAACTGGCACATCGTCTATATCTTTAATTCTCTAAGAGGTACCCATGGCTAATCCCATGCATGGCAGCTCTCGTGACGGTTCCGGCACTTACCAGCGACGGGCAGCCGGGGAGGAAGGAAACAGCGGGCGGGAGCAGGGAAGCTGGCGAGCAGGCCAGCATGCGGGGAAAGGAAGCAGCAGAGGGGAGAAGGAAGAAGGGGGGGAGAAGCCGGAGGGCAGGTGATAGAAAACAACAGCAGTTGGGCAAATGGCAGCGGCGGGAGGGGGGAGATGGTGGCGGTGGCGGGTGGGTGGCGAGAGGCTCAGATGCTCTGAGCCTGGCCCAGCAAGTTTATATATAAGCCCTCTCTGACTTGCTGCTGAAAGATCTTCCCTGTTACCTATGATAAGTGAGATGATTAATCTTTAAGAGGTCTCTGTTGCTTAGGAACATAGGAAGCTGCCATATACTGAGTCAGGCCATTGGCTCATCTGGCTCAGTATTTTCTACCCAGACTGGCAGCGGCTTCTCCAAGGCTGCAGGCAGGAGTCTCTCTCAGCCCTGTCTTGGAGATGCTGCCAGGGAGGGAACCTGGAACCTAGGTGCTCTTCCCAGAGCGGCTCCATCCCCTGAGGGGAATCTCTTCCAGTGCTCACACTTCTAGTCTCCCATTCATATGCAACCCGGGTGGACCCTGCTTAGCTAAAGGGACAAGTCATGCTTGCTACCACCAGACCAGCTCTGCGTTTAAAGAAGCCTTCTCTGATCAACCCAAGAACCACCAGCAAAAGCCAGTGTTCCATTGGGTTGGTAGGAGACTCCTTCAGCCTCCCAGGAGCCTGGGCAGCATCATAGCTTCCTGCCTGGTCAGCAACTAGGTAGGGTGAGACAGTGGCCCAGTTTAGACATAATATGGAACTGCAGGTTCAAAGGAGCCATGGTTCCACGTCCCCCTCCTCCTGCTCTCCCATCTGCATTCGGACGTTGGGGGAGGGGCCTCTCTGTGGTCAGTGAGACCGCAGAGAGGTGGGGGAGCTGGCTGTGCGGGCTTCCTTCTTTCCTGAGAGACAGCCCTCGCAGCCAATAGCAGCCAGAGCAAGGGAGGAGCTTCCTCCTTCAACTCCAACTCAAGAGAAGGCTAACAGCAGTGTCATGTTCGAACGTAACGCTGCCACTGGCAAACCGGACAATGGGACAACGAAACCTAAAGATAACCCCAAGTGAGAACTGGAGTTTGGGGAGGGGAACCACAAGTCCATTTTTGGCCTACTTTCCAAGAAGTGTATGAGATCACCCAACAGTGTGTGTGTGTGTGTGTGTGTGTGTGTCCCCACCATCAACTTCCAAACCAAATTGGGCACAGTTGTAGGTACACATAGGGACACCTCAATGGCGTAGTTTGTGATGATGTCATCCACCCCGATTCAAGATGGCGGATGCGTAAACCTTAGAGGCACAACTTGTGAACTGCCTAATCGATTGGATCCAAATTCGCTACAGCTGTAGGGACACATAGAGATGCCCCAGTGGCACGGTTGCTGATGATGTCATCTACCCCAATCCAAGATGGTGGACATTTGTGGCGCAAGTGGGCTAACTTGTGTACTGTCTAACTGATTTGAACCAAATTTGGTCCAGTTGTAGAGACAGTGAAAGGAAAGTAGGCAGATTAGTTCTTATTAGAACAACTTGTTTCCTTTAACTGCAGTTCCCCGGGGTTTGGACATTCAGTTAGCAAAACCAGAGGAGAAGGGACCTCCCGTTTCATATTTCCTCTGAACCCGGAACATATGAGCAGGGGTGATCTTCCCTTTAGCTTGCTCGCCCCAGTCTTTCTCGCCATGTGGTCTGGGATAGGAAGATCTGCAAAGCAGCTTGGAAAGTCTGGCCCGATTTTGAAAAATAAACAAACCCACCAGTATTTTCTAAGAGGAATCTGGCCCATTCCCTGAATATGTTTTTGAAACAAATGTCAGGCAAGCTCCATTAATAAGGCAAATCAACCTCCAAACTTAGTCCCCCCTGCCTCTATAAATATTTAATGTTTAGCAAAGTCCTTGCTCCCCTGATGAGGGTCTTTGCCATCCATTTGCTCCCTGAAACCTGTTGTTCTAGGGCAGGGCTGCTCAACTTCAGCCCTCCTGCAGATGCTGGCCTACAGTTCCCACAGCCCCTGTCTATTGGCCACTGTGGCTGGGGATTATGGGAGCTGTAGTTCAAAAACAGCTGGGGAGGGGAGCTGGCCCAGTATACACTGACTGGTAGCGGCTTTTCCAGGGTTTCAGGCAGGAGTCTCTCCCAGCCCTACCTGGAGATGGGAGGAAAGTTGGTCTTGTGATAGCAAGCATGAATTGTCCTCTTTGCTAAGCAGAGTCCACTTGGTTTTGCATTTGAATGGGAGACAAGAAGTGTGAGCAGTGTAAGATCTTCCCCTCCGGGGATGGAGCCGCTCTGGGAAGAGCATCAGAAGGTTCCAAGTTCCCACCTTGGCATCTCCAACACAGGGCCGAGAGAGATTTCTGCCTGCAACTTTGGAGAAGCTGCTGCCAGTCTGTGTAGACAATACTGAGCTAGATAGACCAGTGGTCTGACTCAGTATACGGCTGCTTCCTATGTTCCTATGCTGCCAGAGAGCGAACCTGGGCCCTTCTGCATGGAAAGCAGATGCTTTACCCCTGAGTTGTGTTTCTTCACCAGTAATTTAGATACGCAGGAAGCTGCCATATACTGAGTCAGACCACTGGTCCATCTAGCTCAGGATTGTCTACACTGACTGGCAGCAGCTCTCCAGGGTTTCAAGGAGGGAGAGCTGGTCTTGTGGTAGCAAGCATAACTTGTCCCCTTAAGCTAAGCAGGGTTGCATTTGAAAGGGAGACTAGAAGTGTGAGCACTGTAAGATATTCCTCTCAGGGGATGGAGCCGCTCTGGGAAGAGCATCTAGGCTCCAAGTTCCCTCCCTGGCAGCATCTCCAAGATAGGGCTGAGAGAGATTCCTGCCTGCAACCTTGGAAAAGCCGCTGCTAGTCTGTGAAGACAATACTGAGCTAGATAGACCAATGGTCTGACTCAGTATATGGCAGCTTCCTATGTTCCTATGTTCCTATGTACCTGAAGATGCTTCCAGGGAGTGAACCTGGGACCTTATGCCACTAACCTATGGCAGAAGGTTAGAACTCTGGGCCATGTTCTCAGGGCCATGTCCCACATTGTGGTCACTGCCATTATAGTGACTGCCAGTTACAGACGGCCGTCATTTTTGTGCTCTGAAAATGGCAGCAGCACAAGCTCTACACCCTAAGAATCAGGAAATCCTGGGGAGACAGGCACTGCTGAGCTGGGCAGCCCTGCTCTCCCTCCCTCATTCTGACTGGTTTGCAAAATGAGTCCCACGCCTGCTTAGGTGACCTCTGTCCAAGTGAGCAGACCACACGGAGTTGGGGGGCTTCCGAACTGAGGCTTCCAGACCCGGCATTGACGTGGATGTCCCAATAATGAGGCTTTTCCTGAAGCTCTGCACAGAAATATCGAGGCCGGCCAGTTTAATCAGTGCGAGAGAAGCATCTTCTCTGCCCTCGTCAAGATCGAGCTGCAATCCCAGCCTGCCAATTTGGTCTTCCTTTCTCTGTCAACAACCGATCGGCACCACATCTTGGAGCCCCTGGCTGGGCTCCCCAATCACTCCGCACAGCAGTCGCAGGAGTCTTTAAAAGCTATTGTCATCAGTCGCAAAATCAGACGTGATTGTTTTGGTGCCCTGATTAGACAATTGCCCGAGCACTTCAGATGACCATGTGACCCACCCCACCCCTGCTCAGCGAAATGATACGAGCAACAGTCGTATCGCCTGCAAGCTGAAGAAGAAGACAAAGCGGAACCAGTTTGATTCAGCTTACCCCAGACTATGGGAAAAACCTATATCGGGCAGCAGCGATATAGGAAGATGCTGAAAGGCATCCTCTCATACTGTGCGGGTGGAGGCAATGGTCAGCCCCTCCTGTATTCTACCAAAGACAACCACAGAGCTCTGTGGTCACCACGAGTCGACACCGACTCAACGGCACACTTTACCTTTACTCAGAAAAAGGGGTTTAAATGGTGGGGAGAATTTTAGACCTTGAACAATGGGGTTTGGCCATGAGCTGAGACATGCCATGGTTGGGGGCAGTGTTCCTCCTAAGGCATGTGTGTGCGTGCGCGCTCACATGTTTTTTAATGTCCACTCAGTTAATTTTAGATCCCTCTCAGGCTAAAGCAAGAAGGTCCCACTCGGAACGCATGTGCGCACACACTGCCTTAATACTGCCACCCAGAAAAAAATGCATTAAGCTCAATGATGAAAAAAATTATAAAGAACATTGATGAAGGGTGGGTTGGGTTTCCAGTTCTGGAACAAGCAGGCGAGACTCAAAGGGGTCGAAGGCAGACAACGTGGTTGAGACAGACTGAGATCAGGTAGTCAGCGAGGCTAGCTACAGGACTACTCTACAACCAGTTGCCAAGAACCCTGCGAACCCTGCGAACTTGGCAAAGAGTCACCTTTTAATGGGGCGATTCTCTTTTATTTATCAGGGGGAGAGTGACTGGCCCTATCCACCCCCAGCACAGCATCCCTCCAGTGACTGTTGCTGGTGTCTCTCTTACAATTCTTTTTAGATTGTGAGCCCTTCGGGGACAGGGAGCCATCTTATTTGTTTATTCTTTCTCTGTGCAAACCGCCCTGAGCCATTTTTTGGAAGGGCGGTCTAGAAACCGAATAAATAAATCAATAAAAGAATGGAGAGCTCCTCCTCGGAGATCGCATATAGAGGACCAGCAAGGCTCCAATTGGCCCCCCCAGCAGGGGCAGAGGGAGCTTTCCAGGGGCCGGGGGGACAGAGTCTGACCAGCAGCTCCCTCACCCCCTAGATCTTCTTTGGCGTGTGCCACAAGCCACACCCCTGCACCTGACACCTGACACAAGGGGGTGTGGCCAGTGCAGAGAACGGAGCTGTCATGGGTCCCCCAGCATAATTTCATTTCCTCTGTCAGTGGTTGGTGGAATCGCTGGAAGGGAAGCTCCTTTCCCTGAAAAGGGAAATGAAACTATGCCGGGGCTGTAACAGCCCTATTGTCTGCACTGGCCCCACCTCCTTGAGTCTGACTTCAGACACAGGGCAGGGGCCAATTCCTGGGGGGGGGGAGAGTCCATCATTCTCCCCATCCATCATGAAACGCTCACTGGGGAGGAGAGGGGGTGTGCCTTGCGTTCCCGGCCAGCAAGCACTTTGCTCACTGGCTGGGTGCAGGAGAGGGTGAGGGGCTGCCCTGGTTAAGGGGGAGCCGTGGGGGGCCCCCAGACTCTTGGGGCCTGGGGACAATTGTCCCCCCTTGCTGAGTGGTCACTACGCCCCTGCTCCTCAAGTCACCCGATTCCTCTTCAGCTGATTGGCAGTGACTCTCCAGGGTTTGAAAGAGAGAAATAGGAACATGGGAAGCTGCCATATACTGAGTCAGACCCTTGGTCTATCTAGCTCAGTATTGTCTACACAGACTGGCAGAGGCTTCTCCAAGGTTACAGGCAGGAATCTCTCTCATCCCTATCTTGGAGATGCCAGGGAGGGAACTTGGAACCTTCTGATGCTCTTTCCAGAGCAGCTCCATCCCCTGAGGGGAATCTCTTGGACACATTATGCAAAGACCCAGCTCCCTTTAAAAGTCCATAATGTTGGGGAAAGTTGAAGCAAAGAGAAGAAGAGGACACCAGCAGCAAGGTGGATGGATTCAATTACGACAGCAATGAATGCACCACTGAGAGACCTTCAAGGCCACGTTGAAGACAGATCATCCTGGAGAGAGTCTCTCTATGTGGTCACTAAGAGTTGACACCGACTTGATGGCACTTAATCAATCACTGCGGATAATAATGGCCCAAAATACTTGTTCAAGCCAAGATATTAATTGTACAAAGATCCAAGGCAGGAGCTCCCAACCTTGGGGGCCCCAGATATCTTTGTAAGAAGGTCCACTCTTAGGTCCCCAACCTTTGTCCCTGTTATGCCCCCACCTGAGGACTCTGAAGAAGAAGGGGGGTGACTGGACTTACTGGGAACCGGGAAACATTGGAGGAGAGTCAGGTTCGTGATCCGAGTGGAAAGGCATCTGAGACGAGCCATGGTGAGCAGTTGCCATGGGAGGAGCCCATGGGCCAGAGTAGTCTTCGGAGGGAAAAGTTGGTGTCTGAGCAGGAGGCCAAATGTACGTTGTCTCCCGAATGGCCGTTGTCTCCTCCCGAATGGCCGTTGTCTTCTCTTGATGCTGGCAAGAGAAGCATCAACAGTAGGTTATGGAGTTGGGAAAGCAGCAGCCAGATATTGTCAAGAAGGCAGCAAGAGACTGACTGAATTTATAGCAGCTGCCAGGGGTGGAGCAGTGATTGCGTGCACCTGGCTGTGGGCTAGAAGTTCTGCAGGTTGTGCCCTGAGCAGATTGCTGGAGACAACCCGTCTAACCAGCTTTCATGACTCTAGTCTGCTGGATTGTGAACCTAGAATTCAGACCTTCAAAATTCTGCTAGTGATGTGCACGAACTGGTCCGCAGGCCATGTTAGAGGCCTGCGAACCGGTTTGCAAGTGGCCCAGTCTGGCGGTTTGAGGGTTTTTTTTCTCACTTTAAGGGCAGCTTGTCCACATCCTCAGGAGTCACAAACCTAACCACCTGATCCAGCCTAACCACATTAGAGGAATTTCTGGACACCTCCACATCAGACACCGCAGTAATTGTGGAGTCTGAGTCTAAGTTGGCCCGAATAAGAGAACTAATTAAAAACATCACAGTGGGTAACTGATGGTTACAAATTCTGATTTAAGGGAGGAGGGGCACGTACAAGCCCTCTCACAACCCTGAACAATGCTCCTGGACTTGAGTTTATGGATGCAACACGGACAGAAAAGAATCACTTCTTTGCTGCATGTATTACCTGAGCATAGATCTTCAAATATGCTCTATGTTGTAACTTGAGTCGAGTCTTTCTCCATTTGGGCTCCAGTCATCTACTTTGCTGCTTCAGCCACCATAGTTCTTCCATACACCAAGGAGCCAGTTTTGTAGCAGATCGGAGAGGACACTTAGGAGTGAACTAATGATCTTTGCTAACTGGGCAAAGAGGCACCTTTTTAATGTGGTGATTCTCTTTACTTAGCAGGGGGAGAGCAACTGGCCGTATCCATCCCCAGCACAGCATCTCTCCAGTGGCTGTTGCTGAGGTCTATCTTATGTTTCTTTTTAGATAGTGAGCCCTTTGGGGACAGGAAGCCATCTTATTTATTTATTATTTCTCTATGTAAACCGGTTTGAAAACTTTTGTTGAAAAGCGATATATAAATATTTGTTGTTGATGATGATCATATCTAATGCCCTGGTGAGTTTGCTGTTCTAATTCTTCATATGGGACAAGGCACTCTCTCAGATAACCCAGTCGCAAGCCATTTACAGAGCTGTCTTCTACAGAGTCAGACCCTTGGTCCATCTAGCTCAGTATTGTCTACACAGACTGGCAGCAGCTTCTCTAAGGCAACTGGCAGTCTCTCTCTCAGCCATAACTTGGAGATGCCACGGAGGGAACTTGGAACCTTCTTGTTGAAGTTAGAGCTGCTTCATCTCTGATAACCTCTGGCACCACCTAGAGATGTACATATCAGACGGTAGGAAAATATGATAAATAAATAATAAAATTATATACATATATAAATTGTATTAAATGTATTTTATAAATCCATATATATATATATATATATATATATATATATAGAGAGAGAGAGAGAGAGAGAGAGAGAGAGAGAGAGAGAGAGAGAATGTATTCCATAAAATGTATATAAATGTATTAAATCAGCAGAGAACAGAGCTTCATTACAGTCATAGACCAATATACAATGAAATACAAACAATGCATCAGGTAAATAAAATTTTTAAAAAGAGAAGAGACAAATGTATAAACTACTTATGAAATGCATTGCTAAAGATCAGATCGAGTTTTGCAGATTATAAAACAAAACCTGGCCACTATATTAATAATTTTTTCATCTGGGTTAAGTAATAAAAACTTCAAATAAAAATCATCAGAGTGTCCTAAAAACTTAGACAATAAGGGGGAGATTAGTCTCCAGCGGGCTTCCTTAAAAAAATTCACAGCATAAAATTGAATGTGTACTGGTCTCCACTTGGCCAGAACCGCAAGGGCAGAGGCGGGCCGGGAAAGGGATGCCCTTGAACCTGCCCTCTAAAATGGCAGATGGAAGGGTGTCCATTCAGGCCAATGTCAATGCACGTCCGAATTTGGGGATAATAATAGAATACAGATAGCCCACTGGCTTGAGATTGAACAATTGCGCCCCGAGAGAGATGGTCTTAGAAATAGAATGTATTAAATAAATACATGTAGTATACTTCTGCATATAAAGGTATTATCTATCTATCTATCTATCTATCTATCTATCTATCTATCTATCTATCTATCTATCTATTATATTACATAAATGAAACATTACATATTACATAAATGAAATAAAGCCCTGCCACACGCTTCTGTGGCATTTGCCGAACATAAAAATATGATGCTTCCCTTTGAACTGAGCATTTGCTTCTCCTGCTGTAGTCCTCAGAGGCTCACCTCGTGACTCTGGCTTTGATCCGAAGGCAGCCTTTTCAGCCTGTTCAACTGCATCCACGGACACCCATCATGGCAGTTCTGATGTGCTGTGCTGGAAACCTGAAGGAACACAGCGAGGACAGTTATAGCCTCAGATTCTCTTCCTTCTGGATGGGTCATGACCTTCTTTGGAGACATCCTCTTCCCAGCCTCTGCGTAGCAAAATACTGCAGGGGTGCCAGCGGACATGGATCCTGCATGCTGATTGGTTCCCCTTTCCGAAAGTGATGGGAAGCTTCTGGGAAGCTCTTGCGAGATCTGTCCCTTACAGAGGAAAGGGGGGTGTTACGGTGTCTGTTTGAGGATCTATAGTCATTTCAAGTTGGAAGAAGGCAGGCAATGCATGCTGTGCCAATTTCAAGGAAGAAATCTGTACAAGTTCTGGAATCCAGCACGTTCAGAGCTCACAAATACACTGAGGTCATTCACACTGTCAAAAACTGTGTTCTACCCTGGTTTAGGAGCTATGTGTACCCCCAATTTTTGGTTGTGTGGAAGCAAGCTACTCAGGTTTCTATCCTACAACACCATCACTTCTATCCAGGTTTCCACACAACCAAAAATTTGGAGCATACCCAGGTAGAACATGGTTTTTGATTGTGTGAATGACCTCACTGCTTGCCTACATTTGTTAGTCCTCCCACTCTCTAGAACTGGGATTGATTATTGTGGTGGGCTGGAGTAGCGGAGGGTTAAAGCCTGGACATTCCCATGAGCATATACTGGAGAGTCCATTCATGCTAGGAAGCCTGGGAAACAGACTTTTCTTTCGGTCCCTGACCAGGAAGCCTGGGGAAAAGTTACCCAGGACCACTGGTGTCAACAAACACTTCCTTCCGAAGCAGTCCTGTGGCATTCCTAATAGTCCTATTTTTTCTGACCGGGTGCCAAAGCTGAGAGATGGTAATTTGCCAAAAGCCATTAGGCCTGTTCACACCATTGTTTGAATCAAGGTTTAATGTGGGTTACCAACATTGAAGTTTTTGTGTGAACCCATGCCGAGGTGGCTTATGGCCTGAGACTCTCACTTTGGCATGGGTTCACACAAAAACTTCAAAGTCGGTAACCCACATTAAACCTTGATTCAAGCAATGGTGTGAACAGGCCTATTGAACTGGGACCATGTTCAGCATGTTTGTTTTTAAAGCCCTCATCTAGGTCCTTTTTATCCACTGAACAAGAGGTTGAGGATCCTCAAGAGTGATTAAAAGTGTGCCCCCTACTGGGGAGGAAACAGTTTGGGGACCAAATGGAAGCTGGAGACACCTTTCCCCCCTTTTGTCCCACTTTTCCCTGCATCAGACTTGCTGGAACCATCCGTGTAAAAATGGCTAAATATTTTTCATGAGATCATCACATGTGACACCTTGAAGAGTCAGCAGGCCGTGTGCCTCGGGACCTGCCGAGATGAAAGCAAAGGCCAATGGTGAATCTAATGCATAAAACGCACCACGATGACCTTTCACAGTTTGCCCAACGCTTCTGTTGTCCCTCTCTCTACAAAGTACCCTTAAGGGGTTTCCAGACAGAACAGGGAACAGCACAGAGTGTCAGGGACACTGGTTATGGGCCTGACATCCCACATAAGCTGTCTGCTTATCCTAGCTAGTACAGGAGAGATGGTATAGGGGTAACAAGCATGAGTCGTCCCCCTTGCTAAGCAGGCTCTTCCCTGGTTTGTGTTTGGATGAGAACTACACGTGTGAGCACTGTAAGTTATTCCACTTAGGGGATGGGGTCACAGCTCAAGCATCTGCATGCTTCAGAGGCATAGCTAGGGAAAATAGCGCCTAGGGCAAGCACTGAAATTGCGCCCCCTGTCCAAATATATGACACCCATCTTTCCAATAACTTTACCATAATATCAGCTCAAATATGCAAGTCAAGCTTGTTAATCTTTTAATATTTCAAAAACTATTTAGGAGTGGATGTAGCCAGGCCAAAAAAATGCTGGAAAACTACAAATTTCAGTATGCTGGGGCTCATGAAATACCCCAATACTATGTGGAGGTGTACTTGGAAAACTAAACAGAAGTGCCTGTCTAATTCTCTACTGTGCATTGTAGCATCACTATTACATAAGTTTTAAAAATAAATGGAGAATTTGACTTTTCCCAGATACTAGGGCCTTGCAGAGGCCATTTGAGCATGCGAAGTGGCCATTTTGTTTTCAGTGGCCATTTTTTAAAGAAAAACTTCATTTAAAAAAATTGCGCCCCCCTTCAAGTGGTGCCCGGGGCATGTGCCCTGCCTGCCTTACCCTAGATACGCCCCTGGCATGCTTGCATGCAGAGGGTTCCAAGTGCACTCCCTGGCAGCATCTCCAAGGTAGGCCTGAGAGAGACTGTTGGAGACGCTGCTGCCAGTCTGGGTAGCCAATACTGAGCTAGATGGACCAATGGTCTGACTCGGTAGAAGGCAGCTTCCTAGGTTCCTATGTGTGAATAGCAGACCAAGGACTGGCAAAACCAGCTGGCCAATGGTTATCAACCATCCTCTCTTTTTATCCTAAGGCCCCCTGTTAGCAGGAATGTTCTCTTAACAAGGCCAGGTGAGGCAATAGCCTCAGGCTGCAGATTACTGGGGCATCAATCAGGTGGCTAAATCCCCAGCAGCAGCACCGCTGCTGCCATCATCAGAGTAGCTCTTTGGGACCAATCAGACCCTTGCAAATTTTGCAAAGATTTCAAGAAGCAACAAGAGAGAAGAGGAGGCTGCTGGCAAAAGTGCTTCCTCTGTTAACCTCATTTAAGGGGGTGGGAGTAATTTTAGGTGGTTTGCTGCTGGAGCCACGTGGAGAAATCAGGCTAGGCTCCCTTAGCCTGATTTCTCCTGGTCGTGGGAATAGCTTCAGGGTCTGCCCTGGTTTGCATTGGGATAAGAGACTATGAGGTCATTCACACCATCCAAACCAGGTTTGGGAGCTGTGTGTGCTCCCCATTTTTGGTTGTGTGGAAGCAAAGTAGGAAGAAAACTTGGGTAGAAGTGATTAAGGCTCTTCCCACGATCCATGGAAAGCGGGCGAAGGGAGCGTAGCCTGCTTTCTGTTGGTCATGGGAACGACTGGGCTCACAGGCAAGTCCAGGGCTCCCAAGGTGGCTAGCCTGCCTAAAGCGCCCTCTCCTTAAA
Organism: Hemicordylus capensis; assembly: GCF_027244095.1. NCBI lineage: Eukaryota > Metazoa > Chordata > Lepidosauria > Squamata > Cordylidae > Hemicordylus > Hemicordylus capensis. The sequence goes on along the minus strand of NC_069666.1, from coordinate 18,940,594 downwards.
TGGGGTTAATGAGGCTAAGGCCGCTCTGCCCGCGGACCTGACAGAAGCTCTTCTCATGGACTGTGAGAAGAGCTTCATTGGGGCTATTCTGATGATCACAAAATTCAGGATAGGAAAGCCTAACCCGACTTTTGTGGGTCGTCAGAACCACCGGGCTCGCAGCCGAGCCTGGTGGTTCTGGAGCGGCTAACCCGCTCCTGTAGACCGCCCCTTAGCCCGGGTTTGCAGAGCGAGAGCTCCGCAAACCCAGGCTATCTGCTCGTGAGTAGCCACGGTGCGGCTCCGTGCCACGGCTACTCATGAGTAGACCCCCGGCCAGGAGGCTTAAAAGCAGCCTCCCAGCTCAGGGGTCTCCCCAGTATGCCCTGTGCATTCATGCAGGGCATACTGGGGCTTGCGGGGGTCGCGCAGCCTCCGAGCTCCCCAGCCCCCGCCAGCTCTGTCTCGCAGCCGGCAATCGTGTGGGCGGCCAATCCGGCCTCCCAGAGCTCCCTCCCCGCTCGTGAGCGAAGAGAGCGGGCATAGCCCGCTCTTCCCACTCACTTCCCCAAACCGGGTCTCACGGATCATGAGACCTGGTCCATTGTGTGGAAGCAAGGTAGGAGGAGACCAGGGTAGAAATGATTGTGTGCAATCAGGGTAAGAGGAGAACCTGGGTAGAAATGATTGTGTGGAAGCAGGGTAGGAGGAGAACCTGGATAGCCATTCCTCCTACCTTGCTTCCACACAATCACTTCTAGCCAGGTTCTCCTCCTACCTTGCTTCCACACAATGAAGCTCTTCTCACAATCCATGAGAAGAGCTTCTGTCGGCCTTGTGGGGAGATCACAGAGCATTTGAAGATCTGTGCTGGGGGTGGAGAGGGCCATTTACTCTCCCCCTGCTAAATAAAGAGAATCACCCGTTAAAAGGTGCCTCTTTGCCAAGTTAGCAGGGGTTAACTTGTTAAATTAACTCCCTGCTCCCAGCAGAAGCCGGCAATCATCTGGGCGGCCGATCCGGCCACCCAGCAACATGGATGGGATTGTCTGTGGCGCAGGTAAGATGTTCATGGCTCCCTCCCCTTGCCCCATCCAAGCCCATCCTCTAATCGTGAGAATGGGCTCAATGTGTTGTGTGTTTTTATCTACGGTTTTATTGTTGTGTTCTCAGTCTCCCAGGTAACAGTTTGTTATGGAGTGGCTAACAAAGTTGTTGTTATCATCATCATCATCATCATCATCATCATCATCATCATCAGACCCAAGTCTGAGAATGCCTACGTTAGGCAATGGGGCTGTAGTTCAGTGGTAGAGCAGAAGGTGGCGGTCCCAAGCTCAGTCCCTGGCAGCATCTCCAAGGAGGCCTGGGAAGGACGCCTGCCTGGAACCTTGGAGAGCTGCTGCCAGTCAGTGCCTAGAGCTAGACAGACCAATGGTCTGACTAGGCATTGATAAGGCAGCTTCCTAGGCCTTTTGGGCTCAGCATTGGCTGGTTGTCAAGGGGAGGCAATAGCTAGCAGACAGCTCCAAAGACCTGGAAGGCAAGGCACCCTCAACAGGTGAGGACGACAGCCATTTTTGCCTTATCTGGCAGTGTGGAAAGAACAGAAGTTTGGGGAGAGGGGGAGAGTCAGCTCTTGGAGACGAGCACCGCCTGTTTGTGTCCCTGCGCCCCCATAACACCTGCTCCACCTGTATTGTTTATAAATAAACCCAGAATGACAAAAACAACCACAAGCCTCCAGGCCTGCTCTCTCCCCCGCAGGGAAGTCAGCCTGCAAAGGCTGCTCTGAAATTGCCGCTGCTCAGAGGAAAGGAGAACGCACAAGGCAACCGTCGTGCCGGCTTCCCATCCCTCTGCTCCAAAAAGCTGCATGCCTTCTCCCACAAAACACTCCCAATATTATTATTATTTACATTTTATATCCCGCTCTTCCTCCATGGAGCCCAGAGCGGAGTACTACAGACTTAGGTTTCTCCTCACAACAACCCTGTGAAGTAGGTTAGGATGAGAGAGAAGCGACTGGCCCAGAGTCACCCAGCAAGTCTCACGGCTGAATGGGGATTTGAACTCGGGTCTCCCCGGTCCTGGTCCAGCACTCTAACCACTACACCGCGCTGGCTCATGTCATGGCACATGTCTTGCTTCGGAGTCCGTTTCTTCCTCATCCTCTCCATTGTACCGGCTTCCCTGCTCTCTAGCCAGCCTTCTCCTTTCCACACACACCCAAATGCAAAGCTCAGTAAAACATAGTCATGCAAACATAGGACGCAGCCGAGGGTATTCTCACGACCGCAGGAAAGTCAGCGAAGGAAGCCCGGCCACTTTCCTGCGGTCATGGGGAGCACCAGAGAGCCGTGCAGTTCCTGGCAGTTAGCCTGTTTAAGCCCCCCCCCCTTAAATGAGGTTAGCGGAGCGCATGGCCTCCAGGCCTCGGGGGTCTCCCCAGAATACCCCTCGCAATCACATGGGGCATTCTGTGACTTCCAGGAGCCGGGCGGCACCCGATCCCCACCGCCCCTAACAGCTCCGTGACGGGCTGGCCAAGCCCAGGGACAGCTCCCTACTCATCTGCGGGGAGAGCGGGCTAAGCCCACTCTCCCCCCGAGCCTGATGAGCCTCTCCACACTGCTCCTGCGGAGAGCCTCACCATCTAATAGAGTGCAACATAATCACACGCAACCGTCTAATCTCGGAAAACCTAGAGATCATTCACACAATCAAAAACTGTGTTCTAGCTGGGTTTGGGAGCTGTGGGTGCTCCCCCAATTTTCAGTTGTGCGGAAGCAAGGTCTGAGGGGAAAGCTACCCAGGTTTTCCTCCTACGTTGCTCCCACACAACCCATAATTGGGAGCACACACAGTTCCCAAACTCAGGTAGGACGCACTTTTTGATTGCGTGAATGACCTCATTGTGATGCAAACATAGGAAGTTGCCATCTAACGGTTGAGTCAAATCACTGAGCCACAGAATATTGTCTGCTTTGATTGGGACTGACCTCTAAGGCATTCTTAGCAGTTCTACCACTGAGCGACAGCCCCACCCCTTCACGCTCTCTCTCTCTCTCTCACACACACACACACACTAAGCTGCCGTATACTGAGTCAGACCATTCGTCTATCTAGCTCAGGATTGTCTTCACAGACTGGAAGCAGCTTCTCCAAGGTTGCAGGCAGGAATCTCTCTCAGCCCTATCTTGGAGAAGCCAGGGGAGGAACTTGGAACCTAGATGCTCTTCCCAGAGCGACTCCATCCCCAAGGGGAATATCTCACAGTGCTCACACTTCTAGTCTCCCATTCAAATACAACCAGGGAGGCCCCTGCTTAGCTAAGGGGACAAGTCCTGCTTGCTACCACAAGACCAGACCAGAGTGCTCTCTCTCTCTCTCTCTCTCTCTCTCTCTCTCTCTCTCTCTCTCTCCCCCCTCTCTCTCCCTCTCTCCCTCTGGCTCTGCCTCCCCCCGAAATTTTATTTCTGTTCTTTAGAAGCTACATGAAGCTGACAAAACAGACAGTGGATTGGGAAAAAAATATATAATTACTTCCATCGTCATCACTTGTGCAGCCACTTAGTCCAAATACTCTGCTGCAACGAAGCCTAAGTCCATGTTATAGAAATAAACACCTAGACTTCCCTGCCCCCATCTCTCTCTTTCTTCCGTTGTCTTCCCAGCCGACGAGGCAGATCATTTTTATTTGGGACATTCCTTTCATGAAGGGTTTTTCCAGATAGGCATGATCATTCAGACATTACGTTTGAGGTGTTTCCCCTCTCTGCTGGCAATATCACTACCAGGGGTGTAGCTAGGGGAGAGGGGGCCCGTGTTCACCCCTCTCTCCGGCAGACCCTCAGAGTGAGGGAGATATTGAAGAAGATAGGAAGGGGTGGAACTGGGGGGGGGGCTGGGTTCTTTGAACCCATCTGCTCGATTATAGCTACCCCTGATCAGTACTGACAAAAGTGACAATTGTTTCCTGCTCTCCCCCTCCCCATTCCCTTGGTGGCATCCCCAATCTCCGTCCCCCTCCCCATTCCCAGGTGCTCTTGTCTTTCATTCTTTTCATAACAATGGGCTTTGGTCACTGCAGGTGGGGACCACTGTTCCCTCTAACAGGGATTCCCAAATGTTGTTGACTACAACTCCCAGCATCCCCAGCCAAAGGCCTCTGCCGCTGAGGATGCTGGGCGTTGTCCTGACCAACGCCTCGGAAACCCTGTTCGAGAGAACAGTGCTGGGGATTATGGGAGTTGTGGTCAACAACATCTGGGCAGCCTTGTTACAGGGATCGCTGACTACATCTCAGCCTCAATATCAACCCCCCTACTTCCAATCCTTCCTTTAAAAAAAACCAACAACCCTCAAATGCTTCCTGCCGTATCAATCTATCCTACCGATTACAAAATATCTCCTTCTGCAGTTTTCATAACGGCAGCCTTTCCCTTCTTTCTGTCCCGATTGCCCTCTCTCTTCCACATGGCCACATACATCCAGGTCTGCCTGCCAAGAGATGCATGCCAAAGTCTGCTACCCCCTCGAAAGAGCAAAAAAAAAAGGCCCCTTGAGTTCCCCGAGAAATCCCAGCTGCGACCGTTGCCGAATGACCTCGGTTGGTTTGGCTTCCTTGATGGTCTCCCTGCCCTCCCATGAGGCTTGACACAAGACTCCAATGGCGGTAAAGTGATACCCCTGAATTAAGAGGCAAGGAAGGAAGACAGCAAGCCTCCCAGTCTGGTTATTTTTATATGTTCTTTCCCTTCCTTTCCGAAGGGTAGATTACCACATGTCCTTATCTTATTTTAGATTTGCCTTGCAGCGAGAGAACAGCCTCACAGAACTTTCCAAATAACTGCACTGGTGCAGTGAGAAGGGGCAATTTTTGAGGCTCACCCCTTTGGTAGGAAGCCCTCTGTGCCACCTGGAAATATGTCCCCGGGGCCTGTGCAACTTCAGGGACATATTTTCGGGTGGCACAGAGAGCTTCCTGGGGAAGAGGAGGGTGTCAAAAATTGCTGCTTCCCGCTGCACTGGTGCAGTTAGTTGGGAAGTTTTATTAGGCTGCTTTCTTGCTGCAACAGTGCATGCTTGCTCTATATGTCAGCCAGTGACTTGCTGAGGGGCTCAGAACAAGCCCCATGGACAAAGGGCAGTGATTCCTTTAATTTCTAAAATGAGACATGTTCATGTCTAGTTCAAGGGTGTACAAGAGGGGGAAAACATTTTTTGCTTCTGTAAACAAGGGTTTGATAAACTTGGGTCCTCAGATGTTGCTGAATGATAACTCCCATCTTTCCTAGCTGGAGAATGATGGAGATTGCCCAACATCTGGGGACCCATGTTGGAAAAGCCATTTGTCTTTGCTGTTCAATGCTCCATCCATTTCAGCCTTGCTTCATTCATTAGATTCATGTTTTTACAAGTGATAGGAACACAGGAACATAGGAAGCTTCCATATACTGAATTAGACCATTGGTCTATCTAGCCCAAGGTTGCAGGCAGGAGTCTCTCTCAGCCCTATCTTAGAGATGCTGCCAGGAAGGGAACTTGGAGCCTTTTGCTCTTCCCAGAGTGGCTCCATCCCCTGAGGGGAATATCTTTCAGTGCTCAAATGTGATCTCCCATTCAAATGCTTGCTACCACAAGACCAGCTCTCCTCTCCTTTTATCCCCTCATCTCCATAAGGAATGGTGGTTTAACTCACAGTGGGACAGAGCTGTGGGCTTTTTCCTTTTCCTTTCAAAATAGCTTCAAATAGAACAATGTGGGGTGTTGGGGTGTCATCACAACCACTACTGATAGCTACCATCTCCACCATAACCTGAGGATGACCTTGCTGTCATCCTTTGGCTCAGAGGAGCCCCTTGAAGACTTATGAGCCCAACCAAAGGTACTGCCAGAGCCATCATCACCAGGCAAGAGCCTTTTAAACAACAGGGTCTCTGCCAGAAAAAGGGTGGGACCAATCCACTCTACCTGGGCAGCAGCTATAGAAACCAGGAGTCCACTCCAAGCATCTGCTGGAACAACATCCATTTCATGCTACTGTGTTCAGATCTCTTGATCTGCTTGGAGCTATCCAAGGTTCTGAATTCTTTTCCCTTGTTGCTCTCTGAGGTCGGTGGCCTTCCCAGATCCCTGCCTTGGCTCAACATGACAGTTTAAGAGACTGCCCAGAGACATATGTTTGTGGTGATGTAAAAATACAATCAATCAATCAATCAATCAGTGGTGGACAGGGGGTTGGACAGTGAGCAGGGCCCAAACAGAACAAATGACCCATTTGACATTAAGATCATTCAGGCTCCATAGACATTCATTTCGTAATGAATTGAAATTGGACCGAGTGGTCCTGATTTGGTTCAGTTGTCCATTTGTCATAAAACTAACGTACCTCCCTACCATAAATGTACAACTGGAAGGTTTAATTTGCCAGTCTTCAAGCAAAGTGTGTGGGGCGGGTTCCATAGAAAATCCATTGTTCAGAGTCTGGCTGTTTCTGTTTGTATTGCAGTGCCTGTACTACTGTCAATATCAGCTGACACCCACAGATGTTTTGGTGCACACCTGTTTTGCATGCAGTCACATTGCATCATGGATTTTGTAGTTTTTAGGCTCCACAAACAGATTTTCTCACCTTTGCTTCTTGCTTCTGTGAGCATGACAATGGCTTAGGGCAAAGGTGCTAAAACTGTTGTTGATACCGCTCCAGTAGCATTGACTCTTTATACCTTCTGTCCTATAGACCAGGGATTCTCAACGTTGGGTCCCCAGATGTTATTGGACTTCAACTCCCATAATCCTCAACGAAAGGCCACTGGGGCTGGGGATGATGGGAGTTGAAGTCCAATAACATCTGGGGACCCAATGTTGAGAATTCATGCTATAGACTACTATGACCATTGGGAATAGAGATAGTAAGGAAGGCTCTGCCTCTTTGTCTTCCTACTTTTGTTGTCTCTCTCTCTGCTCTGGCTTTCTCTGACTGATAGACCGATGGTCTTGGGTCTCCCCCTTCTCTTCTTACCTGCTTGCTGCATTTTTACTTTTCCTTCTTCCTTGTTCTGTTCCTGCACTATGAAGACATAGAAAGCTCAGGGACACAGGCTTTCTATCTAAGTATGTAACTTCCTTAAGAAACCTTTATACATTTTTGGACCTTAAATGTCTGTCTCTAGATACTCTTAACAGGCTTGGTTCTTCTTACAGATGCTTGCTCTGCTATAATTGGGGTCACTAAAATCCTTTCCCTACAACAAAAATATTGTGAGAGTCAACAATGGTTTGGCTCTCATGTCTCCTCGTTTCACTTGCAAGGAAAAGATCCAAACATGATTAAAATGTCATTGTTTTGATCAAGAGCTGGAAGTCACAACACATCAGTACTCTGATTTAGCAGGGCTTAGCCTGTTTTCGGACCAAGGTCCAGCCCTCAAACATATGAAGTATTAAACAAAATCCCTTGAGTACATACAGAGTGATTTTCCTTCAGTACTGATTTATAGGGAAGTGCAAATCAATTCAAATTTGAATCAGTTTGAATGTGGGTGATTTGAGTGATTTGAATTCGAATTGAATCACCCTTAAAGGGTCAATTCAATCCAAATTCGAATCAAATTTTTGAAATTTAATTCAAATTTGATTCCAGAGCTGTTTGGCACCCTTTAAAAACCATTCAAGCCCTCTGATTGGTTAAAAAAGGTACCAAAACAGAGTTGAATCGATTCAAATTTGATTTGAATTCAAATCAAATTTTTGGACCAGCTTTGAATTTGATCCAAATTTGAAATGAATTTTCAGAATTTGATTCAATTTTTAAACCAATCAAAAAATTCATTTCTTGCACATCTCTACTGAGTTACCACAACCATTCCTCACATATCTCAGATTAGGATCAAATGCTTCCGGGATAGAGGCTGGCATCCCGACTAGTGCTGCACTTGTGCAAATATGCCACACTAGTGCAAATACGTTGTGTTAGCTAGCTCCACTAAACTGGGCGCTTGCGTTCCAGACTAGTGTTGTGCTGGTGCAACTGGGTGTGGTTGTGCAACCTATGGCATGCCTCCTGCTACGAAACGTCTTCCTCGGTCAACATAAGCGGCAGAGAACGAAGCAAAGCTCTTTGCTGTGCTTGATGAACAGCCACAATGCACCGAGAGTGCAAGAGACCGAGCAGCATTGGACTTCTGCTCAACCCTGTGGCTGGCTTGCATCAGTGGGAGCATCTTTGTCCATTGTGTGAGTGCAGTAATAGTCTGGATGTGGGTGGGCTTGTCCAGATAGCCTGCAATTTCCCTCAAACATCTGGCTTTGGGCATGAATGGTTTCGGACCTGGATTCCCCACACCCAAACCACTGCTCCCCTGTGCAGTTGGCCAGATATCTGCAGAGAGCTTTATCATGATTATATCCATGCTCAAAGTATACCTACCCCCAAAGTGACAATGAAACCAGAAGGGGTGTGTGCTGCCCTAGGAGTGCCCAGGCTCTCATTTAGGGTGGGAGGCATGCCTCGCCACTTCCTCCCCGTTTTAGAAAAGGACACCTTTCCCCACCATCGGCGAAGCCAGGAAGAGCCGTAATCCGCCCGCCCCGTTTCGCATCGCCGTGGCGGGCTTTGCCCTAGTTACGTGCGCGAGGAGATGGCTGAGCATTTCTCCGATTCCACGCGGCTCCTTCTGCAATCTGGCTCCCCTAATTATTTGCATCCGCCGCTCGGAAAACGGCACGGCTGTTAATTAGGGCCAGTCGGAGAGTCGAGAGCCTTCTGTCGCATCCCCAAAGGCCAGACCTCAGGGGCCTCCCCGAGCGAGTCACTGTGTCCCATCCTCCAGTGTCTGTGGCTGCATCTAGAGTGATCTACAAAGACGCCCATCGCCTCCGATCGGTCACATTGACCTCCCTTCCTGGGTCTCAAGGAAGGCCAGATAACTATGGAAATAACCCCCGTGGGGGCACCTTGGGAGCATGTCTGTCTGTGCGTCGGCGCACGCATTCCCGCACATGTCCCTCCGCTCAGGGGTCGCTCGGAGCCACAGGCCATGCGAGAAGCACATGTCCCCCCCTGTGCTTGTTTACATGGCTGGATCTGCTCTGGTATGTGTCTGTCCATGCATGTTTGTGTCAACTGGGGTGCATGCTTCCCCCTCTACCCCCCCGCCCCCGCCAAATGTGCTTGCTGGTGCATGCTTATTCCCGGCCCGTGACATGGGCTGTGTGATTTCATCCCTGCCTGCTCCGAGGCTCCTGCTCCTCCCTTTGACAGCCTGCCCAGCGCACTCGGGAAGAGCCCCCAGGGCGGCTTGTTCGGAGGGAATCGGCCAGGCACATGGCAAGTGGCAAGCCAGCAAGGAGAAGGAGCTGCGCAGCACAGTGGGGCCTGTTCAGGCAGCTGCTGGGATTAGATGAATTCCTTCTGGATGAAGGGGGGTCAAACATGGCCAGCATGGGAGCCTGGGGCTGTAGGCGGCATCAGCTTGGCGGCATCTGCTTGACATGGAGTCTCTTGTACACAACCAGAGAGGATTCTGGGGGACGACTGAGCGTCATGCTCAGAAAAGAACACCAGGACCTAGGAAGCTGCCCCATGCTCAGAGGGGCACCCAGGTCATTCTGGAGCCTCGACCAAAAGGCCTTTGGAACCCCCCGCCACCACACACAAACGGCAAGCTAAGCATCATAAGAGCATCATCACTCAGAGAGAGAGGGAGGGAGGGAGAGAATCTATTCACACAGACAGGCAAAACTGGGCTAAAGAAGCCCAGCCCGGTCTTGCCCGCACAGGTATACTGCCGGGATTGGGCCCAATCCCAGTGGTGCCATGGCGGTAACCCCGCCTCTGTAGCCACCCTCTAAAATGAGGTGAAGCGAGTAAGTGCTTCCCGGACCACATTCTGCTGATCACCTGATGGCTGCTTGCCCCCATGGTTGGCAGAGTCTGGGGATCCCAGCCAGCTTTGGGGAGGGGAGGGGGAACCCCATAATGCACTGCGCACTAGCACGGTGCATTATGGGAGCTCCAGGGGCAGACCAATGTGGGGCGAAGCATCCCGGCAATACCAACCCTACAAGCTACCGACAGCAGCCGGTAGTCATCTGGCCGGGTGATCCGCCCACCAAAGAAGGCATCTGTGGGGAGAGAAGTCTGTGGGGAGGAAAGCTTTGGAAGGCTTCCTCTCGACTAGCCCTCTTGCCCTTTCTCACCGAGAAAGGACTCACAGTATTTTTCAACACGTGGGTTCTTGAGGGCACAAACAGCAATTGAACTCACAAGAATGTACGGAGAGAAAAGAGGTCTATTGATGCAAAGGTGCATTCGCAGAAACATTTCCGCACGCAACTTCACATATCCCCACCCCACAGATTACTTTCCCCACCCCACCCCCACCTCCACCCCTCTGTCTCCAGAGCAGATGTCCCTCCCACAGTCACGCTTGGCCTCCTGGCCCAGTGAGGGATGGCAACATGGCAACCACACCACCCGGGACAGACTAAAGAGGATTGGGGCCCCCCGGGGGGGGGGTGGAGGCCCTGGACTTCTGCCCGGAGCTCTGGGGGTAAAAGCGTCTCTGCTTATACTGAGTCAGACCCTTGGTCCATCTAGCTCAGTATTGTCTACCCAGACTGGCAGCGGCTTCTCAAACGTTGCAGGCAGGAGTCTCTCTAAGCCCTATCTTGGAGATGCTACCAGGGAGGGAACTTGGGACCTTCTGCTGTTCCCAAAACGGCTCCATCCCCTGAGGGGAATATCTTGCAGTGCTCACACATCAAGTCTCCCATTCATATGCAACCAGGGCAGACCCTGCTTAGCTAAGGGGACAGGTCATGCTTGCTACCACCAGACCACACATGTAGTCTCCCATTCCACATTGGGGGATGTTGCAAATGAAAACCCTCGTGAAACTCTGAAGAGTAACGGAGATGTTCAGAGTCGCCAGGGTCATTAATGGCCACAGTATGAGCTGCTACTTCTCTCATGCCTTTGAGTCAGAGAGCTGCACATAGCCCTCCGGCTGTGCTTAGACTACAACGCCCATAATTCCAAACCACAGTGGGCCCATAGTCACTTTCTCAGCCCTATCTTGGAGATGCTGCAGGGATTCAGTCTGGCATCTGGGCTCTTCCACTGAGCTACGGCCCCCCCTCCCCTAAGGGGACTATTTTACGGAGCTCACATGTAGACCCCCATCCAAATGCACACCGAGGTGGACTCTGCTTAGCAAAGGGGACACTTTGTGCTTGCGACCACAAGACCGGTTCTCCTCCCCCAGTGCAACACCAGGCCTCAGACAAACAAGAGCGCTTGACTTGTCCCCTTTGCTAAGCAGGGTCTGCCCTGGTTTGCATATATATGGGAGACTACATGTGTGAGCACTGCAAGATATTCCCCTCAGGGGATGGAGCCGCTCTGGGAAGAGCTTCTAGGTTCCCCGATCCCTCCCTGGCTTCTCCAAGATAGAGCTGAGAGAGATTCCTGCCTGCAGCCTTGGAGAAGCTACTGCCAGTCTGTGTAGACTATACTGAGTGAGATGAACCAATGGTCTGACTCAGTATATGGCAGCTTTCTCTGTTCCTATGAAATGAGCTTTTCACAAAGGCATGGCAGCTCCTCAGAGCCATTTCATATGACTGCTTCTCCTTCTCTGTTTGCTTTTAGGAAGACCCTCAAGATGCACCTGTGTTGTTGTTGTTTTTGTTTATTTTAAAAAAACATTTTTTATATCCCGCTCTTCCTCCAAGGAGCCCAGAGCAGTGTACTACATACTTAGGTTTCTCCTCACAACAACCCTGTGAAGTAGGTTAGGCTGAGAGAGAAGTGACTGGCCCAGAGTCACCCAGCAAGTATCATGGATGAACCGGGATTTGAACTCGGGTCTCCCTGGTCCTAGTCCAGCACTCTAACCACTACACCACGCTTTCTCAGGCTTTCCCCTGAAATTCATTTAAACTCATTTGTTTTTGTCTTATGGGATTGTTTTTACTTTATTTTGTGAAATGTTAACTGTTTTTACTCTGTTTTCCATTATGTTTTAAATTTTGTACACTACCTAGAGATGCACATTTCAGGCGGCATGAAAATATGATATAAATAAGTTCACTTGGAGGTGCACGCGCGCGCACACACACACACACACACACCCAACAGGGCTCTTCATACATGACCCTGGATTTTTCGACATGGTTTCCTGGTGTTTTTTTTCCTGCAGGAAACACTGGAGTCATCACAGAGAAAACACAATCATTTTTTAAAGCCATCCTCACCTACGGAATTGGAATCTTTCACGTTGGCATTTGGGTATGCGGTGTGAGATTCATGTTCCAGGATTTCTTCTGCAACGAAAATAATTGCCCAAGATTTAGGGAAAAGAAGAAATTGGATAGTTTTTATATTTGTAAAGCGCAGTTTGGGGGTGTGAAATTCAACATCTCCTTCCCATTTTGCAAAGGTTTATTTTGCAGGATTCGGATTTGGAATCACCCTCCCCCCTAGAATTTCTTTGCATTCTAAGCAGGTACGCTTAGAATGCAAAGAAATTTTTCCCTTATTCTGGAGAGCTAAGCTGTTCTCCATCCATGACATATTCTTGGAGAAGTATGAGTCATGCTTAAGCTGAGGACCCTAACCTATGAGGAAGGCAATGGGAATCCTTACATGACCTCTTATGTTAATGAATGTCCTGAGCTAGAGAACATAGATGCTGGAATCATAGACTGGATCATAGAATCATAGAATTTTATAATTGCAAGGGACCTTTGAGGTCATCTAGCCCAACCCCTTGATCAGTGAAGGACTTTGCTTCAGCAGTCCTGATAGTCCAGTCTTTGAAAACAGAGAGCCTACCACTGCATGAGTCAGTCTGTTCCACTGTCCAACAACTCTCCTATGGACTTTATCATGCTTAAAACAAACCACTTCTAGAAAATTAAGACCCAGACTTACACAGGAACGTAGAAAGCTGCCTTCTACAGAGTCAGACCATTGGTCCATCTAGCTCAGTATTGTCTACCCAGACTGGCAGCAGCTTCTCCAAGGTTGCAGGCAGGAGTCTCTCTCAGCCCTATCTTAGAGATGCCAGGGAGGGGACTTGGAACCTTCTGCATGAAAGTGCTCTTCCCAGAGTGGCCCCATCCTCTAAGGGGACTCTCTCTAACAGTACTCACATGTCTCCCATTCAAATGCAAACCAGGGTGGACCCTACTTAGCAAAGCGGACAATTCATGCTTGCTACCATAAGATCAGCTCTCCATGTTGACTTCTTTTAGCCAACAAAGATTCTTCAAGAAAATCCCATTCTTCTGCCGTTTCTACAGAATGACCTTCTAACCCCAGATAGTTGCTCAGGCAAAAAGATTATTGATTTTGAACCGAGGACTTTTTGCCGATGGCAGTACAGTACTGCAAGTACAAACAGCAACAGTTCAGAGTTCTCTCTATATTGTGCCTCTTCTGCTGTATAGATTTATATCTCTTTGGACATTTTAATCCCCAGACATAGTGCATCATAATCTGGAAAATCAAAGCAGATATAAATGGATTCTTCCTCATCGCTACTGTCTTAGGACCTGAAATAGCGGAGACTACAGACATTGCTGCCATTTGGAAGTGGGTTATTTTGTCATTCCTGCTTTCCATTGACACGCCGGTTTGAAATGTGCAAAGAGCATTTATTCATTCCTTCCCTTTGTAGCCCACGTTTTTATCAGCATTGATATCCAAGCAGCTTGCAAAGCACCATGAACATTAAACAATTAAAAGAATCAGAAACACAACATAATATAGTGGTTAAAGTTTTGGACTAGGACCAGGAAGACCCGGGTTCGAATCCCCATTCAACTATGAAACTCACTGGGTGACTCTGGGCCAGTCATCTATCTCTTAGCCTGATCTACTTCACAGGGTTGTTGTGAGGATAAACATAACCATATACCTCTGAGCTCCTCAGAGGAAAAACATTTTATGAATAAAAACATAACCATAACCTCTGAGCTCCTTGGAGGAAAAGTGGGAAACAAATGTAAAAATAAATAAATGTAAAAATTAATCAATCAATTAATCAACCAATCAATCAATCAAAGATACAATTACAAAAGCTGACAAATAAACCTCCAAAACAGTGGCAGATATGCAGAGCAAGAATTTGTTTATTTATTTTTACATTTCTAACCCGCTCTTCCTCAATGAAGCCCAGAGGGGTGTACATGGTTATGTTTATCCTCACAACAACCCTGGGCATGAGCGCACCCTTAACCCAGCTGCTGGGTATCGTGTGTCGTATTGATATTGTATTTGGTAACGTATTTGGTATAGTATTGGGCTGCGTGCAGCTTGATGAGACGCAGAGACGGGTGCCTAGAGTGCCTCTCTGGTTGGGGAATCCCCAAATTCATGGCAGACATCATGCAGTGCATTGTGGGATGCATTGTGGCCGGAACAACTAGTTCCGGTCAGAGATCCCTCTGCACTGCATCCGGAGTGGACCACTGTTCCCTCTAACAGGGGTTCCCAGATCTTGTTGACTACAACTCCCAGAATCCCCAAGCAAAAGCCACTGCAGCTGGGGATTCTGGGAGCTGTAGTCAACAACCTCTGGAAATCTCTGTTAGAGGGAACAGTGGTGTGGATGTGTGGGAGGAGCACCAAAGACGGACAGCTTGGTCATCTGGGGGGAAGGTGAGCTAAAAGCAGCCTTCCCCCACGCCTTCCCCACCCATTCCCTGCGATTGTGTGAATCACCCCCAAGGCTTCCTGGGACTTTTACATACATACAAACAACAGCAACAGCAGCAACAGCAGCAACAACAACAACAACTATGTATATACCGCTTTTCATCCATGGTTTCCAAAGAGAAATAATAAATTAAAAAGATTGATCCCTGTCCCCAAAGTGCTCACAAAAAGAAATGTAAGTTAGACACCAGCAACAGCCACCGGAGATACTTTGCTGGGGGTGTATAGGCTTTACCGGAAGTTTACTGGGAGGCTTTCCTGTGAAATCGAAGTTGTTCCAAAAAACTGAAACATATAGTGGATTTTTTTAACCCATGATATAAACTGGGCTATACTCTAACTTAGTGTGAAAAACCTGAATTGTGTGTGAAGTGCTCCCCAATAACTCACAGGGACTTTGTGGTAAATCTGGCCAATATGTTAAGGAGAGGAGAGCTGGTCTTGTGGTAGCAAGCATGACTTGTCCTCTTAGCTAAGCAGGGTCTGCCTTGGTTGCATATGAATGGGAGAGTAGAAGTGTGAGCACTGGAAGATATTCCCCTCTGGGGATGGAGCCGTTTTGGGAAGAGTAGAAGTTTCCAAGTTCCCTCCCTGTCAGCATCTCTAGCAATGCTCTTCTTATATCCGTTATAAGCTTTTCATGGCTTCCTTAGATGAGACCTTAAAAGGAAATCTTACCCTCCCTGCCAAGTATCAATGCCAGGACAAAATGGGGATGTCTCTTCCAAGGGGTTCTCAGACTTGGGTCCAGTGTCCCCTCTAACAGGGATTCCCAGATGTTGTCGACTACAACTCCCAGAATCCTCAGCTGCAATAACTTTTGCTTGGGGATTCGGGGAATTGTCATCAGCAACATCTGGGAATCCCTGTTAGAAGCGAGACTGCTTGGGTCCCCAGCTGTTGAGGGACTACAGCTCCCATAATCCCCAGCCACAATGGCCTTTAGCCACTGTGACTGGGGATGATTGGAGTTGAAGCCTAACAACATCTGGGGAACATGTTGGAGAAGCCCTGCTGTGGGAGAGGAGAGCTGGTCTGGTGGTAGCAAGCATGACTTGTCCCCTTAGCTAAGCAAGGTCCAACCTGGTTTCATATGAATGGGAGACATGATGTGTGAGCACTGTAAGGGATGGAGCCGCCCTGGGAAGATCATCTAGGTTCGAAGTTCCCTCCCTGGCAGCATCTCCAAGATAGGGCGGAGAGAGACTCCTGCCTGCAACCTTGGAGAAGCCGTTGCCAGTCTGTGTAGACAATACTGAGCTAGATGGACCGATGGTCTGACTCAGTGTATGGCAGCTTCCTATGTTCCTATGACTTAAAGAGCCCTTGCAAACGTGTGTGTGTGTGTGTGTGTGTGTGTGTGTGTGTGTGTGTGTGTGTGTGTGTGTGAGAGAGAGAGAGAGGGAGAGAGGGAGAGAGGGGCAACAATGCCATCCCTACTATATGATTAAATTCAGGACGTTGCTGAAGTCTCATCCGAGAGAACACGTTCTCCAGGGAGCTACTGATTCAATCTGAAGGCTGCCCTGCCTCTCTGGGGGAAAGGGGATCCAGCTGTCTCCTTGAGACGCTTCCCTGTTTGAAAGAGTCGTCTGGAACTTGCTTGGTGTTTTTTCTTCCGCCCAAAAGGAGGTTTTGCTTCTCGCCGAAGACGAAAATAGAGGAAAGAGAGCTGAACCATCAGCCTGCCTTGTGCCCATCACATGGGATTTCCGTGTGCAGCCATCTCCCTCTCACTTTCCAGCAAGTCTCCCAGTAGATGGCCCAGCAGCAAGTCAAGACGACACCTTGCTTGCCCATGCGGTGCTAATCCCCACTAATGACAGGAAGCAGCCTGGCCCTGCTGAAAAGATGAGGGTTGCATGAAGTGAACAAGGAATCACACCGAATAATTGGAGGGATCCATGTACAAGGACACTGTCCTCCTCTGGACGATGTCATCAATTCCCAGGGACCAGAAATGACTGCCATGCCAGGGCTGGACCAACTTTGAAGCAGGGCAGCGCAAGTCGCTTCAGGCAGCAGGTTTTTGGACCATTCTTCGGGGTGGCACAGCAACCTTCCCATGGATGGAAGCCAAGGAAAATGACACCACGGAGAGGAGAGCTGGTCTCATGGTAAAAAGGATGGATTGTCCCCTTTGTTAAGCAGGGTTTGCCTTTGAATCAGAGACACCATATGAACCCTGTAAAATATTCTTTGTTTGTTTGCTTGCTTATTCAATTTATATATTGCCCTTCTAAAAATGGCTCAGGGCGGTTTACATTAAAATAAAAACAATTAAAATCAACAGTTAAAAACAAAAACTATAAAAACAACATAAAACCAATTAACAATTAAAACATTTAAAACAGTTTTAAAAACCCTGGAGGACCAAGCCAAACATTTACAACAGTTTAAAAAGCCTGGAAGGCCAGCATAGTGTAGTGGTTAGAGTGTTGGACTAGGACCGGGAAGACCCGAGTTCAAATCCCCATTCAACCATGAAACTCACTGGGTGACTCTGGGCCAGTCATGTATCTCTCAGCCTAACCTACCTCTCAGGGTTGTTGTGAGGATAAGAATAACCATGTTATTCTTATCTGAGCTCCTCGGAGGAAGAGCGGAATCTAAGTGTGAAAAATACATAAATAATAAATAAATAAACAGATAGGTTTTAAGGGCTCTCCTGAAAACCAATAATGAATTCAAATCACGGATTTCTGCCAGGAGTGCATTCCACAGCCCAGGAGCCGCTACAGAGAAGGCCAGAGCCTCTGAGTCACCACCAGACATGCTGGTGGAAACTGAAGACGGACCTCCTCAGATGACCTTAACGTGCTGTGGGGATCATAGCCCCATAGCTCAGTGGAGGAGAATCTGCCTGCTTGCATGTGGATGGTACGCACTTCACGCCATGGCAGCATCTCCAAGATAGGACTGGAAGAGACTCCTGTCTGAAACCTTGGAGAACCACTGACAGTCAGTTGGACAAGGGATTCTCAACGTTGGGTCCCCAGATGTTATTGGACTTCAACTCCCATAATCCCCAACTAAAGGCCACTGGGGCTGGGGATGATGGGAGTTGTAGTTCCCCAGCCTCTGGAGTTCTACAGGTTGGGAACTTAGTCAATACTGAGCTGGATGGACCAATGGTCTGACTTGATATAAGGCAGCTCCTTGTGTCCCTGTGAAATAACCCTACACTGCTTTTCCTGTGTAAAAAAGAAGGGGCCAAGATGGAGATGGGGCTATAGCTCAGTGCTGGAGCATCTGCTTCCCATGCAGAAGGTCCCAGGTTCAGTCCCTGGCAGCATCTCCAGGTAAGGCTGGGAAAGACTCCTGCCATCAAACAGTAGAGGAGGAGAAAAGAGGCCTTGAAGAATATATCAAGGACAGTGAAGAAGACGCACTTCAAATGGTCAATAATGAGAAACTATTCAACACCAATGAAACAAAGCAGGCCTACAAGAAAGAACAAGTCAAGAACCGAGCAGAACAATGGAGAAATAATCCCCTGCATGGTCAATATTTGCACAATATAAGTGGAAAATCAGACATCACCAAGACCTGGCAATGACTTAAGAATGGCAACTTGAAGAAAGAAACAGAGGGTTTAATACTGGCTGCACAAGAACAGGCACTAAGAACAAATGCAATAAGAGCAAAAGTAGAAAAGTCAACAACAAACAGCAAGTGCCGCCTTTGTAAAGAAGCAGATGAAACCGTGGACCACCACATCAGCTGTTGTAAAAAGATCGCACAGACTGACTACAAACAAAGGCATGACAAAGTAGCAGGGATGATACACTGGAACATCTGCAAAAAATACAAGCTACCTGTAGCCAAACATTGGTGGGACCATAAAATTGAAAAAGTTGAAGAAAATGAAGACGTAAAAATATTATGGGACTTCTGACTACAAACAGACAAACATCTGCCACACAATACACCAGATAGAACTGTAGTTGAGAAGAAAGAAAAACAAGTCAAAATAATCGACATAGCAATACCAGGGGATAGCAGAATAGAAGAAAAAGAAATAGAAAAAAATCACCAAATACAAAGATCTACAAATTGAAATTGAAAGGCTGTGGCAGAAAAAGACCCAAATAATCCCAGTGGTCATTGACGCCCTGGGTGCAGTTCCAAAAGCCCTCGAAGAGCACCTCAACACCATAGGGGCCACAGAAATCACCATCAGCCAATTACAAAAAGTAGCTTTACTGGAAACAGCCTATATTCTGCGACGATATCTATAACAATTGACAATAAAATTCTGGCATCCCAGGTCCTTGGGAAGGACTCGTTGTCTGGATTAAACAAACCAGTCAATAACACCTGTCTGACTGTGTAAAATAATAATAATAATAATCTCCAGGTAGGGCTGGGAAAGACCTCTGCCTGAAACCCTGGATGGGTCTGACTTGCTACAAGGGCTGCTTCCTATGTTCCTTTTTAAAAGAAGGAATGAATTGTGATTTTAATTGGGGGTGGGGGTGGTGAAAGATGGGGGGGGGAAGCTGTCTGTTGCTCTGTTTAAAAGTGCAAAATGTAACAGGCTTACACTGTGCTATACATAGACCCATGTTGCGTCTTACAGCCTTGTGTTGGGTTTTAATTGTTCCAGGCTGCTTTGCGAAGCAATCTCCGCCGAAACGCAGATCAAAACAGAAACAAATCATTGCAGGCATGCACAGGGCAATTTGGAGTTTCAAAAGGAGCAGTGTGTGAATAACTCATCCACTCTGCTGATTTTAGGTTGCAGGCGGAGAGAGAATGCCTGTCTTTAAAGGATTCTTTTGAAACGTACATGTAGATGATCACAGCTGAGAATCTCACCTATGGTTTTTATGGCATGCATCCTTGGTGAATGCATGATGGGAACGCCTGGTCCTTCATCAGGGAGGAGAGTGGGTCCTGTGGTAGTGAGCATGAACCCTTTGCTAAGCAGGTTCTGCCCTGGTTTGCATTTTGATGGGGGCCTACATGTGTGAGCACTGTCTGCTGTAAGATATTCCCCTTAGGGGATGGACCATCACTCAGTGGTGGTGCTTTGCACACTGAAGGTCCAGGTTCAATCCCTGGCAGCATCTCCTGGTAGGGCTGAGAAAGACTCGTGCCTGCAACCTTGGAGAGTTGCTGCCAGTCGGTGCAGACAATACTGACCTAGATGGGCCAAGGGTCTGACTCAGTATAAGGCAGATTCCTATGTTCCCAAGTTTGTTCCCCATGTCTCCCAAATTTCCATAAACAGTAAGGGGAGAAAGCCCATAGGTACAATCATTACCATGTACGATCATTAGCAAATGACACAGAGGCTGCACATTTATTTATGTATTTAAACCAACCAGCCAACAATTCCATCAAATATACTACT
The DNA here is from genome assembly GCF_027244095.1 of Hemicordylus capensis. Lineage (NCBI taxonomy): Eukaryota > Metazoa > Chordata > Lepidosauria > Squamata > Cordylidae > Hemicordylus > Hemicordylus capensis. Next base: position 18,920,525 of record NC_069666.1, on the reverse strand, counting down.
TGGCTCCAGACTATGCCTCAAACCCAGATGTGACCTCTGCCCTTTCATCAGTACAAACAAGTCTCTGTTTAATCCTTGTCCAGCACAATCAGACTTTCAGATCTATGACTGTGCTTCTATTGACCAGTCCACATGACTACCATTGTGGATCTTTTTCAGTAAAAACACTCTAGGAACATAGGAAGCTGCCATATACTGAGCCAGACCATTGCTCCCTCTAGCTCAGGATTTGTCTTCATAGACTGGCAGCAGCTTCTCCAAGGTTGCAGGCAGGAATCTCTCTCAGCCCTATCTATTCTCAGAGCAGCCTGGTCCCCTAAGGAGAAAATCTTACAGTGCTTACATGTCATCTCCCATTCAAATGCCACCAGGGTGGACCCTGCTTAGCAGAGGGGCAATGCATGCTTGCTACCACAAGACCATCTCTCTTGTCAAGTCCATGACATGCTCGCTGACCATGTATGTCAAAAATAATGTGATCTGTCATTAAGTGGCAGGTTTCTTGGAAATCTTATTCCTGATGTGAGATTTATGTCTGTTCAGTCTTTGCCTAGGTGATAAACCCCTTTGCCTGATATAATTGGCTGATGGACATTTGATGCAGTATATTACATATACCACATCCGTCACTACCCATGAGTATGAGCCTGGGAGATAGTGCCACTGGGTCCATGTACCAATTATGGTTTCCTGTGATGCTCTAAGGATTGTAAAGGTAAAGTTGTGCCATCGAGCTGGTGTCGACTCCTGGAGACCACAGAGCCCTGTGGTTGTCTTTCGAAGAATACAGGAGGGGTCTACCATTGCCATCTCCTGCACAGTCTGAGATGATGATGCCTTTCAGCATCTTCCTAGATCACTGCAGCCTGATATAGGTGTTTTCCATCATCTGGGAAACTTACCAGCAGGGATTCGAACCGGCAACCTCTGGCTTGATCATCAAGTCATTTCCCCGCTGTGCCATTAGGTATTTTATGTATTTTTAACCCCTGCCCCTTTAAGAGTCTTAGAGTGCTCCCATCATCCACTTTCAACTGCCCATTTTCCTGGGCTCCTCAGTAACAACTCAGCATCTGAGGAAGTGGTTTGTCACCCACAAAAGCTTGTCAAGAAATAGGTAGCACTTGGACTCTCTCTCTCTCTCTCTCATTAAACTACCTCATGGGGTTGTTGTGAGAATAAAAGTGAAATGGGAAAAATCTAGAACCGGGGGTCTTCAACTTGGGCCCCCAGACGTGATTAGACTACAACTCCTATTATCCCCAGCTGCAGTGACATGATGCATTGGCATGATGGGAGTTGAAGGGAGTGGGTGATGGAAGTTTATGGGTGCAGTGAAACATACAAAGCTGCCATATACTGAGTCACACCATTGGTCTATCTAGCTCAGTATTGTCTTCACAGACTGGCAGCGGCTTCTCCAAGGTTGCAGGCAGGAATCTCTCTCAGCCCTATCTTGGAGATGCTGCCAGGGAGGGAACTTGGAACCTAGATACTCTTCCCAGAGCGTCTCCATCCCCTGAGGGGAATATCTTACAGTGCTCACACTTCTAGTCTCCCATTCATATGCAACCAGGGTGGACCCTGCTTAGTTAAGGGGACAAGTCATGCTTGCTACCACAAGACCAGCTCTCCTCTCCAGTGGGTGATAGGAATTGTAGTCCAACAACATCTAGGGGGCCACGTTTGAAAACCCCTGATACAGGGCAAACCTGAGCCCCGGGATTAAATAATAACAACAACAACGCCACACTGGATGCTGGAGCCTCACCCATCACGTCCACACACACACACACACACACACACACACACACACACATCTGCTTTTCTTTGTTCTTCTTTTCTTAGCAGCCAGGGTAAGGATGCTAAAATAAGAGACCACACAGCACGGAGGAGTGCGCAGTACGTCACACCAGAAAACAAATCCATCCTTGAAAAAAGCAGCCGCCGCTAAAGCAGAAGAAGGTGGTGCTGGAGAGCGAGGTGGGCGTGCTCAGTGGGCAGAGCTAAACGGCCAGGCTCGGGAGGGAGGGAGGTCAGGCTAGTTGAGGGGGGGTCTCCGAGGAGGCGCCTGCCCTCCTGTTCGCTCCATCCCCGGCAGAGGCACACAGAGGCTCTCTCGCAGCAGTCGCTGTCCGCGCGTCGTGGTGCTGAACGGAGTTCCTGGGCTGCCATTCTGGTGCGTCGGCGCGGGGCGGGCGCGGCGCAGTCCACCGGAGCTGTCCTCGGCTCGTGGTGCTGAAGTCCGACGCGCTCCTGAGCAGCCCTCTACAGAGCGGAGCCGGCTCGTCCATGGGAACGGGCCGGGAGGTCCATCCGCAACAGGAGACGATGCTGGTCTAGGAAACCCGTCCGGCAGCTGAGCTCCTGCAAGCCAGCCAAAGCTCGAGTCCTCAAGCGCTGCCGCTCTCTTCCTCCTTCTGCGACACCAACTCTGCTCTCGGCACAGCCCAGGCATGGCTTTCATGGTGAAGTCGATGGTGGGTGGGCAGCTGAAGAATCTAACTGGTGGGCTGGGAGGAGGCGAGGAAAAAGGAGAAGGGGAGAAATCGCCCGCCGAAGCCCAAGGCATGACGAGGGAAGAGTATGAAGAATACCAGAAGCAACTCGTGGAGGAAAAGTAAGTGGCGTTTTACCTTTCAGGAAGGATCACAGAGAGTCTTGTGGCATCATACAGGCTAACAATTGTGCTGTGGCACAAGCTTCTGTGGACTAGAAGCCACTTCATCAGATGCGCTGCTCTCCGAAAGAGATATTCTGACACTTTCCATGCATCCTTTGCAAACCTAACCCCATTTGTCTTGTATGGTCTTTGCCCCTAGGAGCTTGTTCTTCAGAAGGGAGATAGAGAAAGGATGCATTTGTTAGCTCTCCCCCTTCCCCTCTTTTCTGAGAAGCTCAGGCGATAATGGGAGCAATTTCAACTCACTATTTAATAGGAAGCATAGTTCCACATACTGCCTGCCCATGAGAGGTGAGGCAGGCTTTACAATATCTCCTCATCTCAGACTCATACCACCACCAGCAGTCCTGTTGAGGTAAATAGCCTTTCCCCCTCGTTGTTGTTTTAATAAATTGAGAATGTCATCAGGAAAAGGAGTTAGTCAAATCCAGCTTGGTGAATCGACATCTGAAAAGATCTCGAAGTCCAACACTGACAGCTGGACACAATGGCTGATATCCGGACTAAATTACTCCTGCATAGATCTATTGGAATTAAATAATTCTTTAGGGTAACTCTTGAGAAGTACTACTGAGTAGTTTAGGCTGGATGCCAGCCACTGCTTTACTTTTTAGAAAGAGAGAAAAACTTCCATGTAGGAAGAATGAATATTACACACACACACACACACAATCTCCTCCACAGAAATAGTCCACACAGAATAAAATATCTTTCCCACCATATAGAAAATAGATTATTTGGGTCTTAACTGGTGGTGATGGGGAGTAAAGAGTGATATACAGAAAAATCTGGAAAACTCAGATTGGAATCGCTGGATTGATTCTACCAGGACATTAACTGTGTATGCCTATAATAAGAATGGGACAATTTTAAAAATAGCTCTAAACAAAATCTGTGCAAAAAAAAAAAAATCTCTCTAAGCAGTTTTCATGCATCAGATCCTGATTCTTGCTTTTCTGCATGTAGTCATCAGAATCTGGGCTACATATTACAAACTGTGGAAGCTGAACTTTCCATTTAGAGCACCAACTAGGTTAAAAAGATCCTGGGTAGCTGTTTCCAGATAAGTCGTGAGAGAGAAAAGGAAGTGAACCTAGGACTTTACATTTGTTGTGGAAGGCGGGGAATGTCCGTAATGCATTTTAATGAACCCTTAATCTTTTAATCCGCTTTTGCCTTCAAGAGATGGGATTGTTTTCTCAGGAAAACCTAACTACATCTCGGTACAGCTTTCACCCAGGAAGTTTAGATTTATGTTCTTCGTGTATATATATTTAATTTTGTGAAGGGGGGGATTTCTCAAGATTAAAGGCTTGTACTCTCGTGTAACTTTTAACCTCAGTGACTACTCACTTTCTGTAGTGATCTGCACAGACAGTTCTGTTGTGGTTTAGCTGTTTCTTTTCCCAGTGGTTTGCTTCTAAGATTTATGTTGAGCAAACGTCTCTTGGTTACCTCTGTGCAGTTATTTCTGCTTTAGGAAACAGAAAAATAGTTATTCCAGAGCTCAGAACAGTCACAATGTATTGAACAACACAGATTTGTCTGGGGGAATTCTACTCCTAGATTTCCTTGTGATCATCTAAAAAATAAGAAAGACTGAACTACTACCTACTACTAACTAGGACCAGGGAGACCCGAGTTCAAAATCCCCATTCAGCAATAATGCTTGCTGGGTGACTCTGGGCCAGTCACTTCTTTCTCAGCCTAACCTACTTCACAGGATTGTTGTAAGGAGAAACTTAAGTATGTAGTACACCGCTCTGGGCTCCTTGGAGGAAGAGCGGGATATAAAATGTAAATAAATAAATAAATAAATAAATAAATAAATAAATAAAATAATAGTCAACTCAGTAGAAACCAGCAATAAAGTACTAGTATGCATGCACTGAATCCTTTCTGAAACACATGTTTATTTGCAATTTTTAATTTTGAAATACCACTCAACCTCCAAGTGGACAAGATGGTATTTAGATTTTAGTGTAATGTTGTGTATACAGTTCTTTCTCCATGCAATCCCATTATGTGCACACTCCTGTGAGCATTACCTAATTAGCTGTCCAGGTAAAGATTTCAGGAAATGTTTCACAAGCAAGGTTTCACGAGCAACTGTCTTCTTCATTGCGGTCCTGACTGGCTGACAGGTCTGGCTGCAGAAAAGTTTTGTGCATTCATACGCAGTTCTGATGTGGCATTTCCACAGAAATGCAAGGCTTTGCTAAAGTCAGAAGTGACTTCATGAAGACAAAATGTTATGGAACTGATTGGAAATTGTCCTTGTTGAGTGTGTGTGTGTGTGTGTGTGCGCGTGCGCACGTGCGTCTGTATCTATCTATCTTTCTATCTAATCCTACCATTTTAGCTGAAAAATGAAGTTACTTGCAAGATAGCCTTACTGTTAGAAGTATTATTTGTTTGTTGATTAACCACCTCCAAAGTATTAGACCTGTATTGTTGTTGTTGTTGTTACTACTACTACTACCACTACATTTTATATCCCGCTCTTCCTCCAAGAAGCTCAGAGCGGTGTACTACATACTTAAGTTTCTCCTCACAACAACCCTGTGAAGTAGGTTAGGCTGAGAGAGAAGTGACTGGCCCAGAGTCACCCAGCAAGTCTCATGGCTGAATGGGGATTTGAACTCGGGTCTCCCTGGTCCTAGTCCAGCACTTTAACCACTACACCACTCTGTCTCTCATTATTATTATTACAAGTATTAGAAGTATTAGTATTATTAAAAGTATTAGAAGTATTAGACCTGTATTAGAAGTGTTCAAAGAACACTTCTAATGTTCTTCAGATTTGATCTATAGGCTGCATTTTTCTGAATGCAGAAGCATCACTTCCAGCTTCCAGCTTGGTTTGACACTACTTGATCTACTCACCATCATGGTCCCCACTAGGACTTAGAGACAGCTGTACTAAAATCAGCATCAGTTGCTAAGCATTTCCAGAATTATCAACATATTTTACTCAGGGGTTCTCAAACTTGGGTCCCCACAAATGTTGTTGGACTACAGCACCCATCATCCCCTGTCCCAATAGCCTTTGGCCTTTCATGGGTCCATGTCCAGGATTATTTGCATGTGGAATAGCCATAGTAGCCATAACCCACAGTTATGTCTCATTGTTTAAATGTATGGATTTTCTCAGACATCCAGTGTATGCTTAGGGGTGACGTGGGCATGTATACTAACAATTGTGAACACAGATCCAAGAGGTGGTCGTTGGTCCAGATTACGTAACATAGAATCATCTTGTGCATGACAGTAGATAGTTTTATGTATAGGAGATGAAAAACAGAACAAATACAACAGAAGAGGTTGTAGAGTCTACCCACTACGTTCTTGCCATCCAGTTCCTCCAGATCTGATGCATCAAGTTTACAAGAGTGCAGTCTTGTGGATATATTCCGATTAGTGTCACATCCAGCTCTGTGATCTACAAGGGTTTGGAGTGGAGATTAATGACTTGTATTGGAAGCCATCAAGGCTCTCTCTGCCCTAGTGACCAACTCCCGAGTGGCATTCTCTTGGCTTGCCAAGAAGGGCATGTACAGGTTAATAAAGCATTCCTTCTCCCCACGTTCCTTGCAGAATGGAGCGAGATGCCGAGTTTGCCCAGCGCAAAGCAGAACGGGCCACGCTGCGGACTCACTTCCGAGACAAATACAGGCTGCCCAAGGTATGTGCTCGGGGCCCTCGCAGCAGCAGCGGCATTGAGGGAACTTAGTCAGACGTTGGCTATCCACAGAACTTGGCTATCCATGGGCAGAGTACTGTGTGATACTGTCTTCGGAGTATTATGGGAGGACAGCTGGTAAAGGCAGAGGTGTACCTAGGTAATTTTGGAGCCTGGACCTAAAGGCCTTTGGAGGCCCCCCTCTGCTGCAAGTTAAGCATTATTTTTTAAACACATAGGTTCTTGAGGGCATAAACCACACCACCTAGGACAGACTAAAGATGATTTGGGGGCCCCCAGGGGGTGTGGAGGCCCTGAACTTCAGCCCCAAAGTCCAGGAGTAAGAGCGCCTCTGTGTAAAGGTAAAGTTGTGCCCTCGAGTCGGTGTCGACTCGTGGTGACCACAGCGCCCTGTGGTTGTCTTTGGTAGAATACAGGAGGGGTTTGCCATTGCCATCTCCAGCACAGTATGAGATGATGCCTTTCAGCATCTTCCTATATCACTGCTGCCCGCTATAGGTGTTTCCCATAGTCTGGGAAACATATCAGCAGTCATAGAAATTGAATTATTATTATTATTATTATTATTATTATTATTATTATTATTATTATTATTTCCCTGCTGCGCCAATAGGCAGCTGGTGGTCTTGTGGTAGGAAGCATGAATTGTCCCCTTTGCTACATGGGAGAGAGATTCCCCTCTGGGAAGAACATCTGAATGTCTGCATGGAGAAGGTTCCAAGTTCCCTCCCTGTCATCTCCAAGATAGGTCTGAGAGATACCCCTGCCTGCAACCTTGTAGAAGCTGCTGCCAGTCTGTGTAGACAACACTGAGCTGGGTGGACCAAGGGTCTGACTCAGTCGAAGGCAGCTTCCTATGTTCCTAGGATTGAGCTACAGTTAAAGCATAGGAGGCAGAAGTGACCTTTTGAAATACAGAGCAGGGGTTTCAAACTGTGGCTCTCCAGTTGTGGTTGAACTGCTGTGCCCACCATCCCCAGTCACAATGGCCAGTAGCCAGGAATGGTGGGAGAAGAAGGCCAACAGCTGCAGGCAAGGTTTCAGACCTCTGCTACAGAGGGAAACAGAGTCCAAGAATTGTGCGGAGGGTGAAGGTTGAAACTTGGAACCTATAAGTAGGCACACGCATGGTGGCTACTGCTGATTAAGAGGCAGTATATATCCTATGGGTGGATATGGTTGATGGAGGAAGTGTGTCCTGTTCTGATGCCTGCCCACTCCAAACAAGGCTGAAGCAGCACTTGGGTTCCCAGTTCTTATTCCCCAGAGCAGCCTGACTATGGCTCACCTCTGAACCACAAAGTAAGCATTGGGCCACCCCAAGAAGACATGTACTCCCATAAGTAGAAGACTCTCCCATTCAAGATGCATGGGTTCTGACACAAAGATTAGGTTTCAGGCTGACATGCTTTAACCTGGCAACATGGCATTCCCCAGAAAACACCTGGGAACAAGGAACAGGGTGTGTGATTTCTGATTTGTGGTGGTCCAAAGCTGGTTTTGTTAAAGCTGGAAGGGACCTTGGAGGCCTTATCATGCTACATTAAATGCAGGAAACTGTTAGGACAGGGAGAGGAGAGCTGGTCTTGTGGTAGCAAGCATGACTTGTCCCCATAGCTAAGCAGGGTCTGCCCTGGTTGCATATGAGTAGGAGACTACATGCATGACCACTGTAAGATATTCCCCTCAGGGGATGGAGCTGCTCTGGGAAGAAGGTTCCAAGTAACCTCCCTGGCAGCATCTCCAAGAGAGGGCTGAGAGAGATTCCTGCCTGCAATCTCGGAGAAGCTGCTGCCAGTCTGGGTAGACAATACTGAGCTAGATGGACCAATGGTCTGACTTGGTACATGACAGCTTCCTATGTTTCTAGGACATCCCTAGCAGCAGATTCTGATTTATCTTATTTTGTTTATTTAACATATTGAACATATTTTTATAGCACCCAAAACTTACGTCTCTGGGCGGTTTACAACAAAAAACAGAAAAGTTAAAAGATTAATTAAAACAAATAAATGACAACAAAAATTAAAACATTGGTTAAAATAAATGACAGCAAAAAGTTAGAATAATTTTAAATTTTAAATCAATATTTTAAAACAGTGCTAAACTGGTGTGGCAGCCCAGATATCTGAAGATGGCTCTGTCTCATGTCTCCCCTTTGGCTTCTCTTACCATTCTTCATAGTTTTCCAGACCCTCACCATCTTTGCTGCCCTCCTCAGAACCCACTCCAGTTTTATCAGCATTCTCCTTGCAGTGCAGGGACCAGAACTGGATGCAGCTTTCCAAGTGAAGTCTGATCAGCACAGAAGAGAGGGGTCGATTACTTCTAATGATCTGGGCACTAGGCATCAGCCTTGATTTTCACAAGTGGCACTTCAACTGTTTAAAGCCATTCCTCATTCCGAAATGTGCCTGCGCATCTTATACTGGCAGGAATGAGAAGGTAAAGGTGTGCCGTTGAGTCGGTGTCGACTCCTGGTGCCCACAGAGCCCTGAGGTTTTCTTTGGTAAAGTACATGAGGTGTTTACCATGGCCTCCTCCCACACAGTATGAGATGATGCCTTTCAACATCTTCCTATATTGCTGCTATCGGATATAGGTACCCGTGGGGATTCGAACCAGCAACCTCTGGCTTGCTAGGCAAGTCATTCCCCCACTGTGCCATTAAGTGGTTGGTTGCAGGAATGAGGAGGAGTCTTTAAAGCAGCTCTCTTGCATTTTCATGACAACATAAGGAAAGCCCTGTTGGATCCGGCCAAAGGCACATCCAGTCCAGCATCCTGCCTCACACAGTGGCCAACCAGGGCGTTTCTTACACAGCAAGCTTTACCATTAGTTTACTGCGAGGCTTTACTGTGCATTCAAAGTTGCCCAATGCAAACAGTGGGTTTTTTTTTAACCCCAAATATAAACTGAGCTACACTCTAACATGCAATGAAAAACCTGAATCGTGTGTGAAGTTCTCCCCAATATCTCACAGAGACTTCAGGGTAAATCTGGCCAATATGTGAATCTGGCCAATACCGAAGGAGATACGAGCCAATACCATATCTCTGGCCAATACCGGAGGAGATACGAGCCAATACGTGAATCTGGCCAATACCGGAGGAGATATGAGTTCTGGAGGAGATACGAGTTCCGGAGGAGAAACGAGCTAAAAGCCCTGTGTGGAAAATGCCCAGGTGCCTCTGGGAAGCCCCTCAAAGAGGCAATGCCCGCTTTCCTTGGTGCTCCCTGGCAGCTGGTGTTCAGAGGCATGCTCCCTCTAATCCTAATGGAACTATTCAGGTATCCAGGCTAGAAGCCATTGTTAGCCCTATCCTCCATGAATTTGTCGAACCCCTTTTTAAGACCATCTGGAGTGGGGTCCATCACTACATCTGGTGGCAGCAAATTGCGTACGACGCATTGTGTAAATAAGTACAGTCTGACATTCACAGTGTCCACCACTGAGAAAGCATACAAACCGACCTGTGTGAACACACCACCATACTTGGATATTTGCGGTTTTAAATTGGTTTTGTCCCAGTGACTTCCATCAGACAAAAACTGTGGTTTTTGCATGGTTTTCTGTTTCAAAGAAACAGAAAGAGAAGATGGCTCATAACTGCTATAAATAAAATAATAGAAGAGAGATGGTCTTGTGGCAGTAAGCATGAATTGTCCCCTTTGCTAAGCAGGGTCCACCCTAGCTTGCAATTGAATGGGAGACTACATGTGTGAACACTATGAGATATTCCCCTTAGGGAATATCTTGGAAGAGCACCTGCCTGCTTGTATGAGGAAGGTTCCAAGGTCCCTCCCTGGCATCTCCAAGACAGGACTGAGAGAATCTCCTGCCTGCAACCTTGGAGAAGCTGCTGCCAGTCTGTGTAGACAATACTGAGCTAGATGGACCAAGGAACTTATTATTTATTATTTATTTTTTACATTTCTATCCCGCTCTTCCTCCGAGGAGCTCAGAGTTCTTTTTGTGGTTCTTTTTATCCTCACAACAACCCTGTGAGGTAGGTTAGGCTGAGAGATACATGACTGGTCCAGAGTCACCAGGTGAATTTCATGGTTGAATGAGGATTCGGACTCGGGTCTTCCCAGTCCTAGTCCAGCATTCTAACCAGATGGTGTCCTTTGGGGAATATTTTTGTTTGTTTATTTATTATATTTCTATACCACTCCACCCAAAGGCGTATTTTTCATATGTCTTGCTATGATCACCCCAAGCCTATAGTATCTAAGTCCAGACCACCTTCTGTCTACCAGCTACGTCCACTCTGGTGTAGACAATACTGAGCTTGATGGACCAAGGGTCTGACTCAGTATGAGTCAGTTCCCTCTGCTCTCTTGTAAGGAATAGCGGACAAGATCTGCTGCTCTGAGGTCTGTTGGGCTTAGTTCAATAATTTTTGCCGTCTACAAGAGAAGGCGCCATGGGCTTGTATTACTAGCCCTGGTGCACTTGCTCTTTGTGTGCACGTAGTCTGTCTGGGAACACAGTTAGAACTGGGGCCAGGAGAGGGAAGTAGGAAGACTAGCACTCTACCCCTGCTGAGATTCGGATTCCAATCACTCCGGAGCAGCCCACAGTATTCTGGTGCCTGAGACAAGATGCCAGACGCTGCCCCACCCCATGCCTTTGGTGGGCCAATCACCTTCCAAAACCAACCCTTGCAAACCACCTCTCCTCTCCTCATTCTTCTTGCAAGCTTTGAGGTGCAAATTGGAGGTGGAGTAGCACTCTGTGTTGAAGAAGGGATGGAATCTAACAAGCCAGAAAACCGAGGAAGACCTTGGAAACCCTAGGAAAACCTAGGAAGAATCCTCCACAGAATACAAGACCTGGAAGAAAATGTGCTACCAGGAACATGCTACTATCACCCTCCTGATCAAAACTGGGAGTTGCAGCAGGAAATGAGGGAGGTGTCAAAGAGAGACAAAGGTGTGATAATGGGTGACTTCAATGACCCTTGTGCAGGCTGGACCTTTAAGGCAGGGAGTGTCACTCCGGCTGTGCTGCCAATGCAGTGTGGGCCGATTTCAGCTCCGAATGGGGCCATGCAAGTTTGGGACCTGTTTGGGACCGAAATAACGCCCCTCGCATCTGATGACAGATGCGGGTGTGTGTGTGTGTGTCTGGGGATGCACTCGCAGCCCCTGATTTGTGGTGGCCCGGGTTCTTTGAACCCGTTCGCCCAATGTTGGCTCCGCCCGTGCCCACAGGCAAGTGGTATGTGCATGCCCTCTCTCCTGCTGTTTCTCCCCTGCAACTGGTATTTAGAGGCATCTTACCTCTTAGTAGCCATTGACAGACTTGCCCTCCATGAATTTATCTAAGCCCTTCTTGAAGCTGGAATCGGCCCACACTGCATTGGCAGCACAGCCGGAGTGACGCTCCCTGCCTTAAAGGCACAGAGAGCCGCTCCTGGTCTCGCTGCCAATGCAGCAGGGCCAATCGATCTCTCTCCCAAAGGGGGACGTGCGGTCCCATTTAGGAGAGAGATCAGCCCACGCTGCATTGGCCGATCTCCATGCATCCCCATTTGGGAGGAAGACCACGTCCCCCGCGTCTGATGTCAGACGTGTGGGCGTGGCTAACCTGGCCCCTGCATCTGATGTCAGGCGCGGGGGTGGGGCCAAGGGGCCACGACGGCCAGACACGGGCCACCGCCAGCCTCCCTACACTCCTGCCTGTGAGCTCCTCAGAGGCATCTGGTGGTCCACTGTGTGAAACAGGATGCTGGACTAGATAGGCCTTGGGCCTGATCCAGCAGGACTGTTCTTATGTTATATTCTCATACACACCCTTTTTGTTTTTATTAATTTTAATGTCAAAGGAAACAAAGACCTTTCTACTTACTACTTACACACCGCTTTCCAATCAAGGTTCTCAAAGTGATTTACACAGGAAAATAAATAATATATAAATAAGATGGTTCCCTATCCCCAAAGCACGTTGAATCAGAGCACAACAAAATGTTTGCCTTCAGGCATGCAGCATTTGGCAATGCTGAAGGGATGAACATGAACATCACAGAATGGAGCGCCTGCTGGCTTTTAAAAAAGTCTAAAATTCATAGCCATTTTGGTTTCCCAGTTAGAATCAGATGTTCAGATGTGCCATTGACACATTTTCTTTTCCTAACCTAAGATGCAACCAGGGCAGATCCTGCTTAGCTAGGGGGTTAAATCATGCTTGCTACCACAAGACCAGCTCTCCTTTGTAAGATCTCCTCCTGAGGGGATGGCCCTGTAGCTCAGTAGTAGACCATGCAGAAGGTCCCAAATTCAATCCCTGGCCACATCTCCAGATATGGCTAGGAAAGTCTCCTGCCTGAAACCTTAGAGGAGAGCTGGTCTGGTGGACACAAGCATGACTTGTCCCCTTAGCTAAGCAAGGTCCACCCTGGTTGCATTTGAATTGGAGACTTGATCTGTGAGCACCGTGAGATATTCCCCTTAGGGGATGGAGACGCTCTGGGAAGAGCAGATTTCAAGTTCCCTTTCCCAGACTATGGGAAACACCTATATTGGGCAGCAGTGATAAAGGAAAATGCTGAGAGGCATCATCTCATACTGCATGAGATATGACAATGGTAAACCCCTCCTGTATTCTACCAAAGAGAACCACAGGACTCTGTGGTCACCAGGAGTTGACACTGACTGAACAGCACACTTTATATCTACCCTGGCTTCTCCAAGATAGGGCTGAGAGAGATTCCTGCCTGCAACCTTGGAGAAGCCACTGCCAGTCTGTGTAGACAATACTGAGCTAGAGGGACCAGTGGTCAGTATATGGCAGCTTCCTATGTTCCTATGCCAGTCAGGGTGGAAAATATTGAATTAGGTGGACCTTGGTATGAGGCAGCTCCCTATCTTCCTAATGTCCAGGACCCCTTCAGCGGCTGCTCTAATCTCTCCCTTTCTCTTCTCTAATTAATGCTCTTCTCTTTAGAATGAAACAGACGACAACCAGATTCAGTTAGCAGGAGGTGATGTGGAGCTTCCTAAAGAGCTAGCCAAGATGATTGAGCAAGACAACGAAGAGGAGGAGGAAAAGGACTCTGTTATTGGACAGCTGACCAACATCCAGAACCTGGACCTGGATTCGCTGAAGGATAAAGCCCAAGCCACACTAGATGATCTGAAGCAGTCTGCCGAGAAGTGCACGGTCATGTGACAGCTCCGGAACTCCCCCGCAGGATATGCCCCCAATTGTAAACGTGTCCCGTTTGAGGTGGGGTGTGCGCCGTGAGGGTTCTATGGGAGTGAGACAGCGGTGTTGGTCTATGGAAACGGTCCAGCCAATTCCCACTAAGTTTGTCCTCCTTGCCTATGTGAGCTGGATACCGTTTCTAAACCGTGATTCCCTCCCTGTTCAGGGTGTCTTTCTTGTCTCATCCCTGTGCGTGAACATGAGCTGTGTTTGCCAGTCTCAGGTTAGAACAAGAGTATTGTCCTCCCAATCATTCAAAAAAAAAAAAATGCTGCCTTTCTTATGTGACCCGCCTTCTCCTACTTCCCACATGACCCTCTCCGTGAAGGAGGAAGAAAGCCAGTCTCCACTGAGTGTTATAGAACTGTTCGATGAATATGGGCAAAACTATGCCATGGAGCAAAACCATATATCCGATCTTTACTGAGAGTCAGCTAAAGGGTGTTTGAAGCAGGGATGTGCAAAAAATCCGACCGAATCAATTCAGACTTGAAACTGTTTGCACGAAACGGGATTCATTCAAAAAGCTTTGAATTCGCCTGACCTCGAATCGAATTTCCTCGAATTTGATGTGAATTTGATTTGAATTTGCCCATATTCGAATTGATCCAGATGAATCGCATTCTGTGCAAGCAGTTTCAAGTAGAATCAATTCGGTCAATTTTTTTTCTTCACATCCCTAATTTGAAGCAAGGGTTTGCTCGAAGGCTTTGTTCCTTAGAAAGAAGGCGATGTGACCTCAAGGAACGAAAGCCATCAGCTATCAACATGATTACATTACCTTCTTTGTGTCTTCCAGAATCAGGTCATGGGGGGTGGATCCTCCGCAGTACACTCACAACGTACACACACACACACACACACACACACACCATACACATACACACATGCCCACAGCAATACAGAGAAACAACAACTTGCACTTCTTGCATACTAGACATTTTGCAAAGGAAAGCATAGTTGGGTTCTGCCCATTTTGCCGATGGGGGAAACTGAGGCACAACAGAGTCCTGTTGGCTTTCTAAACCGCCACAGGAGGTTGGTATGTGGTGGTACAGGAATGTAACGAATACATGAATAAATATACAGCAGGACAAGAAAACAGACACCAAATCTGCCTGGGGCTCAACCAGCCGAAGGCAACAGTTGCCCTGTGAGTGTTTTTGTTCCATTCTGATCCCATGTGTAATGCCACGTTGTGGGACCTCTCATCACCTGTGCTCCCAGCAGTAGGAGAAAGGGTCCCTCGGCCTCTGTGTGATGAATGTGGCAGTCAGTCTGTATATTGTGCCGTGACTATGCAGTGCCCCCTGTATGAGCCTCTACCTGCTATGACACCCTACTTCTTCCATGGTCAAGCTGGTGGAATAAATACCAAGAGTTCTCTATGCATCCCACTGTACTGTCATTTATTTCTTTTAGTTATTTATTTACATTTCTATCCTACTCTTCCTCCAAGTAGTACATGGTTATCTTTATCGTCACAACAACCCTCTGAGGTAAGTTAGGTGGAGAGTTCTATGACTGGCCCAGTGTCACCCAGTGAGTTACATGGGAAGCTGAGTCAGACCATTGGTCTATCTAGCTCAGTATTGTTTTCACAGACTGGCAGTGGCTTCTCCAAGGCTGCAGGCAGGAATCTCTCTCAGCCCTATCTTGGAGATGCTGCCAGGGAGGGAACTTGGAACCTCCTGCTCTTCTCAGAGTGGCTCCACACCCTATGGGGAATATCTTACAGTGGTCATGCATGTATTCTCCCATTCATATGCAACCAAGGCAGACCCTGCTTAGCTAAGGGGACAAGTCATGCTTGCTACCACAAGACCAGCTCTCCTCTTGCGGTTCTCCTCATGGCTGAATGGGGATTTGAACTCGGATCTCCCTGGTCCTAGTCCAACACTCTTAACACAGGTGTAGGCAAGCTTAGCAGTCCTACTGTTGATGAACTACAATAAATTGTGGCTGAGGATGGTAGGAGTTATAATTGAACAACAGCTGGATGATCAAGGTTGCCCACTTCTGTTCTAACCACTATACAACACTGGCTATACGTTGCTATATGCTACTACACACCTCTCTCTCTGGTGGTTCTGCTTGGCACTCTCCAATGTCCTGACCAGTGCTCCCTGTAACAGGGATTTCCAGGTGTTGTTGACTACGACTCTCATCATCCCCTGCTGCAATAGCCTTGGGCTAGGGATGATGGGAGTTGTAGCCTGGAAGTCGCAGTCTCCCTCTCTCACAACACTAGAATCAGGGATCATCCCATGAAACGGAAGGTCGGGAAATTTAGGACGGACGAAAGGAAGTACTTTTTCACACAGAGCATAATTAACTTATGGAACTCTCTGCCACAGGACGTGGTGATGTCCATCAGCTTCGGTGGCTTTGAAAGAGGCTTAGACAAAGTCATGGAGCACAGGGCTATCAATGGCTAGTAGTCTGGTGGCTATAGGCCGCCTCCAGCCTCGGAGGCAAGATGCTGCTAAATGCCAGTTGCAGGGGAGCAACGGCAGGAGAGGAGGAAAGCCTTCACCCCCTGGCCTCTGAGCTTCTTGAAGGCAGCTGGTGGGCCACTGTGTGAAACAGGACTCTGGACTAGATGGGTCTTGAGCCTGATCCAGCAGAGCTGTTCTTATGTTAATTGATGACATCTGGAGATCCCTGCTACAGGGAATATTGGTGCTGACCCCTTTTCCCTGGGAGCAGTCTGAGGTCTGTGTCCCACCAGAGCCCTTCTTCACTGGGACCCTGGTTTGACCTGAAATAGGATACAAGGCCAAGCTCTGTCCAATAGGGCCACACCCCATGCCTCCCCCCACCCTCGCTATGGCTTCAGAAGTGCGTCTAAGCCACTTTTTAGTTCCAATGTTCCACTGAGAATCTCTTTCTGGTTAAGAGCAGCCTTTGGGGAACTGGAGAATTTTCTGCTCTAAAAATAGCCGTGGCATCACTTCCTAATATGAATCATTCCACAGCCGAGCATCAGAGCAAAATCTATCGTTGAGCAGACCAGTCTCCAACTCCAGGCATCTTCTGTCATCAGCATTTCCTTCCATGGAAATGCGTTTTGGAAAGGATTCTCAAAGAGGCAGATGCTTGGACAATATTTTGGTTAAACCCCCCTTCCATCCACTTGAGCTACACAGGGAAGAGCAGGATTGTTGCATTCTATGCAGAGATCTTCCATGCAGAATCCATGGGGATTTGTGGTGTCACGTATGCCTCCCATTGATCTGCTTGCCAGTGAATCTCTCCAAAAGGCCTCTTTTAGAGGAAAATATTACCTTCAACTGGCCCTTGTTGATAATAACAATAAAAAAGGCTTGCAGACTAAGGACTCAATGAATGCCAAGAAACCACCAGACACATTTGGGCATGTAGAAAAATCTACATGCTCAGAGAGTCCCATAAGAACAGCCGGCTGCATCAGGCTGTAGGTCCACCTAGTCCAGCATCCTGTTTCCCACAGTGGCCCACCAGATGCCTCTGGGAAGCCCATAGGGAAGAGGTATTTGCATGCCCTCTCTCCTGCTGTTGCTCCCCTGCAACTGGGATTGAGAGGCATCCTGCCTCTGAGGCTGGCCTATATCCACCCGACTAGTAATCATCGATAGAACTGTCCTCCATGAAGCTGCCCAAGCCTCCTTTAATGCTCCTTTTAGTGGCCATCACCACATCCCATGGCAGAGAAGATTAATAGATTAGATTATTAATAGATTAATAATTAATAATAATTAATAATAATTAATAATAATTAATAGATTAGATTATCAATAGATTAATAGATCATAGATTAATTTGGCACATAAGAACTACTACTTTTTATGCTACTTACTTTTATACACACCAACTAATTCTGGGAGTAAAAAGGTAAAGTGTGCCGTTGAACTGATGTCGACTCCTGGCGACCACAGAGCCCTGTGGTTTTCTTTGGCAGAATACAGGAGGGATTGACCATTGCCATCTCCTGTGCAGTATGAGATGATGCCTTTCAGCATCTTCCTATATCGCTGCTGCCCAATATAGGTGTTTCCCATTGTCTGGAAAGATCCCAGCAGGGATTCGAACCAGCAACCTCTTGCTTCCTAGGCAAGTTACTTCCTTGCTGTACCATTAGGTGGCTACATGGCAATTCTGGGAGTACCCCATAAGAACTTAAGAAGAACATAAGAACAGCCCTGCTGGATCAGGCCAAAGGCCCATTTAGTCCTGCATCCTGCTTCATCCAGTGGCCAACCAGAAGCATCGGGGGAACCCTCAAGTGAGGAAAAGAGGCAACCACAGTCCCCATGGAGAGGAGAGCTGGTCTCGTGGTACCAAGCATGACTTGTCCCCTTTGCTAAGCAGGGTCTACCCTGGTTGCAATGAATGGGAGACTTGATGTGTGAGCACTGGAAGATATTCCCCTTAGGGGATGGAGCTGCTCTGGGAAGAGCAGAAGGTCCCAAGTTCCCTCCCTGGCAGCATCTCCAAGATAGGGCTGAGCGAGATTCCTGCCTGCAAACTTGGAGAAGCTGCTGCCAGTCTGTGCAGACAATGCTGAGCTAGATGGACCAATGATCTGACTCGGTATATGGCAGCTTCCTATGTCCCTAGGTACCAGCTTCTGGCATTCAAGGCACACCCCTTTGATCCTGATGGAAACATACAACTATCAAGACTAGTGGCTGTTGGTAGCCCTCTCCTCCATGATTTTGTCAAATACCTTTTTAAAACCTTCTAGATTGTTGGCCATCAGCACATCTAGTGGCAGCCCATTCCATAGTTGGACTACACCTTGCATATAGAATTACTTCCTTTTGTCTATCCTTCCTGAATCTCTCAGCTTCAGTGGGTGACCCTGGGTTCTAATATTATGAGGGAGGGGAGTGGATTTCTCTCTGTGCACTAGATCCACACTGGGCATGATTTAATACACCTCCTTACTTTATTCATGGCCTGCTGACTGACCTGCCTTCTTTCTCCACTAAAAAGGCCCAAACATTGGTGTCTTTCCTCTGGGATAAAGGACTCCAGATCATCGCAGTCGGCTTTTTCTGCACCTCTTCAATATCCTTTATATAGTCTCCCATTCAAATGCAAACCAGAGCAGAGCCTGCTTAGCAAAGGAGACAACTCGTGCTTGCTACTAGAAGACCAGCTCTTCTCCAGTGTGTTGTGCAACCGGTTGTGCAATGTGGCAACATCTTCTACTAGCGCCAAGACTCATTTGGAGCAGCCATTCCTGTATTTGCTAAGCATCCTAGGGCGCACCATTAAGTGAGCACCACACCAGTCTGGACGTGGGCCAGCATCGGGAAGGACCGGGAAGGAGGCCCAAGCAGTCGAACCGATCCTGGCCCCAAAGGATTGGGCATCGTTTGAAATGAAGCCTTTCTTCTCGTCCCTCTTGTTCATTTCCCTTGCTTTCATTCCAAGGGCTCATTCAAACACCAGATGCTGTATTCACCAGGAAACAGTGCTGCTAATAGTTCAGACAATGCCCATGCCCGGTTCGTTAGTGGCCATTCTTGAGAAGCTGGTAAAGCAGCCATTTGGGCAAGAATCAGGCTGCTGAACAGAACTCCTTGAGAGCCAATGCAGCAGCAGGCAGAGCACAGGGGCGTAGCAAGGTTGGAGTGGGCCCAGAGAGAAGGTTTTAAAATGCCCCCCCCCCACTGAAGCTCAGCTCATGAAGGAAAGAAATCTTAAATGAGGCTGAATAGTGGTAACAAAAAGCAGTGTGAAATTTTTCATATATATATGCCACAATAGAACATCATCCTCAATTATTTTTTAAAAGGTTTTGTAAATTGTGGACGATGCAAGTCCTTTAATGGTACTAGAGAAAGACCTGCTGTTCTGGTAGCTCCAGGTCTTACAACCCACATCAATTTTGGAGGATGAATATAACTGAAGGAAGCTCGGGCGGGTGTGCAGCTGGGGGAGTCAGTCATGTGACATGCCTCTGCCCCCCCCCCAAGGCAGTGGGCCCCCAGACAACTGTCTCCCCTTGCCCTATTACAGTTAGGCCCCTGGGCAGAAGTGCTCTTACCCCTGGACTTCGGGGACAACATCATAGCAACATAGGAAGCCGCCTTATACTGAGTCAGACCACTGGTCCATCTAGCTCAGTATTGTCTACATAGACTGGCAGCATCTTCTCCAAGGTTGTAGGCAGGAGTCTCTCTCAGCCCTATCTCGGAGATGCTGCCAGAGAGGGAACTTGGGACCTGCTGCTCTTCCCAGAGCGGCTCCATCCCCAGAGGAGAACATCTTCCAGTGCTCACACCTCAAGTCTCCCATTCATATGCAACCAGGGCAGACCCTGCTTAGCTCAGGGGACAAGTCATGCTTGCTACCACCAGACCAGCTCTCCTCCACAGCCCGTTGGGGGCCCCACAAATCCTCTTTAGCCTGTCCTGGGTGCTGTGGTCGCCTGGCCGAGCATTAGGGTTGCCAACTGTCCCTCATGACACCGGATGTCCCTCAATTCAGGGATGAAATGTTGGTCCCTCTAGGGACAGCATTTGTCCCTCATTTATTCAATAGCATTTCATTCAATTACATATACGTCCATGACGTAGAGGGTCTTGATGACCACTGCATACACCTCCCAGCCCCCAAAGGCAGCCCCCCCAGCCAGCCCCCCCCCAACTTGTGTCCCTCATTCTGGCAGTGAAATGTTGGCAACAAGGGAGGGGGGGGTTCCAAAGGCCCCCAAATCACCTAAGTGCAGGCTGGCCTCTGTGTGGATGCAGGCAGGCCTGTTCTTTCAACGCAGGCACATCCCAGACCTGCTTTCCCCCTCACTCCCCAATACTCTTTCTCAAATGCCACTGCTTTCTCATTCTCGCCTGTGCATCTATTATTCTGCCTGTTGCGGGGCGGGGGGGGCGGGGGGGCTGCCGTTTTCCACGCTTCCCCTTTCCTTTTTCATTCGGGTCTTTCGTTTTCTTTTCCCTCTTCACAACTCGCTCCGCGGAGGAGACCATGTGATGTTCCCCTGGTTTATTTTAGGAGCCAATATGACCTCCAGTCGTGAGAAGGGAAAGCAGCACATGTTATGCTGTCTGGAACGGGAATGTGCCACACACAGGGACGTATATAATCTAATAGGCGCTCACTCTCGGGCAGAGCCGCACCGTCAGCTGCTGCCTGCATGACCCTCTCTTGCTGCTAAGCCCCCCCATCTTAATGCACAGCTTACAGAGAGCAATCCCTTCACTCACGTGAGGCACTTTTCCTAGGACATTGGAAGCTGCCATATACTGAGTCAGACCCTTGGTCCATCTAGCTCAGTATTGTCTACACAGACTGGCAGCATCTTCTCCAAGGTTGCAGGCAGGAATCTCTCTCAGCCCTATCTTGGAGATGCTAGCAGGGAGGGAACTTGGAACCTTCTGCATGCAAGCAAGCAGATGCTCTTCCCAGAGCGGCTCCATCCCCTGAGGGGAATATCTCACACTGCTCACACTTCTAGTCTCCCATTCACATGCAAACCAGGGTGGACCCTGCTTAGCTAAGGGGACAAGTCATGCTTGCTACCACAAGACCAGCTCTCCTCCTCTAACAACATAGGAACATGGGAAGCTGCCATATACTGAGTCAGACCCTTGGTCTATCTAGCTCAGTATTGTCTTCACAGACTGGCAGAGGCTTCTCCAAGGTTGCAGGCAGGAATCTCTCTCAGCCCTATCTTGGAGAAGCCAGGGAGGAAACTTGATACCTTCTGCTCTTCCCATAGGCAGCTTCATCCCCTAAGGCAGGGCTGCTCAACTTTGGCCCTCCTACAGATGTTGGCCTACAACTCCCATAATCCCTGCCTATCGGCTATTGTGTCTGGTAATTATGGGAGTTGTAGTCCAAAGACAGCTGGTGGGGGGCAAAGTTGAGCAGGCCTGCCCTGAGGGGAACATCATACAGTGCTCACATGTAGTCTCCCATTCTAATGCAAACCAAGGCAGACCCTGCTTAGCAAAGGGAACAAGTCATGCTTGCTACCACAGGACCAGCTCTCCTCCATGTCCATGTCCCAAGGACAGGTATATGCTGAACGTGCTCTGATTCCAGAAAGGCTGATTCCAGAGAAGCTGATTCTAGAGAAGCTGCACAGCGTTATTGCGGCTTGGAGACAGAGTCATCACGGGGAATTCAGAAGGCACTTCAGCTCAATCAGGGCTGGATTCCAGCCTGGAATGGCCAGGAAATAGCAGCTAGTCCTAATGAATTGGGGTGGGGTGGGGTTGGGGTGGGGTGCAGCTTCCTCTGGTTTCCAGCATCTCTGGTTCCTCTCCCTTTCCCATCTTGCCTCCCCCCAGCATTAACGAGCACTGTGCTGCTTGCAGACTGGCCATCCATCAGGTAGAGCTGCGTGGGCCCCAATCCTCGGTGCCGTGCTGCCTGCAAGCTGGCCATTCACCAAGCAGAGCTGTGTGCGCTAGAGATGTCAAGCCTCCCCTTTCCATTCCCCCCCCCAGGCCTTCACATCTCTAATGTCCGCATAACTCTACCTGATGAATAGCCTGCCTGCAGGCAGCACAGCTAGCTCATTAATGCTGCAGGATGGGGGAGAGAGGAGGAACCAGCGACAGCCACTGGGAAGGATGCAGTGCTGGGGTTAGACCAAACCAGTTGCTCGCCCCCGACTAAACATCAGAGAATCGCCACTTTAAAAGAAGACGCCACTTTGCCCAGTTAGCAGAGGAGGAAGAGCTCTTCTCTTACGTTTAGTAGGGGGAGAGCAACTGGCCCTATCCATCCCCAGCACTGCAACCTCCCCAGTGGCTGTTGCTGGTCTCTACTTTATGTTTCTTTTTAGATTGTGAGCCCTGTGGGGACAGGGAGCCAACTTTATTTATTTTTCTATTTAAACCACATTGAGACCTTTTGTTGAAAAGCAATATATAAATAGTAGTAGTAGTAGTAGTAGTGAGAGCTGCCAGGAACCAGCTGTGCTTCATATGGCACCATCCTGGGTTGTTAGGACAAGCTGCTACTGTGGCCAGTGCTTAGCCCCAGAACCTGTTTGGGGCACCAGGTCTAGCCTCGGTTATATATCATTCCTCGCCAACCACTAGGGTTCCATTCCGGAAAAACCTTGCTGTTGGCAAATTTGCACTTGGCGAGGCACTAAAGTCTATGGGAAACAGCAGGTTAGAGGGACAGTGGCCGCAAAAAGACCTAAATATAAAGGGGGGAATAGGAAAAAAATTGCTAAAAATCACCCCAAATCCTGTAATATTGCCAAGAGTCACCAAGAATTAGCAGATCAGACCTCTGGGGATTTTTTGGAAACCGCCCCCCCCCCCCCAAATCACTCAAAGTCATTTTAAATTGACAAGGGAAAGCAAGGTCAGCGAGGGTCACCAAGAGGAATGAGCAGATCGAACTTCTGGAAAAAAACACCCATCATTGGGGGGGGGACCCCATCACTGAAAAAAACCCTTGCCAACTGTGGATACTTGGTCACAGTTGGCAAGACCTGTCACCATTTCCCATTCACGTAGACTCAAAACTGCGGTTGGTCAAACCACGGTTGGGGAGGGAAGACTGTATATCGTTTCGGGTCCAATGGACATGCCAGAAGTTGTCGGAGTCATGTCGTTTAATCTAACCCTGTAGACTGGAACACATCCCTAAAGACACAACTAAAGACACATATCTCCAGCCAAATTCTGCAGCGGGAAACGACTTGACTAGCAAGCCAGAGGTTGCCGGTTCGAATCCCCATTGCTCTGTTTCCCAGACTATGGGAAACTCCTGTATCGGGCAGCACTGATATAGGAAGATGCTGAAAGGCATCATCTCACACTGTGTGGGAGGAGGCAATGGGAAACCCCTCCTGTATTCTACCAAAGACAACCACAGGGCTCTCTGGGCGCCAAGAGGCAACACTGACTTGACGGCACACTTTACAGTTTTTATGGGTATTTTAATTTGAATTTTTAATATGTTTTAATTGTTAAAATTTCTGGGTTTGTTTTATTGCTGTAAAGCGCCTAGACACTTCAGTAGTGGGCAATATACACATATGTTAATAAATAAATCATTATAAATAATAATAAAAGGCATTCTTAAGAAGCCAGTTTGGCTGATACTTTCCCTTTCTCCCCCGAGAACCGGCCCACAGGATCAAGAAGGAGGACATGCTGAGAGGATGCCCATCCTGGTCTTGATGTATCGGGTATGAATTGTCTCCTTAGCTAAGCAGGGTCTGGTCTGGTTTGCATTTGGATGGGAGAGAACGTGTGAGCTCTGTGAGATATGGGGACGTCACTCAGTAGCAAAGCATCTACTTGCATGCAGAGAATCCCGAATTTTCTGTTGTTGATGTTGCCCATACTGCTGTTGAAGTATTCCATGCTGTTGGAGATGTTGGCCAATACTACTGGCAACATCTGCAGGTATGGCAGGGAGAGACTCTTGCCTGAAACCTTGGAGAGCGGTGCTGCCGGTCAGTGTCAAGTGTCAACAGTACTGAATGAGATGGACAAAGGGTCTGACTCAGTATATGGCAGCTTCCTAGGCCACTAGGCTGACACCATCCTTCCGACCATGTAGACTCTATGGAATGTACGAACATGAATTTAGTTTATTTAACACACTTATATGCTGCCCACTACCAAAGTCTCTCAGCAGTTTATGACAGGGAACGCCCACGGGTTCCTTCCAAGTGGTTATGGAATGAGGTGAATTTTTGAATGGCCAACGGAAGGTAGACATTTTAGGATATCCTGACACTAGCCCACCAGAGGACTTGCATGCTGACGATCCCAGGTTCACTCCCTGGCATTATCTCCAGGCAGGGTTGTGAAAGCCTCCTACCGGCAACCTTGGAGAAGCCGCTGCCAGTCAGTGTAGACAATACTGAGCTAGATGGGCCAATGGTCTGACTCGCTATGGCAGCTTCCTAGCTCTCTAACAGGAAAATGATTGTGACCGTGCTGACATAATTCTTAGGAGCCCTGAAACCTCCACAATCACTAGCAGCGTGGACAGGTTTGGAACTGGAAAGAGACAGCAGGTATGCCCTGATCAGCAGAGCGATGTATGTAAGGCGATATATGTTCCAACCCCTGTAATAGGGATTCCCAAAAGCTGTTGACTACAACTCCCAGAATTCCCAGCCAAAGGCCACTGTAGCTGGGGATGATGGAAGTTGTAGTCAACACCCACTGGGAATCCCTGTTACAGGGGACACTGATTGCAACCCCCGGGTTTTTCAGACCGGGGAAGGAAAGGATGACTCCTGGATGTTGGCCCAGAATAGTCACTCTCTCTGCAGCTGCTCTGTCCCTACAGTCCACAAAAATCTTTCGGATTAGTTGGGATTAGTGATGTCGGTGAAACTCCTCCATTGCTCACGCCGCCACTGAAGCAAGCCAGCCAGACGTTAAAAGCCTCAGATCGCATGTCGACTCCCTGAGCTCTCACGGCAGCAGGTTCAAAAAGGCTGCTTCGAAGAGGGACGTTTGGGAACTAAGTGTAGTAGCATCTGTGGATGTCACTGAGTGCCTGGTTCAAAGCGATGGACACCCTCTAGAAATGGGCTGCTCAACTTCGGCCTTTCTGCAGACGTTCCTTGTCCACTAGGCTGACAGCATGCATCTGACCATAGAACAGGGCTGCTTAACTTCGGCCCTCATGCAGATGTTGGCCTACAACTCCCACAACCCCTGGCTATTGGACACTGTGGCTGGGGATTATGGGAGTTGTAGGCCAAAAACAGCTGGAGGGCCTAAGTTGAGCAGGCCTGCCATAGAACCTACTCTATGGAACAAACTGACATGAATGATGGAATGCCCACTGAAATGCACTAGTTCCTTCTGAACGGCCATAGGAATGCATGGAATTTCCAAATGGTCAATGGAAGGAATATATGGAGAGGAGAGCTGGTCTTGTGGAAGCAGGCAGGAATTGTCCCCTTAGCTAAGCAGGGACTACCCTGGTTGCATATGCATGGGAGTCTAGATGTGTGAACACGGTAAAATAGTCCCCTTAGTGGATGGAGCTGCTCTGGGAAGAGCATGTAGGTTGTAAGTTCTCTCCCAGGCAGCATCTCCAAGATAGGGCTGAGAGAGATTCCTGCCTGCAACCTTGGAGAAGCCACTGCCAGTCTGGGTAGACAATCCTGATCTAGATGGAACTATAGTCTGACTCAGTATATGGCAGCTTCCTATGTCCGTACTCTGAGCTGTTCCCACATTCTAGGATGTCATGACACTAGTCCACCATAGGACTTGCATGCTGATGATCCTAGGTTCAGTCCCTGACTCGGTAGAAGACAGCTCCCTATGTTCCTATTACTCTTGCACACTTTGGAAGTAGTAAAGTAAAGGTAAAGTGTGCCGTCAAGTCGGTGGTGACTCCTGGTGACCACAGGGCCCTGTGGTTGTCTTTGGTAGAATCCAGGAGGGGGTTCCCATTGCCATCTCCCATGCAGTATGAGATGATACCTTTCAGCACCTTTCTATATCGCTGCTGCCTGATATAGGTGTTTCTGGGAAACATACCAGCAAGGAATCGAACCAGCAACCTCTTGCTCCCTAGGCAAGTTACTTCCCCACAGCGCCATTAGGTGGAAGGACCTTTCTGCAAATCAAACCCTAGGAACATAGGAAGCCGCCATATTCTGAGTCAGGCCATTGGTCCATCTAGCTCAGTACTGTCTACACAGGCTGGCAGCGGCTGTTCCAGGGTTCCAGGCAGGAGTCTCTCTCACCTCTATCTTGGAGATGCTGCCAGGGAAGGAACCCGGAACCTTTTACTACTGCTACTACCACAACTAATATTTATATACCACTCTTCAACCAAAGTTCTAAAGCCGTTTACTTAGGAAAATACATACATAAGATGAAAACATTCAGGTGCTCTTCCCAGAGCAGCCGTATTCCCGAAAGGAAAGATCTTACAGTGCTCACACATGTCTCCCATTCAAATGCAACCCAGGGCAGATCCTGCTTAGCAAAGGGGGCAATTCGTGCTTGCGACCACAAGACCAGATCTCCTCCCTGTTCAGATGTTATGCACAATCTGTGTACACATGTGCAACATAGAATTATTCACACACATGTCCAGCGCACATACAGTAGCACACTTCCTGTCTGTACTCAACATGTGAGTAAAGAACCTGTTCCCAAGTTCACTCTTAAAACGAATGCATGTAAAAATGAATGCATTCACACTATGACATGTACATTTGCACCCTGGTTGCATATGAATGGGAGACTAGAAGTGTGAGCACTGTAAGATCTTCCCCTCAGGGGATGGAGCTGCTCTGGGAGTTGCATCTAGGTTCGTAAACAGCATAATACCTGAGGAATGCTTCTTTTTAAACCTTGTTTGCATATGTTCAACACAAGTATGATCTGTGCACGGTAGGTAAATCCTTTATGATGGTCTTTGACCAGATGTAATTATAACATAGTAGTAGGGATGTCCAAATCCAAATCGAATCACCCCTTAAAAAGGCAATTTGGTTGAATTTGAATCAAATTTTTGAAATTCAATTCAAATTCGATTCGAGAGCCGTTTGGCATCTTTTAAACACCATTCTGGCCCCCTGGTTGGTTAAGAAAGGTGCCAAAACAGGGTTGAATTGATTCAATTTTAATTCGGATCTTTGGACAATATTCAATTTTGATTTGAATTTGAAATGAATTTTCGGAATTCAATTTTAATTTGAAACAAATTGAAAATTTTGTTTCATGCACATCTTTACATAGTAGCAATGTAATACCAGATAGAATACAAGAGTAAGAATGTATAAAGGATATATATGAGTACCCAGAATGTTGGGGGGCAATTGCTAAATCATTGTAAACCGCTTAGAGAGCTTCCAGCTATAGAGCGGTATATAAATGTAAGTGCTATTGCTATTGCTATTGCTATTGCTATTGCTATTGCAATATAAACAGTAAACGATATAGAAACAGTAAACCAAAAGATATAGAAACAGTAAACCATGTACCAGATGTACTATAACTGTACCAGATGTACCATGTACCAGATGTACCATGCACCAGATGTACTATAACTGTAAAAAACTTACATCTCAAAAACAGATAAGGCAAATATAGTCAATTCAAAGGGAATATGCACATATATCAATTTGAATCTAATTAATGATCATTACTCAGTTCACCCATCTATAGACTGGAGGAGTCCTTTATTAATTCACTCTGCTAGCCATGTGCAAAACGTTGCCACTGAAAAAGTTATTGCTGGTTGCTTATCTGTATATAGAAAATTGAATGTCTGTTTGTCTGTCTGTTCCCTGCCCGTTCCCACACCCTTTGAGCGATCGGGACCGGACTTTGCAAAGTGACTTCCTAGGACTCTATGAGTAACATAGGGTACCTGGGAACCCCAAGAACCACCTTGCACAGACAGACGGACATACAACAGGTATATCTACAAAATGTATCAGTGCAATAACAAAGAAAACTCAGACCATAAGCCTGAGCAACACCGGATACTTAAAGCTAGTCTGATAATAAAAATGACACATAAAATTCTTCTAAACTGTGTGTACCATGAAACATTGGAAGCTGCCATATACTGAGTCAGACCATTGGTCCATCTAGCTCAGTACTGTCTACCCAGACTGGCAGCGGCTTCTCCAAGGTTGCAGGCAGGAATCTCTCTCAGCCCTATCTTGGAGATGCTGCCAGGGAGGGAACTTGAAACCTTCTGCTCTTCCCAGAGCGGCTCCATCCCCTGAGGGGAATATCTTGCAGTGCTCACACATCAAGTCTCCCATTCATATGCAACCAGGGCAGACCCTGCTTAGCTTAGGGGACAAGTCATGCTCGCTATCACAAGACCAGCTCTTAAATGTCTGCATGTATGCAGACATTGTGCTCAACGCATGTAACAGTAGTACCCTTCTAATTTGTTCCCTGCATTTCAGGGAGCTTGTATGCAGGCTCACTTTTAGAATGGAGGCACGTGCCATTGTTCGCCCCAAAATATGTCCAGGCCGCTGTTCGCACATGCACAGTAACATTTGGATTGAGCTTTGGGCATGGCACCGGGGTAAAGCCACCTTCTGATCCTGGCTGCCAGAAGTCAAGAGTCCATGAAGATGAGGAGGCCGGGGTGCTTGCCACCTGGGCTGACTCCACACTCCCAGGACACTAAATGCTCACTCTGCTGCTGCCGCTGACGCACCATTAGCTTCAGTATGTGCAGTGACATTTTGAAAGCTACACACACACACACACACACACACACACACACTTTCATTCAGGCCCCAGTGCACATTGACTGCAATCGGCACAGACAGGAGCCAGCCACATCGCCCCCTAGCAAAGAGCAGAGCAAGCTTGCTACTTGCCAGAGCCCAGCAGTGAATCAGATGGGGGGGGCCCTTCAGTACCAAAAGGGCAGCGTCTCTGAGCAAAGTGAGAGCGTACAGCTGCTGGCCTCTTGCAGGCATGGCCAACCTCGCCAGCGGTTGGACTACAACTCCCATCGTTTGCAGCTGCGTTTGCGACTGGGGGTGATGGGAGTTGTAGTCCAACCACAGCTGGCGAGCCTCCGTCTGGCCGCCTCCAGATTGCATTTTGACAGCTTGCCTTCCTTTTAGCGGCTGAGACACAGAATGGTCTGGCTCAGTAGAAGGCTGAGAAAAGACTATTGCTCAGTGGTAGCAGAAGAGCTCTTCCCCCTGGACGTCCGGGTGGAAGTCTAGGGCGTCCACGCCCCAAATGCTCTTTAGTCTGTCCTGGATGGTGTGGTGGGCAGCCGGGCAGCCGAGCATGGTTGTGGTGAGGTGTCTGAGTGTGTCTGAGTGCTGGAGCCACCCACAGCCTGCCCGATCCCATAGGGACATAGGAAGCTGCCATATACTGAGTCAGACCCTTGGTCCATCTAGCTCAGTCTTGTCTACACTGACTGGCAGCGGCTTCTCCAAGGCTGCAGGCAGGACTCTCTCTCAGCCTTATCTTGGAGATGCTGGTGCTTCTCTGCATCCAAGCAGGCAGGTGCTCTTCCCTATGCGGCCTCATCCCACTCTAAGGGGAATCTCTTACAGCGCTCAGACATGTGGTCTCCCATTCAAATGCAAACCAGGGTGAACCCTGCTTAGCAAAGGGGACAATTCATGCTTGCAACCACCAGACCAGCTCTCTTCATGTGTGCAGGCCGGGATTGGCAGGCTCGTCAATGCAAAATGAGGTATCTGCTGCCGGTCAGTGAGGTTGAGCATATTCCTTTCCTTGAGCATATTGTGGTGTGAAAATACTGTGTTTAAAATTTTGGTGTATTAAAAATGTCATGTGACATGGTGTGTGTGTGTGGGGGGGGATGATGCTTATCTTGCTACAGCTGCAGCAGGGTGGCCAAAAGGCCTTTAGGTCCAGGCTCCAAAATGACCTAGGTGCCCCTCTGAGTGGTAGAGCATCTGCTTTGCATGCCTAAGATTCCAGGATCAGTCTCTGGCAGCATCTCTAGGTAGGCTTGGGAAAGATCTGCCTGAAACCCTGAGCTGCTGCCAGTCAGGGTAGTCAATACTGAGCTAGACGGACCAAGGGTCTGACTCAGTATAAGGCAGCTTCCTATGTTCCTAAAGAGAAGGCAGCTTTTTGCAAAGACTTCGTCTCTCATCATCTATGTTGTTATCTTCAGTCCCGAGTTACGTAACAAGAAAAACAACAAAAAGTCACCCCAAGGGATTACGCATTGTAAAGAAAAATGCATCGTCTTATTCAGCTTAGGGAGAATAATCCTATTATCTCTCTCCCACCCCACCCACCCCCCAGAAGTACAGCATTGTGCCGAATGGAACCCAAAGCAGCCAGCCAGACGGCGCTTTTGAGCAGCTGGACGGCTCGGCCCTGCTTTGTGAGAAAACACCTCCCAAGGAAGTCAGCCAGGCCGTGATGTGTGCCATGAAAAGGGACCTCGCTGCGCTGGGAGACTGAATGACTGCACTGCGCTGTACATCGGAAATGTCTCGAGTCCATCAAAATGCGGGAAACAGCTGCCATGACAGCTCAGCTGATGGCGCATCACGCAAGACAATGGCTTGCTCAGACAGACATCCTTGAATGCTGCCTCTCCTCACACTCCCCCTCAAAGCACGGCACACCCCCATTTCTCTGAAGCTGGCCAAAAGAAAGAAGAAAAAGAGAAAAAGATTAACCCCTTCCTCTCAGCACAGAGAAACGAGTTTCTGCGAAGGCCGTTTGAAGGCATTGGAATGATCATCTGGCCATGCTGGTTTGCAGGCACATCAGAGCTCTCTGTCAATTTCAACCCGTCCTTTCTCTATTAGCCAAGGAGCATCACATGTCTGAGAGGCTGTTCTTCTCCTGCACAGGAGGCCTGGCATCGCCATCTGGCTACACAGATCCGAGCTGAGTGCTGGAGGCAACAAGGGGAGAAATAATCATTTGCTTATTTATTACAATCAAAGAGCAGATACACCAGATATGATTATTTAAAAACTACAGTCAATGACCAGACAATATTAACAGCAATAGATGTCAAACAATCATCTAAAACTTTAAGAAAGCTTCAAATAACGATAATCCAGCTCACTCAGGTTGTAGCAAGAGAAATAATAATAACTAGCTGGCCTGGGCACAGAACAGCTGCACCTCTAGTTGTCCCTTTCATCTCCACCCCACTCCCGTTCTTGGCTCTCCCCCTGGCCACTGCCACTTTCTCTCTCCTCCCTCCCCCCCAGCCACCACTGCTTTCTCTCTCCTCCCCCCCCCAGCCACTACCACTTTCTTTCCCCCCCCCGGCTGCCGCCGCTTTCTCTCTCCTCCCCCCCGCCCAGCCACTGCCGCTTTCTCTCCCCCCGCCCTGGCTGTTGCCGCTTTCTCTCTTCCCGCCACTTTCTCTCTCTGCTGCTGCCACCACTGCTTTCTCTCCCCTTCCCAGCAGCTTGCTCGCAAACTCTCGCAATAGCTGCCACACATGGGATTAACCACAGGTACGTCTTAGCAAATTATATACATATAGATTATTATTATTAATAAACTTTGTTCATCACCCCCATAACAAATTGTTCTCTGGGCGGATTAAAACACATCATTAAAACAAAAAAACACACAACAGATTAAATCATAACAGACCAAAAGGGCGGGGGGGGGGAGAAAATACAAAACAATTTAAAAGACATTTTAAGAAACCAGTTAAAATCAGATCAAAAGTTAACATTTCAAAGGTCGCCTGAGTGAACAAAAAGGTCTTCGCCTTCAACAAGAAGCCCTCTCTCAATGTCACACACAAAACCAGGAACTTATGTCCCTCGGTAGCAGAGCTGATGGAGGTTTCTCATCTTGTCCAGCCTCATTATAATCCTACAGCTGGTGCTGCTTTCTTTGAGGCTGTAACACATTTTCCAAGACCCAGTTCTATTCATCGGATGAGTAAGTCGATATGTCGGCGATGCAATGTGCATATTAACTCCAACTCTCAACAAAAATACCTTTTATTGTGCAAAGAAAAACTAAAAGTTGGTAAACATAAAACCATAAGATGTTTCGGTGTGACTCACCATCCTCAGTTAAGTAAAAACAAATGAGCACAGATGAAGACCTCGGGTTCCCTGGCAGTTAAATTCCTTCGAGGTGATAACACACAGTGGAGAGATAATGAGCAAGGAGAGAAAGAGAGAGAGAGAACGCCTAATTCTTCTCAGAGTCTAATAAACTTCCTGGCATCGGCCAGTGCCTCCCGGCCGAGCATTAATGTCAGGTTTCAATTTCTCTATAAATAATGCTTCCTTGATTTTCCTTCTTTGTAGGTTCCGTTCAATCCCCCAAATAGACACTTTAGTGGGCACCATTTGGCCTTCATGCTTAATCCTCATATGCAAAGACCAGGGTTTGGTTCTCTTTGGTTTCAAATTCATCAGATTAGTTTTTCATGGATTAGATGACGAGGTCTCCTTCGTGTTGCTCATGCATGTCTTACATGCTGCCTTGAATTTATGTAAGAAAGGAGCTTTAGAAATGCTTAGATCGATAGACAGACAGACAGATCTGAGGTGCAGCAAGAGAGCAGCCTAAGAAAACTATCTGTGGTACAGAAGTGGCCATTTTTTACATCCTCCCCTTCCCCAGGAAGTTATCTGTGCCACACAAAAATATGTCACCAAGCAGGGGCGTAACTCTAATAGGGCAAGGGGAGACAGTTGTCTGGGGGCCCACTGCCTTGGGAGCCCCCCCCAGAGGCAAGTCACATGACTGACTCCCCCAGCCGTGCACCCGCCCGGGCTTCCTTCCGTTGTATTCATCCTCCGAAATTGATGTGAGTGTTAAGACCTGGAGCTACCAGAACAGCATGTCTCTCTCTAGTACCATTAAAGGACTCGCATCATCCACCATTTACAAAACCTTTTAAAAAATAATTTAGGATGATGTTCTATTGTGGCACATAGGGGTGTGTGTGTGTGTGTGTGTGTGTGTGTGTGTGTGTGTGTGTGTGTGTATAAAATTTTACTATGCTTTCTGTTACCACTATTCAGCCTCATTTAATATTTCTTTACTTCATGAGCTCAGCTTCAGTGAGGGGGGGAGGATTTTAAAATCTCTCTGGGCCCACTACAACCTTGCTACACCCCTGTCCCCGAGGACTGTGCAGCCCTCAGAGACATATATTTGGGTTGCACAGAGAGCTTCCGGGAGAAAGGGTGTGTGTCTAAATTGCTACTTCCCTGCTGCAGTTAGTTGAAGTTCTGTTACTACTACGAATATTGATATACCGCTCTTCAACCAAAGTTCTCAAAGCCGTTTACATAGAAAAATAAATAATACATAAATAAGATAGTCTCCTGTCCCCAAAGGGCTCACATTCTAAAAAGAAACATAAGGCAGATACCAGCAACAGCCACTGGAGGGATGCTGTGATGGTGGTGGAGAGAGCTAGGTGCTCTGCCCCTGTAGAGCAATATAAGCAGAATCTTATAAGCAATATAAGAGAATCACCACTTTTAAAAGGTGCCTCTCGCTACACTTCTGCAACTTTGCTCTGTATGCCAGCCAGTCTCTCCCATACAAGAGAATGAGTGCAAGTATGCATTATAGAGCTTTGAATGGTAAAGTAGTTGCAATGGTTAGAACTCTAAACAGTGCTACTCCTTACAGCAGGAGAGAGGGCATGCCCTCAGCTCTTGCTTGTGGGCTTCTCTGAGGCATCTGGTGGGCCACTGTGAGAAACAGGATGCTGGACTAGAAAGGCCTTGGAGGTGATCCAGCAGGGCTGTTGTTATGTTCTTATATTCTCGTGCATGATGATGATTTATTCCTTTTGCACTGCAAGATTTCAAGCTGTCCACATGTCTTATTACCTTGAGATTGGTTTCATTGATGAAAATACTTCTATCCCATTAATACTTCTCTGAGAGAGGGCAGGATGCCTCCTTGCCTTAAGGAGGCAATTATTGGACCTCTTTTGAAGAAGCCCGCATTGGATCCCTCAGAGTTAACCAACTATAGGCCTGTCTCCAACCTTCCATGGTTTGGCAAGGTCAATGAGAGGGTGGTGGCCTCTCAACTCCAGGCAGTCCTGGGTGAAACTGATTACCTAGACCCATTTGAGACTGGCTTTTGGGTGGGCTATGGGGTGGAGACTGCCTTGGTCGACCTGATGGATCATCTCCAATTGGGAATTGACAGAGGGAGTGTGATTCTGTTGGTCTTTTTGGACCTCTCAGCAGATTTCAGTACTATCGACCATAGTATCCTTCTGGAGTGTCTGGGGGGTTTGGGGGTGGGAGGCCCTGCTCTGCAGTGGCTCCACTCTTACCTCTCTGGCAGATTCCAGATGGTGTCCCTCAGGGACTGCTCTTCAAAATTTGAACTTTGGTATGGTGTCCCTCAGGGCTCAGTATTTTCTCCAATGTTGTTTAACATCTACAGGAAACCACTGGGAAGAGATTTGCTACAGGGTGTTATCGGTATATCTGATGACACCCAAATCTTTTTCTCCACATCAACATCATTGGGAAGGGGTATAACCTCCCTAAATGCCTGCCTGGAGGCGGTGATGGGCTGGATGAGAGATAATAAGCTGAGGCTGAATCCAGCTAAGATGGAGGTACTTATTGTGCAAGGTCAAAACTCAGGAGACTATTTTGATCTGCCAGTTCTGGATGGGGTCACACTTCCCCAGAAAGAACAGGAATGCAGTCTGGGGTTGCTTCTGGATCCGACCTTTCCCTGTTGTCCCAAGGTGAGGCAGTGGCCAGAGGTGCCTTCTATCAGCTTCAGCTGATTATTATTATTATTATTATTATTATTTGCATTTCATATCCCACTCTTCCTCCAAGGAGCCTAGAGCGGTGTACTACATATTTAAGTTTCTCCTCAGCCTGATACGCCGGCTGCATCCATTTCTTGAGATAAATGACCTCAGAACAGTAGTACATCTGCTGGTCACCTCCAGACTTGATTACTGCAATGCGCTCTATATGGGGCTGCATTTGTATGTAGTCCAGAAACTGCAGTTAGTCCAGAATGCGGCAGCCAGGTTGGTCTCTGGGTCATCTTGGAGAGACCATGTTACTCCTGTGTTGAAAGATCTACCCCGGCTGCTAAGTTTCTGGGCAAAGTACAAGGTTTTGTTTATAACCTATAAAGCCCTAAACAACTTGGGCCCTGGGTATTTAAGAGAACACCTTCTTCAATATGAGCCACACCGCCCATTGAGATCATCTGGAGAGGTTCCTCTGCAGTTGCCACTGGCTCATCTGGTGGCTACTCAGGGACGGGCCTTCTCCATTGCTGCCCCGAGGCTTTGGAACACACTTCCTGCTGAAATAAGAGCCTCCCCATCTCTTACAACTTTTAAAAAGGCAGTCAAGACGCATTTGTTCACCCAGGCTTTTCATTAGATACTGTTTTAATTGTGTTTTTAATAGTTTTAACATTTTAAATTTTAAATTGTTGTAATGGTCCAACCTTTTTATTTGTTCTTTTTGTTTTTTTTGGTGTAAACCACCCAGAGATTTACATTTTGGACAGTATATAAATGTGATAGATAGATAGATAGATAGATAGATAGATAGATAGATAGATAGATAAAATATCCCAACACTCTGTTTAAAATGCTTGAGGCGGCTCACAACAAGTAACACTAACTGTTATAAAACACGCACCTTGAAGAGAGCAGTCAGCAAATCAAATCATCTCAATTTAAAAAAGAAAATCAAACTGGAAGACAATAGGCTTCAAATGCCATCTAACGCAGGGGACGCAAAGAAGTCCCACAGGCTGACAGCCAATCTAAATTACTCATGAGTAGTCCCACTGCAGTGAATGTCAGTCAGGAATAACTTCTCCCATTCACTGCTCATGAGCAATTCGGTTTGGCTGGGAGCCACTATACACATAGCATTGCATAGGAACATTGGACGCTGCCATATACTGAGTCAGAACCTTGGTCCATCTAGCTCAGTATTGTCTACACTGACTGGCAGTGGCTCTCCAAGGTTTCAGGCAGGAGTCTCCCCCAGCCCTACTTGGAGATGCTACCAGGGATTGAGCCTGGATTAAGCCTCCTGCATGCAAAGCAGATGCTTTACCACTGAACTACGGCCCCATCTCCTAAAGGCAGGAGTTCTCAAACCTGGGTCCCCAGATGTTGTTGGACTACAACTCCCATCATCCACTAGCATGTACCATGGTGGCAGGGTATGGTGGGAATTGTAGTCCAGCAACATCTGGGGGCCCAGGTTTGGGAACCCTTGCCTTAAGGGTGATATCTAACAGTGCTCACGTGTAGTCTCCCATCCAAATGCAAAGCAGGGCTGGCCCTGCTTAGCCAAGGGGACAATTCGTGCTCGCTACCCCAAGGCCATCTCTCCTCTTACGTTTGCTGAGTCCACCAGTCATAGCACTGCCCTGCCTTTCAGTCTGAACATCTGCTTTTGGAGAAAACTGACCTTTCTGATGCCCTTCCTCCCCACCTGCGCAGGGTAGTCCTGGGTCTATGAGCCTTATTGGGAAATCCATCTCTGCGCATAAGGGCTTCCAGTGGAAATAACTCTAAACGCCATTTACACCTTGAGGCAGGGAGGGCTCTTTCATGAGGCAAGGCAAGGCAGTAGCCTCAGACAGCCGATTGTTGGGGCTCCGGGGTGGCAAAACACCACCTTCCAACCGCCATCATCAAATTGGCTCTTTAGAACTGAGCTGAGCCTTGGAAAGTTTGCCATGAGCACCACTCCCCACACCCCTAACAGAGCTTGCAAGAAAAGCAGCACGAGGGGAGACGAGGGCCTGCTGGCCACCTCCTCTCCTCTGCCCCACACCCATTCCCCTATCAAAGCGTGCAGGGCTGGTTTGGAAAGGGGGCTGGCCCCCACTGATGGCATAGAGCAAGCCAGCATTTGGCAATACCTTGAGTTGCCTTTAGGCATGCGTTGCTGATCACAAGTGACATTCTGAAGGTGGTTAGAGCATTTGGACTTGGACCAGGGAGACCTGAGTTCAAATCTAGCCATGAAACTCACTGGGTGACTCTGGGCTTCTCTTGGTAGAGCACCTGCTTTGTATGTAGAAGGTCCCAGGTTCAATCCCTGGCATCTCCAGGTTAGGGGCATGCAAATTGATTCAACCATGAATCGATTCGGGTCAAATGGAGGGTGATTCAATAGGAACATGGGAAGCTACCGTATACTGAGTCAGACTATTGGTCTATCTAACTCAGTATTGTCTACCCAGACATGCAGCGGCTTCTCCAAGGTTACAGGCAGGAATCTCTCTCAGCCCTATCTAGGAGAAGCCAGAGAGGGAACCTGGATGCTCTTCCCAGAGCGGAGGCTCCATCCCCTAAGGGGAATATCTTACAGTGCTCACATGTGGTCTCCCATTCAAATGCAACCTGGGTGGACCCTGCTTAGCTAGGGGGACAAGTCATGCTTGCTACCACAAGACCAGCTCTCCTGTCCTTTTAATGATTCTAACCCAAATCGAATCACTCTGAAACTCACTTCTCTCTCAGCCTAACCAACCTCACAGGGTTGTTGTGGGTATAAAGTTAGAGCATGTACACTTCTCTGGGCTCTTTGGTGGAAGAGCAGGATATAAATGTAAAAACAAACAAGCAAGGTTCCAGAGTATGAATGCATGCCTGCAGCTGTTTGCAGGACAATTTTTTTCTGTTTCATCCTTTCCTCTTTTCTGAAAAGGGAGAGGGCAGTTCATTTTCTGGTGCTCTACCTCAATTTCTCTTCCCCCCCCCCCCCGCTCGCTACAGCCAACCCCACTGCCCCGGTATCTTGGTGGCTTTTGTGTCTTTGTACAGCTGCCAGGAATCCCACTCTCCGGGGCGTCCTCCCCCTTTCTGAAAGGCTGCTTTCTGAAAGCCCCAAAGGGGGTGGAAATTGGACTCGTTTCCATCTCAATAGCCGGAGGGGGCGGGCAAGAAAGGAGTGGACGGGGGCTGCTTTGCAGCTTCTCAAGTGCGCTTTGTCGAGGTGGTGGCAGCCAGACAGAGGCCATTTCAGAGAGGCCATTGGCAAGCTGTAGGGCGTGAACAATCGACTGGGCCATAAAGGCGCCAGCTTACCACATGGCCCTCCCGGGACAAAGGAGAGGAACCAGCCCAGAAAACGCTATTCACCCTTTCACTGTTGCGGTGATTAAAAGCCACTCCCGGCCCCAAACCTTGATCCCGCCATCAGCTATCCCCAGGCACTGTAGCTCAATGGAAGCGTCTGCTTTGCATGCAGAAGGTGCCAGGTTACATAGGAACATAGGAAGCTGCCATATACTGAGTCAGACCATTGGTCTATCTAGCTCAGGATGGTCTACACAGACTGGCAGTGGCTTCTCCAAGGTTGCAGACAGGAATCTCTCTCAGCCCTATCTTGGAGATGCTGCCAGGGAGGGAACTTAGAACCTTCTGCTCTTCCCAGAGCAGCTCCATCCCCAGATCTTAGAGTGTTCACACTTCTAGTCTCCCATTCATATGCAACC
Organism: Hemicordylus capensis; assembly: GCF_027244095.1. NCBI lineage: Eukaryota > Metazoa > Chordata > Lepidosauria > Squamata > Cordylidae > Hemicordylus > Hemicordylus capensis. Next base: position 18,882,003 of record NC_069666.1, on the reverse strand, counting down.
AGGGTGGACCCTGCTTAACTAAGGGGACAAGTCATGCTTGCTACCACAAGGCCAGCTCGCCTCTCCTAGGTTCACTCACCTAAGCAGCATCTCCAGGTAGGGCGGAGAAAGTTTCCTGCCAGAAACCTTGGAGAGCTGCTGCCAGTCAGTGTTGACAATACTGAGCTAGATGGACCAAGGGTCTGCCTCGGTAGAAGGCAGCTCCCTATATTTCTAATATCTGTGGACAGGGCAATATCCCATCCCCAACCTGGTGGGGATTGAACCTGGGACCTTCTACAAGCAAAGCAGATGCTCTACTGGTAGAGCAGCACCTGCTTTTTATGCAGAAGGTCTCATGGTCAATCTCTGGTGTCTCCAGGTTAGGGACGTGGAACCTGAATCAACCACAAATCGATCCGGGTTGAATCAGGGCTCTTTGATTATTCTTCCCTGAATCGTATCACCCTGAAAAAAGGGGGCAGATTCGGGGTAGAATAGAATCATCCCCAATTCAATCTGGATTGATTCGGGGACCATTTTGAGGCTGAATTATGGATCTGTCTTATCAGGAAACAAGCACCTTTACAGTCGTGCCTCTGCGATATTTAGCATGGGGAAAATCCAGGAAACATAATTTAGATCCTAACTCAGCGAGAAGCTCACATGGGAGCTTTGACCAATGGTGCCCTGTCCCCAAAGGGCTCACAATCTAAAAAACCAAAACAAAGCAAACAGACCTACAAAGAGACACCAGCAACAGCCATTGGAGATGCTCTGCTGTAGGGATGTGCTAATCGATTTGGATTCGAATCAATTCGACTCAAATCTAGGCGATTCAGTCAATTTGAATTCCAATCGTATCACCCCTTAAAAAGGTAATTCGATTCAGATTCAAATCAATTTGACTCATTTTGACAACAATTCTGGTGCCTTTAAAAACCATTCAGGCACCCAGATTGGTTTTAAAATGTGCCGCCTAAAAGGGGCTGATCTGATTTGAATTGAATTGATTCATATTGACTCTGTTGACCCTGAAAGTGATCCTGTTCCTTTAAGAAATTCTGGACAGGGTTTCACTCTTCTTGGTTTTCTCATCAGGGTGCTATAGTGATAGGAGAAAAGTACCTGGAAACATTTTCCCTTGTAAAAGAGTTATTAGGTTCTAGCAGTCTTGCCAAAGTCATTGCACTTGCGTCTGTTGTGAGCAGCTGGAATGAATGTAGAGTTAGCTGGAGAAATTCAGAGCCCTCCCCGCTTCCTCCAAGGACAGTTGCCTTAACAGTGGTTCAGGATTGCCCAGAAGATTAAATCACCTGATCATGTCATGTGAAAGGCCGCAATTGCTTATAAATGGATGGATCTGGTGAAAAAAGGGGTATGTTTTGTGCATCTTTGGTATGAGAATGACATAACTATGATGGAATTTTTCTAAATTATATCAGCCTGTAGGAAGCTGCCATATACTGAGTCAGACCATTGATCTATCCAGCTCAGTATTGTCTTCACAGACTGGCAGCGGCTTCTCCAAGGTTGCAGGCAGGAATCTCTCTCAGCCCTATACTGGAGAAAATTGTGCTTTGGCAACGTACTGTATGCTTTGGTAGTTTGTTGGTTCAATAAAAAAATCTTGTCCTATACTGGAGAAGCCAGGGAGGGAACTATAACCTCCTACCCTTCCCAGAGCGGCTCCATCCCCTGAGGGGAATCTCTTACAGTGCTCACACTTCTAGTCTCCCAATTCTTATGCAGCCATAGTGGATCCTGCTTAGCTAAGGGGACAAGTCATGCTTGCTACAAGACCAGCTCTCCTCTTAAAGGCACAATACTGTTAAAGGTACAATGCTTCAGTGAGGCAAGAAGTTTGTGAATCTAATGAAATTGGTTCTCTGCTGAAAATAGAAACAGCATCTTGTCCACCACTTCTCTCTGTTTAACACTATTCTTCTGGATTTCTGTCCCAGTACAGTACCTCATTTTAGAAATGGTTGATAGACCCCCAACTTGCATGATTTCTAGCATGGCCATCAGGGCTCTTGCAGCTCATGGTTATACAATTGCCATTAATTTCCCCCCTTTCTTTTTCTGGGTGCATTCAAGTTGTTAACAGAGACAAATGGAAGAACTTCAGCTTTCTCCACACGGAGAGGCAGTCGCTCTACCTGTTGAATTTTTGCCCAGCAGGCCGCTTTTAAACCTGCTTTTTTTTCCTCCTTAGAGAGGTTTACTCGAGCGCAGTGTAAGACGCCATTTGAAAATATATACCGCCTCGAGCGCTTTGGCAGAAGGGCGGTATAGCGAAGCATTTTTAAAGTAAAATAGATGCGCATAGATAGCAACGCTTGTGGCGGTCTCCCTCCACTCAGAGCTCTGCGGAAGGCCTGCAGACCACACCGGCTGTTCAGGGCGGAGGAGAGGCCAGGGAAAGGGAGGGAGGCGCGCGGAGCGGAGTTCAGGGAACAATGCGTCTGAAAATGCCTGGGAGATGAATGGGAACCCCCTCCGGCGTTCCTCCCTCCTTTACGCCCGAAGGAGAGCGGGCGGGGGGGGGTGCCTTTTTGGCGCAGCCTGGCTGCAAGCGAAGGCTTCTCTCCAGGGTCCGTCCAGGCAGGTGAAGAGGCAGACGAACTCGCGGGCGGTTTTGCGCTGGAGATCTGCCGGCCTCGTACAGCCAGTGGCCACCCAGGAGTTGGCAAAGGGCGCGGCGCTGCCTTGGCGCTACCCAACGGCTCCGAGGGCGGCCCGGCCCGGCAGCAAAACCATCCAGAGATCTGCGGCGATGAGGAAGACACGGACGCCGTCGCGTGAGGAGCAGGGGCGCGTCTCCATTGTTGCACACGCGGACCGCAAAGTTGCTTTGGGGAAGCTGCTGCCGCTGCCAGGCGCCCGCACTTTCTTCCCGAGGAGACCTCGCCAATGAAGCGCTCGCCGCCGCCTTGCAGCCACGTGCAGACCAGGGAGCAGCGTCCGCGGGGTGGCGGGCGGGACGGAGGGGAAGGGAGGGGCGGAGGAGCGAGGCGAAGGCGGCTCTGAACCCAGCCGGTGCGTAAAAATCGATTCGGGACGCTGCTGGAGGTGACGCGAGGGCCGCCCCCCCCAGGCCGCTTCCAGAGCGAGCCGCTGCCCCGAGGCTGGAGTCCGAGCTGGGAGTGCATGGAACCCGGGGCCTGGCCCGAGCCATGTGGCGTTGGCTGCTGCTGCTGCTGCTTTCCCCGCTGCTGCTGGCCCGGGCCCAGCAGCAGGCCGCCGGGGAGCCGTGCTGGGAGGCGTTGCTGCGCTGCCAGGACGAGCCGGACTGCGGCTCCGCCTACAGCCAGTCGCAGGCGGCCTGCCAGCCAGTCCTGGGCGGGGAGCAGCAAGAGTCTCCCGCCGGCGGCGCCCCGCCGCTCTGCCCCAGCCACTGCATCGGAGCGCTGGTGCGCCTGAACCGCAGCCGGAGCGGGCCGGCTCTGGAGCGCTGCGAGTGCGGGCAGGACGCGCGCTGCCGCCGGCTGAAAGCGGCCCTCGAGCCCTGCCTGCCGCGGCCCTCCCGCAGCGGCCTGGGCTGCACCGCCGCCCGCTTCCGCTGCCAGCAGGAGCCGGCCTGCCAAGCGCCCCTGGCCGCCTACTTGGCCCGCTGCGGGCAGCTCTTCAACGGGCGGCGCTGCACGGGGGCCTGCCGGACCGCCATCGGGCACCTGCTGGCCGCGCCCGGCGGGCCGGCCCTGGAGCGCTGCGTCTGCGACGGCACCGAGCGCCCCTTCTGCCAGGTGCTCAAAGCCAACATGGGCCGGCTGTGCTTCGGGCCGGCGCCGGGGAGCCCTTCCGTCGAGGCCGAGGAGGACGACGAAGCCGACGAATACGCCGACGAGGAGGGGGCGCTGCCTGACGGGGGCGCTTGGCTGCGCTCCGACGGCCCTCCCTGGCGCCCCAAGACGCGGCGCGCCTTGGCACTGCGCGCCCTGCCGGTTGTGGCGCTTCTGTGGCTGATCTGGGGATGAGGACTGACGGAGCAGCCGTCCCCGCCGGCGGACCCACACCCAAGGGCGAGCTAGACGCCCGGACCCGCTGATGGCTCCCCGCTTGGGAGAAGGGCAAGAGAATCTGGTTGGGAAGGCCGGGAACTCGCTCCCGAAAAGACCTCTCCGTCGGCTCTCCGGGGTGGAATGAGAAGTCGCCCCCAAGACGTCGTGGTCACCCTGGCTGGGTGCCTTGGTGGGTCTCTGAGGGCTGGAGGAAAGCTCGAGATCGGCCCTTCAGCTTCTGTATGAACGGTTTCAATCCGGTTTAGAAACGGATTAAGGGCTCCTACTCGCAAACGTCGCGCCTTTTGATGTCGCCGCCCTGGGAGCAGGTGCGCTTACCTGCAGCACCTTAACTGAGCTTGTTCCGTCATTCCCACGGCAGAGCTGAGGACTTCCCAGGCGGCCAGAGGGAGGGGAGGGAGGTGGGTGTGTTGGGCAGAGCGCCGCCTCCCCACGGGGAGGGTTTTCCTCAATGTAAACAGAAGTGCCATGAATCGACTGGAGTGGGCGTTGACCGAACCAGCTGAGCCCTGGGTGATGATTTAAATTGGGTTTCAGGTTGCTGATGAAAAAGTTGGACTCTTAGTCGGCCCGAATGATGAGGACTCTCTCTGTGAGGACTACTGGGAGCTCTTGTTCCAGGGGAAGCCTCCTGACTCCTTCAGCTCCAGCCCAAGGCAGGGAAATGGCCATTTCCAGGGCAGTAGGCAGCTGGAAAAGCCTGTTGGGGTTTGTTAGAATCCTCCCAAGGATGATCTTCTTTTAACAGGGGTTAGGAACATAGGAAGCTGCCTTAGGATGATCAGACCATTGGTCAATGTCGCTCAGTATTGTCTACCCAGACTGGCAGCGGCTTCTCCAAGGTTGCAGGCAGGAATCTCTCTCAGCCCTATCTTGGAGAAGCTGCCAGAGAGGGAACTTGGAATCTAGATGCTCTTCCCAGAGCAGCTCCATCCCCCTAAGGGGAATATCTCACAGTGCTCACACATGTAGTCTCCCGTTTGAATGCAAACCAGAGTGGACCCTGCTTAGCTACAAGATCAGCTCTCCTCTTCCTAACCTTGGGTCCCCAGATGTTGACAGAGGTGCTCTCATCCCTGGACTTTGGGGCTGAAGTCCAGGGCCTCCACACCCCCTAGAGTCCCACAAATCCTCTCTAGTCTGTCCTGGGTGAGGCGGTTTGTGCCCTCAAGAATCTACATGTTAAAAAATGATGCTTAACTTGCAGCGGGGGTGGGTGACTCCAAAGGCCTTTCGGTCCAGGCTCCAAAATTACCCAGGTGCACCTCTGGTTGCTGGAACTACCATTCCCACCATCCCCCATCACAGTGGTCTTCTGCAAGTTAAGGCAGGGGTTCCCAACCTCAGGTCCTTGGATGTTGGACTACCATTCCCATCATCCCCTGACGCAATGGCCATTGCAGCAGGGTGGTGGTGATGGGAGTTGTAGTCTAGCAGCATCTGGGAACCGGAGGTGGGGAACCCTGAGCTACTTAGGCCACCGGCTACTTAGGTGTTGCTCGCTGTTCTTTGTTCACCCCAGCCATCTTTCTCCCTTGCACATGCTGTATATAGAAAGTGAAGATGCCACGGGGCAGGAGGTGACGGCAAGCTCTAGCAAACTTTGTGTGTCAACTTTTTATAAAAGCTTTTTTTGATGGTAATTTGCTGGTGGCAGTGTCTCTGGCGGCTGGGCAAAGCTACCTGGGAGATAAAGAAGGCAATGTGGCAACATTTTAAGATAGAGTCCTGCGTCATCCTAGACTCGGATTATTGTGGCATAAACCTTCCTGGATTAGGGCCCACTTCCACATCTGATCTTGTAGGCAGCTGTATTCCATTTCATGCCCTTTTCGCTGCACCGTTTTAATGCTTTTGTGTTCACTGTGCTGTCTTGCCGACTAGAGTTAAGAGCTCATGCCTGATAAAGTGAGTTCAAAGCTCTCAGGCTGACAGTTGGGAAGAGCATAGGCCCACTGAGTCTCTGAGCATGGGCAGAGTGCCTTTGTGTGACTGCTGCATGGATCTATTCATCTGTTAGGCAGCAATGCTGGGACATGGTGGGAGGACGTTGTGTGCGCTCAGGCAACTTGAGGGGGAGCATGCGAAGTTAAGTGGTGCTGATTGTGCTTTGTACTTTTAGGCATTGTCATGGTCTCAGGGAGACCGGAGCCCAATCCAGACATTATGCTGTACAAGTGCCCAGATGTCTGTACATGTGTTTGTATGAATGACTGTAAAGGTAAAGTGTGCCGTCGAGTCGGTGTCGACTCCTGGTGACCACAGAGTGCTGTGGTTGTCTTTGGTAGAATACAGGAGGGGTTGACCATTGCCTCCTCCCACACAGTCTGAGATGATGCCTTTCAGCACCTTCCTAGATTGCTGCTGCCCGATATCGGTGTTTCCCATAGGCTGGGAAACATAGCAGCGGGGATTCGAACCGGCAACCTCTGGCTTGCTAGTCAAGTCATTTCTCCGCTGTGCCATTAGGTGGCTTGCGAATGACTGGACCTGGGTTCATTTTCAAAGTGAACCTGGATACAAGCCCTTCAAGTGCATGGGACTACCGTACCTGCTTTCAGTGTAACATGTGGATGATTGTACCTTTGCACACGGTACGAGTGTTGAACATAATGTGTGAATGGGCCTCTGGATTGCATGAGAAATGCAAAGTGGTGTTAACAAGGGCAACCAATGCAGACAGAAACCCAGGACCCCAAGACTGGGGCTGATCGCGTGTCCACAGAGTAGGGGCCTCTTGGCAGGCCTGTTGAATTAGGTCTGCTGCCCTGGCCCTCATCAACTGCTGAATGCCAACTGTAGCTATAAGCCTAGGCTTTGACATTTACCTATTGGTTCTCAACCTTGGGTCCCCAGCTGTGGTTGGATCACAACTCCCATCACTCCAGACACAATGATCAAGGGCTGTTCTGGCGGGGTGGGTGGGCGAGGGGAGTTGTGGTCTAACCACATCTGGGGACTCAAGGTTGAAAAACCCTTGCCCAATGCCAAGGGTTCCCCACCCGTGGTCCTCCAGATGTTTCTGAATGACATCATCTTAGCCCTAGCCTGTGGTTGGGGATGATAGGAGTTGTAGTCAGAGGCGCTTTAACCCCTGGACCTCGGGGCCCTTGTCCGTGGCCTCCAAGGTCCAAGGGGGCTTCCAAATGGCCGGGGGGCCTCCGGCAGCCACCCCATGCCCGCCTAACCTCTGTTGTTGTTGTTGTTGTAGATACAGCCACGGCGTGGCCAAGTGATGGCCGCCAGGGGCTGAGCATAGCAGCCCTTCTCCACTCTCCCCCCTCCAGTGGTGGCAGCCGGAGCAACGCCAGGCCCGTCTGCTCGGGCCAGCGTCTTGTGCCAACTATGAGGTACACCTGCACAGTTGAGTGACAGTCGCAAGCCCGTGATGTCATGGCACAGTATGATGATGTGATGTCATGGCCCGTGATGTCATGGCGTCGCAAGCCCATGATGTCATGGCACGGTATGATGTCATGGCCCGTGATGTCATGGCCCGTGATGTCATGGCACCTGCGCAGTTGAGAGACAGTCGCAAGCCCGTGATGTCATGTCAAGCCAGTGATGTCATGGGCTTGTGACGATCTCTCCACTGTGCAGGTGCGCTTCGCAGTGGGCAGAAGACCCTGGCCTGAGCGGATGGTCCAGCATCGCTCCAGCCACTGCTGCCAGAGGGGGGAGAGTGGAGGACTACTCCGCTCACCCCTGGTCGTCACCCCTCGGACACGTGGAAGCTGTAATAAAAGAGAGGGGGAAACGGAGCTTCGGTTAGGCCCCCCCCAAATTAGGTGGGGGGCCTCACGTGTGTGGGGGATGCAGCTGGGAGGTCCATATCACCAAGGTGCGCCCTTGGATGTAGTTGAGCAGCATCTGGAAGACCACAGGTGGGGAATGTGTGGTTTGCACCATAACATTACAGTGCATGTTATGGTAACACGAGCTATATTTTATTTTATTTATTTATTTTATTTTTACATTGATATTCTGCTCTTTCTCTAAGGAGCCCAGAGCGGGGTACATAGTTATGTTTCCTCACAACAGCCCTGAATGATAAATGCATTGATAGCCACCTACTGGCACTGCGGGGAAATGACTTGATTATCAAGCCAGAGGCTGCCGGTTTGAATCCTTGCTGGTGTGTTTCCCAGACTATGGGAAACACTTATGTCAGGCAGCAGCGATAGAGGGAGATGCTGAAAGGCATCATCTCAGACTGCATGGGAGATGGTAATGGCAAACCCCTCCTGTTTTCTACCAAAGAAAAAACACAGGGCTCTGTGGGGGCCAGGAGTCAACACCAACGCGATGGCACACTTTACCTTTGAATGCATCAATGTGTTTAAGCCCACCAGATTCTATGTACAAAATATGTACAGTTGGCATGGATCTTGAGTGCATGTCCATTAAGCCTTCTGAGCTTTGCCGTGAAAGGCAAGACTCCAAAGCTTGAAAATTCATGTCATCATGTCAGTCTTCTTTCTACAGCCTTCCAACGGACTCCCAACCTCAGCAGTCAGGATCCACACACCCAAGTGCAAAACCAAGGAGGATTCCTCAAGTAGAGGATGCTTTGGAGACCCGTAGCACTTGCAGAGCAATACTTTCAGAACATAGGAAGCTACCATATGGTCCATCTAGCTCAGTATGCTCTTCACAGACTGGCAGCGGCTTCTCCAAGGTTGCAGGCAGGAATCTCTCTTGGCCCTTTCTTGGAGATGCTGCCAGGGAGGGAACTTGGAACCTTCTGATGCTCTTCCCAGAGCGGCTCCATCCCCTGAGGGGAATATTTTCCAGTGCTCACACATCAAGTCTCCCATTCATATGCAACCAGGGCAGACCCTGCTTAGCTAAGGGGACAAGCTTGCAGCCACAAGACCAGCTCTCCTCTCGAGCCGCAGTTGCAGTGGTTGTCTGTCTGCAAGATCCGAGTGAGTCGAAAACAGCTTAAGAGATTTCCAGGCTTAGCTCTGTCTTGCTCACCTGTTGATTCCTTAGACGGGGTTCTCAAGCGTGGGTTCCACAGTGGCCTTTTGCTGGGGATGATGGGAGTTGTAGTTCAGCAAGATCTGGAGGATCACAGGTTGGGCAATCCCTAATCTAGTTGTACATGCTCCCCCCCCACCCAGGTTTTATCATCTTGCACCTCAAACGGGTGTCCTACGGGCCACACAAGCTGTCCTCAGGCGATCCAAACCTGTGCCTCATCTCCTTACATTGCTACTGTATTTACCTTAATCCAAGATGAGGTTTCCCCCAAGTTCTTTCATGTTAGAAATCCGGGGGCCACCTTAAATTCAGAGTCCTCCTCCTTTGGGGTATAATAAAGGCATAGCATGTACAGGAGAGCCCTGTTATTTGCAGGGGGTTCCGTTCCAAGGGCCTCCCGCAGATAGCAAATCCGTGAACAACAGAGCATTAAAGTGAATGCATATTGACAGGTTAGGTTCCTGCACCGCCCCAAATCGCCCCCCCCCCATGGACAAAAAGGGTCAAATAAAGTGCCCTGCTGTGCTTCACTGCCTGCATTAGTCTGAAGATGCCTTCCAACAGTAAAAAATTGGCTCCAAACCAGCTTTTTCCCGTTTTGTTTTTTGGAAGAAATGAGCCATAAAATGGCTCCCAAAGTCAAAATGGATGGGAATGACCTCCGAGGTAATTTCTGGCCACCTCTGACCCACAGATGTAACCCTTTTGTGCTGCCCCCCCACACCCCCGTTTATACCTAGGTGTCCATGACCTAACTGTGCATATGTGAAACCATGGCTGCTGGACCCGTGATTAACAAGGTTCTCATGTATTTAAACCTCTATTTTTTAAGGGTCTCATCTTAAATTCAGAGACTTCTTCGGGTAAATCCTGCCACCTAATGACTAGCAAGCCAGAGGTTGCTGGTTTGAATCCCCGCTGGTATGTTTCCCAGACTATGGGAAACACCTATATTGGGCAGCAGCGCTATAGGAAGATGCTAAAAGGCATCATCACATGCTGCACAGGAGATGGCAATGGTCAATCCCTCCTGTATTCTACCAAAGACAACCACAGTGCTCTGTGGTCGCCATGAGTCAACACCGAGTGAGGGCACACTTTACCTTTACTTTTATTCAGGTAAATACTTAAAGAGGGGGGGGGGTTCTCAAAACCTGGGTCCCCAGATTTTGTTGAACGACAACTTCCATCATCCCCAGTGGCTGCAGATGATGGGAGTTGTAGTCCAACAACATCTGGGGACCCAGGTTTTGAGAACCCCTGCTTCAAGGGAAAAACACAGCCCAAGGGAGTGGTGCTGGACGGAATGCCCTCTTCACATGTTCTGTTCAACAGTCATACAAGTGCATGGTACTAGAGGACCTCGAGATTTGTGGGGATTCCGTTCCGCAGTTGTACAGCGGATAAAGAAACTGCAGATATTGAGGCATTGAGTGAATGGGGAATTGGCGGCCAGGTTCCCAGTCGCTGGGGAAATGAGGAAAAAATGCTGATTTTCAGCCAAATGGGGGGTGGGATTTGGCCAGATTTTTGAGGAGGTGCCCCCCAAGTCCTGCTATGCTGCCTCATCATGGCGGGGAGGGGAGTATTCGCCGGCAGATATACTCCCAGTAGGGTCACCCAAAGTGCAAAGGTCATCCCAGCTTAAGCAAGCAGGCACCTATATTGGGCAGCAGTGATATAGGAAGGTGCTGGAGGCAGACGGTCACTTCAGTGACAACAACAAAGGCATCATTTCATACAGCGTGGGAGGAGGCAATGGTAAACCACTCCTGTATTTTACCAAAAAAACCCATATGGATAGACAAAATCGAAAGAGTGGTCGCTAAGAGTCGACACCGACTTGATGGCACTTAATCAATCAATGGGGGGTGGGAAAGCTCCTTACCATGCTCTGCTGCTTGCCCTGCGTCATACTGGGCCCTCAGAATGCTCGAAAATCACCGTTTTGGTTTTTTTAAAGAAAAAGACGAGAGCCATTTTGTGACTCCGACAAACAAAATGGAGGCTGGAAATGTCCTCCGTGGTCATTTCTGGCCACCTCCGACCTGTGGATACATGAAGTCGGTGTGTATTCCCCCTTCTCGCGTATGCTGAGGTCCGGTGCTTTTCCCCGACACGGATACCGAATCCGCATATAACAAGATTTGCCTGTATACACTGGTTTTGTTATTCACACATCATGTTGAACACAGGTACAGCAGTACACTATACCATGAACTTGAAGGACCTCCACCCAGTTTCACTTTTAGAATGAACAGAGGTACAGCCATTCACACAAAACGCATGTACAGGTGTGCAGATGCCTGTACCCTTGAACAACCATGCCTGAAAAGGACAAACGGGTTCCATTAGAGTGGTATGTACCTCTTTGAGTGTGTAGGATCTGGAGTCTTCTTCTATCCTCCTTTTCCCCTGCCCGCCCCCACCCCCCAGAGTGAAGCATGCAGCAAAGAGGAATTTATCGCAGAAAAGCTTCGCTGACCAGGAACCCTCGGAAGAGTGATGGAATGTGAGCAAGATCAGCATTCGGCAGAGATGGACGTCTTGCAGAGACAAACGAGATGCTGAGAAAAGTCTCCGCCCTTGCCTTTCACGGGGAGGGAGAGGAGAAAAATGGCACATTTAAAACCTGGCCCCAATTGTGGCCACAGGCCGCCACGGGGACTCCTGCTTCAGTGGGAAGACAAGTCTTGGGAGGGATTATACAGAGATCTATTAATAGCATCCCATTTGCCCAGGGAACAGATAAGGCAGATGGCACAGGCAGTCTTTTCCGACTCCCTGCTCTGTGGGTCCAGGGTAGGGGATGAACATTTGGGGCACAGCCAAGCCAGGACACAACCACAGCTGTGCTATCAGAGTCTGCTTTGACTCCATAAACATCAGGAACGTAGGAAGCTGCCTTATACTGAGTCAGACCAGTGGTCCCTCTAACTCAGAACTGGCTACACAGATTGGCAGCGGCTTCTCCAAGGTTGCAGGCGGGAATCTCTCCCAGCCCTATCTAGGCGATGCCGCCAGGGAGGGAGGGAACTTGGAACCTTTTGAATGCAAGTGCTCTCCTTAGAGTGGCCCCGATCCCTCCAAGGAATTTCTCCTAGTGCTCAAACATGTCTCCCATCCAAATGCAAACCAGGGGGGGCTCTGCTTAGCAAAGGGGGCAAGTCACATGGGCTACCACAAGATCAGCTCTCCTCCCCCATTTGTCTCCCCAAATTATTTGTACTGACACAGTCGATACAAAGCGATGATCCGGTGAGTCGATGCTGGGACTGCAGCGCTTTCCTCCTTTTTAAAAGGGTGTCGGGGACTGAACGCTGCAGGACTCTCTCCCTCTGTGCTTCCAGATCACAATAAGCGGGCATCGTGGCGTCACCTTTCCTTTTATTCCCAAGAGTTTGCCAGAGGGGCATGGAATAGTAGCATTTCCCTTGCAAGTGTAAAGCCAGAAAGCAGTTTTAAAATAGTGACTGGAGAAGTGAGTTGACAGCTAGACTAAATTACTCATGAGTAGTCCCACTGAAATGAATGGGACAAGTTAGTCATGACTAACTCCTGCTAACTAGGCACTTTATTTATTTATTTATTTATTTTTACACTTCTATCCCGCTCGTCCTCCGAGGAGCTCAGAGTTCTATTTATGGTTCTTTTTATCCTCACAACCACCCTGTGAGGTAGGTCAGGCTGAGAGATACATGACTGGCCCAGAGTCACCCAGTGAGTTTTCATGGCTGAATGGGGTTTTAATTCCCCATTCCCTTAAAATTCTCACTGAATTTTAAGTGGGAGTTCTCTTTTCTGTTTAGCAGGGCAAAGCGACTGTCCCTAGCCCAGCCCAGCACCTCTCCCAGTACCTGTGGCTGTCCACGCTGTTTCTTTTTAGACTGTGAGTCCTTTGGGGACAGGGAACCATCTTATTTATCTTTCCAAGTATACTACTGTACCACTAATACTATCGATATTTCGCTTTTCAACAAAGTCTCCAACATGGATTACATAGAAAAATAAAGAATAAATAAATAAGATGGTTCCCTGTCCCCAAAGGACTCACTATCTTTAAAAAAAAACCAAAACCAAAAACACCCATAAGGTAAATGCCAGCAACAGCCACTGGAAGTGCTGTACGGGGGCTGGACAGGGCCAGTTGCTCTCCCACGCTAAACATAAAAGAATCACCACTTTAAAAAGTGCTTTTTTTCCTCAGTTAGCAGGGCTTTGAGAAGCCTTTCATTGCAAAGCAGTATATAGTAACTTGTCCCATTTCAATGGGACTCCTCATGAGTAATTTTGTCTGGATGACAACCATGGACATTAAAGTAATCAACCATTGATAGATTTTTGTTCACTTTCACCATCAGAGTCCTTAAAATCCCACTCACTGGGCATTGCACCAGACACCCAAACCTTCATTTATACTATGCATTACCCGATAGGGTGTGTAAACGGACCTGAGCATATTCCTATATATTAAATGCTTCGAACCTCTTGTTTTGCTTAACAGTGCACAACAGAAATGAATTGTACAATATATATATATAAAGCATACAAATAAATTACAATTCCCTCTATACAGAAAGCTACAGTTTATACAACCTCAGGCTTCATAAGTTCAGTGTGTGTGTGTGTGTGTGTGTGCGCGCAGAGACGAACACAAGTCCATACAAACTGTGACTGGTTCTTGCATCTGAGTTGGAGGATCATCTGTTGCTCGGTGATTGAGGTATAGAATCCACAGCGTACGATCCAGGTATCAGGGTCACTGTAATGTGCAGGCTGCAGCAGGGAAGGAGAGAGAAATGCAGATGTGAGCTTATGATTGCATCAGCCGCAGCAAATTCAGATGCCGACATCCAGAACGGAATTTGCAGAATGGGGTTGAAATGTCACGAGAAGCGGATTTAGGCTGGACATTAGGAGGCGTCCCTAACTCTGTGAACTGTCTGGCTTTGGGACAGTTCTGCATGGCACTCCTTTACCAAACAGAAGCTCACTGCTTATCTGTGAGGGATGCTGTTGCAGTTTCCTACACTGAGTAGGACAGGGGTTCTCAAAGTTGGGTCTCCAGATATGGTGGAAGTTTGGGAAACCCTGGAGTAGCCACTCAGAATGCTAGAATTCTATGAGTCTGTGAGCTGGTCTTGTGGCAGCAAGCATGAATTGTCCCCCTTTGCTAAGCAGGGTCTGTCCTGGTTTCCATTTGAATGGGAGACTACATACATGAGAACTGTAAGATATTCCCCATAGGGGAGGAGTTCATAGCTCAGTGGTCAAGCCTTGCTCATGGCCCCGCCACTAACAGAGATCCGAATTGCGGGAACTAGAGACAGGACCTTTTCAGTTGTGACCCCTTGGCTTTGGAACACCCTCCCTGAAGAACTTCGCCAGGCTCCCTCTCTGTGTTTTTAAAAAAACAACTAAAAACACATCTTTTCAAAATGCTTTTTAATGTTTCACCTGTTGCATATATCTGGCAGGTTCTTTAGTTTTTTTAACTTCGTTTTTAGTTTTTATAATTCTTAGTTTTTAGCTTTAAGAATTTAACTTGGAATTTTAAAAGATAAGGATGATTGTGGTTTTAGCTTGGATTTTTAACTCGTTTAATTTGGTTAATTTTATTAGTCTGATTTTATATTGTAACTGTTTTATAAATGTTGTGAGCTGCCCTGAGCAGTAATGTCCTGGAGGGTCGGGGTATAAATATTTTAAATAAATAAATAAAATGAGCACCTACATGCTTGCATGCAGAAGGTTCCCTCCCTGGCAGCATCTCCAAGATAGGACTGAGAGAGATTCCTGCCTGCAACCTTGGAGAAGCCGCTGCCAGTCTGTGTAGACAATGCTGAGCTAGATGGACCTGTGGTCTGACTCAGTATATGGCAGATTCCTATGTTCCTAGGCATCAGATTTCCCTGTTCAAATATATACTGCAGAGTAGTATTTTGACAACTGACCTCTCCCCTTATCCACCTTCTAAATGTTTGTCATCCAAATGTATAGACCTTCTGTTAACACAGCTTATATCATCCACACCAGGGATTCTCAACATTAGGTCCCCAGATGTTATTGGACTTCAACTCCCATAATCCCCAGCGGCTTTTGGCTGGGGATTATGGGAGTTGAAATCCAATAACATCTGGGAACCCCACGTTGAGAATCCCTGATCCACACAACTGATGGACCATTTGCCTTACGTAGGAGGGAAAACCGTAGGCATTCCAGCAGTGAACGTTGACAGTGGAAACAACTTCATTTTAACTTGTCATCACATTTTACTGAAATATTGGAGATCTTTTCCTCTGACCTCATTGAACAGCTGGATCTCTGACCAAATATGGAGGAGAGCTAGTCTTGTGGGAGCAAGCATAAACTGTCCCCTTTGCTCAGCAGGGTCTGCCCTGGTATGCATTTGAATGGGAGACTACATGTGTGAGCTCTGGAAGAGCACCTGCATGCTTGCATGCAGTCTCTTCTCTCCTTGACATCCCCAAGACAGGGCTGAGAAAAACTCCTGCCTGCAATCTTGGAGAAGCTGCTGCCAGTCTGTGTAGATAATAGTGAGCTAGATGGACCAAGGGTCTGACTTGGTAGAACGCAGCTTCCTATGAGCCTCGAAGATGATCACAGCCTCCCCTTCCAAACTTTTCACCGAGCTACAGTCATTCCCCAAGGGTGAAGGAGTGCTTGCTCTCTCTCTCTCTCTCTCTCTCTGAGCTATTTCTTTGGGCTGCAATGATCTACTTAGCATCACTGGCCATGCCAGTGTCTGAAATGCAGAAAAATGTGGGAAAGTATTTAAATGTAATGATAAGAGCCACTGGCTGAATAAAATGTCAGCTGATGACAAGATAACAAACAAGGGGGCAAAGATTCTAGGTACAAATGTGCTCCCTGCTGAAATAAGAGCCCCCCCCCCATCTCTGACAACTTTTTAAAGGCCTCTAAAGACACATTTATTTCACCAAAGGTTTAGAACTAGATTTGTGGTTTTGAATTGTTTTAATTTCTGTTTTAATTAGCGATGTGCACGAATTAAATTCTGCGATTCGTTTCAAGGTCAAATCAAATCACCGAACCATGGAATTGGTTCATCAAAAACAGCCAGCTTGCTCGACGAATCACCCTCAAATCACCCAAATCAAAAATTGGGTGATTCGATTGCCATTTTGAGACCAGTTTTGCTGGGGGAAACGGGCCACAAATTGGCGCTTTTCCCCAGGGAGAGCTGGTCTACCAATTGGGGTCGGTGCCCTCCACTCTGGACCTAGGGCATCAACCTGCTTTGGAGGACGGGTCGACCAGGTAGACCAGTCCTCTGGAGGTGGGAAGACACACTAAGTGTGTGCATCTCCTTGGCACGCAGTTGGTCCCAGGTTGAGTCCTTGGCATCTCCAGGTAGGGCTGGAAAAGACTCTTGTCTGGAAGAGCTGCTGCCAGTCAGTGTAGACAACATTCAGCCAGATGGACAGTCTGACTCAGTACAAGGCAGCTTCCTTGCGTCTAAACTAGTGGGGAAGGACCACAGCATAGTGGAAGAGCATCTGCTTTGCATGCAGAGAGCCCCAGGTTCAATCTCTGGTGTCTCCAGGTGGGGCTGGGAAAGACCCCTGCCTTGAATCCTGGAGGACTGCTGCCGGTCAGGTTAGACAACACAGAGCTAGTTGGACAAGTGGTCTGACTCAGCAGAAGGTAGATCCCTTTGTTCCTTGGGGATGAGGCTGTAGCTCAGTAGTAGAGCATCTGTGTTAGATGCAGAAGAGTCTATGTTCAGTCCCTGGCAGCATCTCCAGGTGGGGCTGGGAAAGGCACATCTAGGATCCTGGAGCTCTGCAGCCAATCAGTGTAGACCATACTGGCTAGGTGGACCATGGGGAGGACTCAGTAGAAGGTATCTTCCTATGTCACCAGATGTGGTGCCAGGGAAGCTGGCATGGAGTCTCTTGCTAACTGAACACTATTACATTCAGGACAGAAGAACGATTACGTGTGTGTAGGGAGCAGCCCTGCTTCACAGCTCTGGGCCTGCTGCCCACTGGAATCCCACGGCTACCTCATTTGACTCTTCTGGGCTCAAGAGCTTATCACAAACGAAGATAAAGGATTAAAATAATAATCATCACCATCCTCATCATAAAATGTGTCCCGAGTGCCTCTGGGGAAATGTGTATATCAAACGTTAGACTCTCAGCCTTCGTTTTCTCTCCATCTAATACTAAAACATATTTTGCTTTTTTAAAGAAATTAAATTCCCCCCTCCTCCTCTTCCTGTGCTGCATCTGCTCCTGACATGCTGCTAAAAACCTGAGGTCTGTTCGCTAGCTCCGTGAGCCCCAAGCTTCATGGCGTGGCTTTCGCTGCAGATATAAGCCATCACAGCAGCAGGGGAGATTAAGCAAACACTCAATATATTCAGCATCTTTGCAGACCAGAGGGGAGGTGCCTCAAGTGTCTGAAGTGCTGGAGTGCTATCCAGCAGGGTACTCAAATGTCCAGAGCTGAGCTGAGCTGAGCTGCAAATCCTCAGACGATCTCTGCTTGTTCCCCATTATAAACTGTAGGGTATCTGGAGACCAGAACAGCTATGGAGTCATTTTCAGAAGCAATTGCCTCTAGAATGTTGAAAGTCTCAGCTATGCTTTGAAAAAACAAGTTTCTGGCCCTCATGATTTCGGAGTACTATTAGCTTATGTAAAGAAGGTTGGACAACAAAAAGAATGGCTAAAAGGCACACTTCCATGGGATAGAGGTCTGGCTTCATCTCTAATCCGAAAAAAACCCCAACAGATCCGATGATATAACCAAAAAAACAAACAAACAAACAAAACCAGCTGTAAACACAACAGCTTTCGTAATGTTTGCTGTTTCGATAGACTTTTTTTCCAAGTGCTCATAAAATTGTTCTTCATAAGAAAAAACATCTTCTTTATACTTCTGTGCTGAATGATAGATTGGCCAAAACCCCATCTGATCACAATCTATATATTTTACTAGTACTGTGCCTAGTCTGGCTGCTACTATTGCTTTACAAATTTTATGATCTTGATTTAAAAGTGTAATAGGTCTATATGAGTCAGGTAATTTAGGATCTTTCCCTGACTTGGATGCAACAATCCTTGACTGTTTCTAGGTTTTTGGTAATTTTTTCTGATCCATACATTCATTTTTTTATTTGACAATATGGTTGTGTTAATACCTCATCAAATCTTTTATAAGATTCTACCAATAGGCCATCTGGGCCTGGGGCCTTGTTATTTTTCAGGTTTTTAAATTGTTTCTTTCCATTTCTGTATTGTATTGGGGCATTCTATTTTATTCACTTCCTCCTGTGAGATCTTGAATATCTCTAATTTCTCAATAAAAGGATTTAACTGAAGTTTTAGTTGGATGATCAGTAGTATATAATTTTGTATAATACAAAACAAACTGTTGAAATATCTCTTTAGCGTTTGAAGCCATTTCCCCTTCATATTTTGTTACAGGTATTAACCATTTTTTGTTGTTCTGCAGCCATCCTTCTAGCCAAAACTTTATCAGGCTTATTGCCTTGCTCAAAATATTTCTGTAGAACGAAATTATAAGCATTCTTTAATGCTTTTGTTCACAACAACCTTAGTGCCCTTAATGCATTTAGTTTAATCCAATTCTCTGATCTTTGCCCTTTTTTAATGTTCCATTTCCCATTTGTTTATTTGTTCAATTAATTTTTCTTCTTCCTTTGATCTCTTTCTATTTAAATCTTTTATTTTTCCAATTAAAATTCCTCTTATATAAGCTTTTAAAGCATCCCATATATTTCCAGCCTTTACTCCACTTTGGCAGTTAAGCCTAAAGAATTCTACTATTAATATCTTGATTTCTTTCACAGTCTCTTGATCCTGTAATAAATGAATATTTAATCTCCACTGCTGTCCTCTCTCTTCATCATATAATTTCCAAATAAAGGATACTGGAGCATGGTATGCATATGTCACTGTTCCTATTTTTACTTCTTCTATATTCTTTAATATACCTGATGTTACAAGGAAAAAATCAATTCGAGAATAAGATTTGTGTGGATTGGAGTAGAATGTATAATCCCTTTCATTACTATGAAAGTATCTTCAAAGTCTACTAAATTATTTTTTTCCATCCCTTTAAAATATGTCTTTGGAAGAATTCCAGTTGTAAGATTTTTAACCTATCTAGATACTTACTTTGTATACCACTAAAATCCCCTCCAACAATGATGATATACCCTATAGTCATTTCTTCAGTTATATACATCACCCCCTTGTAAAATGTTGACTGGGCACCATTTGGACCATAAATATTTATCAATGTCATTTCCTATCAATGACTTCCTATCAAATATTTATCAATGTCATTTCCTATCAATTTCCTGTCATTTCCATCAATGTCATTCCTGTTAAAATAAAATACCTTCCATCCTTATCTTCCTTTTTCTTTTTAAGAATAAACCTTTCATCATTTATTATTGTGGCTACTCCTCACTTTTTAAATGTACTGCATGATGAATAAATATTTCCCAACTTTAATCTACTAAAATAATTCTCCTTGCCTTTTAAAATACGTCCTTCCTAGAGCAGTAAGAAATCTACCTTTCCCCTTTGTAAATCTTGCAGTTTTCCTTCTCTTTATTGCCGAGTTTAAGCCCTTAAGAGATAGACACTTAAATTTAAAAGCTGTTTTGTCAATTTATTAAAGGAAAAAATAGTTCTCGGTTAAATCCCTTTCTTCTTTTACTATGTTCAAATAATCTCTCTTTGTACTATCTATCCTATCCTATTTTTATTTTTTTATTTTTCTATATAAAGTATTTTGAGAACATCTGTTGCCAGGAAGCTTTTCATACGGGGCTTTTGAAGCCCTTTAACTCGCATCTCCTCCGGAATGGAGCGGGTGTGTTCACACACAATTCAGAGTTTTCACTGCGTGTTAGAGTGTAGCCCAATTTATATCCGGGTAAAAAAATCCACTAATTGCTGCAGGTTTTTTGGGACAACTTCGAGTTCTCAGTAAAGCCTCCTGGTAAACTCGCAATAAAACCTGCTGTGCATAAAAGTCCCATGCGATATATAAATATTTGTAGTGACTATCGTGTAGAAATCTGTTCCCAGTTTCCAGAGAAATCCACAATGTAGAAGTCCATTCACAACCGGAGAAATGTGTATAGGGACACTTGAGTCGCCTTTATTTCTTTATAGGAGAAGCCAGGGGCATATTGTTCCTGGGGGGCTCCCCCGCCCCCACCAAGCCCCTCCTCAATTCTGCCTCCAGCACGACATAAAATCCAACTCCTCTTCATCTCTTTCCCTTCAAAGGGCTGCCTCTGCCCGCCCTTCTGGACACCTGCCTGCCCCCTGCAGCCCCAAACAAAGGAGGGAGAGGCTTCCCCTGTGATCTGTCAAGCGCGCAAGAGCTGGGATGGACAGGCAGCCCTTCACCCATCCTTATGGTTTGAGGCCATTTGGCATACAGAAAAGAGGCATTGATACATCAGGTCCTTGCTCCTTCCCCGAGGGACGCTAACCGCTTCTGAGGAGGAGTGGGGGTGGGCGGGCAGCAGAACGGCCCACACGGCAGCTTATTCCAATTAACCAACCAAACATAAAAGAGAGGGAGATTAGTGGCTACCTGGGGCTCTCCCAAGCTGCAAAGAATACACACACACACCCCTCCTCTGAAGACTAGAAGGAATATGGGCTCCGTCACTCCACTCTCAGAAGAGAACCCCCCACCCAACCCATTATTTCCCTCCCCCCATGACACCAGAAAATGGAGATTCCGCCCCAATCCTACTTAACAAGAACTAAATAAAATGGGTTTCCCCCCCGATTCCCATATTGTCTTGTAGGCTGTTGGGGTTGACAGCTGCACAATCGATCCCACCAGGAAAATGGGGGGGGGAGGACGACGATGACTTGTATTTCGCATTACAAAGTACTAGACCCAGAGACCGCTCCATGAAGCACTCCACTGGGCTCTGAAGCAAAACACAATATTATTTGCCCATACGCCGTATGCGGTTGACCTAATTATCTCCCACCCAAAATAGCAAGATGACAGACGCACAGTGGAGATCACACGTGTGCAATTATAGCCAAGGATCATTTTTAAAATTTAGGATGGTCTACAGCAGCCGTTTTCAGACTTTGCTGCGTACTGTTCCCCTTGGGAGACCAAGGCTATTGCAAACCCCCCAGCTCTCAGACTGCTGAGATCTCATCTCAGCAATAGATACGAGAGAAGCACTGGAACAGTTCAGCGGGTGGCCGATGGGGAATTACTCCCTGGAAAGTTCTCGAGTTCCCCCAGGGGTATATAAAAGCACAGTTTGGGAACTCCACAAACTAGTTTCCATTTTGTCACAGTTCCCAGCACTGTTCTCTCTAAGGCATACATGTGCGCATGTGCTCACAAGTCTTCTGATGTCCACTCAGTTAATTTTAGGTTCCGCTCAGGTTGAATTAGGAAGGCCTCACTCTGAATACATGTGCACACATGGTGCCTTGATACTGCCGCACAGAACAAAACTCATTCCGCACAGAGAAGAAAAAAATTAGAGGGACCACTGGTTCCCAGTTTGGGACTCGGGGCCAATACGTAACTGAGGGACTTGGAAAGGACCTCTGGAGACTGAAGATCACACATGTCTCCAAAACCCACATGCAAAGAAGATCACACACGTTTCACACACCATAATCACACGCATATGTCGTGATACGGATACAATGCGATACGTAGAAGTATCACATGTATCATACCTGAAGATTACACACATATCCTGAAGGAGGAGGAGGAGGAGGCAGAGGCAGCACCCATAGGACACAGAGTGAGAAGAGGTGCACAAGGCTAGGAAGAAAGATAATTTGCACTCACAGCCCCGCACAGAATCCATCATGCCCTCCTTGCCCATGGACTCCGCTTCCAGTTGCGACTCCTTCCTCTGAAACAAAGGAGGAGACCAGCCAATTCCATACTGCCCGTCTGATCTTCAGTCATAATAATAACCTAAGCCAGAGGTCCCCCAGCTTGGGCCCCCAGACACTGCTGGACTACAACTCCCAGGATCCCCTGCTGCTGTGGCAGAGGGTGATGGGAGGTGTAGTTCAACAACATCTGGGGATCTAGGCTGGAGAACCCCTGACCTAACTGGGTTCCATTTGCGGGGGAGTAACAGCAGGAGAGAGGGCATGCCCTCAACTCCTGCCTGTGGCTTCCAGCAGCATCTGGTGGGCCACTGTGTGAAACGGGATGCTGGACTAGATGGCCCTTGGGCCTGATCCAGCAGGGCTGTTCTTGTGTTCTTAACCAACGCTGGAACAGACTAAAGGTCCACCTGGTCCAGCATCCTGTTTCCCCACAATGGGCAACCAGGAAGCCTATAAGCAAGGCATGGATGCAATACCCCTGCTCTCCCCCCAAAAAAAAACTACTATTCAGTGACATACGGCTTCTGGAAGTGGAAAATATTAGACTCAGTCAGGATCTGAACACAGGACCTCCCACATGCAAAGCAAGAACAATGCCTTAGGGTAGGGCTACAGAACTTCCACTCTCCAGCTGCTGTTGGACTACACCTCCCATCAGCCCTGACATTTGGCCACTGTGGCTAGGGATGATGGGAGTTGTAGTCCAACAACAGCTGGAGAGCTGAACAGCAGCAGCCCTGCCTGAGACCAAGTGATCCCACCCTGCAAAGTATATCCAAGTATATCCCCACAAAGTCTAGACGGGCTCTTCTAGGCAGAGATGTGCATGAACCTGTTCGAAGGCAGGGAGGGGGGGAGATATCTTTAAGGACTGGGGAGGGTGCACTTATTCCCCCACCACGTTCCCCCCACCGGCACTGCAGTGTAAAAGGGCGGTAGCATACCTCCCTGCCGCCATGTTGCGCACGACCAGGGTATGTGTGCACCCTCCGCAGTCCTTAAAGGTATTCACCCTCGAGCCGCACCCCGCCAGATCTGTGCACATCCCAACTTCTGGGCAACCCACTCAATGCATAGTTTCACTTTGCACGCCTCCCTCTTCCTCTCCGTACCTTGATCTGTTCTTTCAGGTATTCTGCTCGGCCCATCAGAGTCTGGATCTGCCAACACAAAACCCCATTTTATGTATATTAAAACGTGTACAGCCCCCATCTTGAACTAAACACGACCACCACTCCTGCAAGAAGCATTATGGTAGCCAAGCAGAGGCACCTGGGCATTCTAGCAAGCCCTGCCCTGAGCCCAATGGGGTCCGAAGCCCCACCCTGACGTTGTCCGGGTATGGGGTTAGCCTCTTCAGAAGAATGCTGCAGTCATCGGCTGGTGCACTCCCATGGGCCCTGGATCTGGCTGTAGTGTCCACAGTTAGCGAGACACGAATCAAAACAAAAGGAAAGACAAACAAAGCATCAACACACACACAAAGAGAGTCTTCATCTCACACAAGGGATAACCAATGCAGCAGAAGTCCGGCCGCACAAACAACAGAATTACATGGTGCCACTGATGCTGGGGCTATACCACTTCAGACTGGTACAGACTGGCAATATCTATTGATCCAATTTAATGTTGCCCCTGCTAACTTGGCAAAGAGGCACCTTTAAACGTGGTGATTCTCTTTATTTAGCAGGGAGAGAGTAACTGGCCCTATCCACCCCCAGCACAGCATCCCTCTAGTGGTTGTTGCTGGTGTCTATCTTTCTTTTTAGATTGTGAGCCCTTTGGGGACAGGCATCCAGCTTATTTATTTATTATTTCTTTGTGTAAACTACCCTGAGCCATTTTTGGAAGGGCGGTATAGAAATCGAATAGATAGATAGATAGATAGAATGAAAATAACCGAGAAGACAGAAAACTAACATGGTTCTAGATTAGAACTCCTTTCCCTGACAGTCTAACTTTCTAGATCCAATCCAATCCCATCTTTATTACGGTCGTAGACCAGAGTACAAAAACACAAAAAAGGACACAGAAAAACAGAAAACATAAGAACAAATATATCAAGATCAAACATTTAAAAACCTGAACGGATTTTACAAATTATATAACAGCACCTGGCCACTCTATTAATGACATTCTCATCAGGATTGGCTAATAAAAACTTCAGATAAAAAGTCATCGGGATGTCCTATAAAATCAGTCAGCAAAGGGGAAATCAACTCTAAACGGGCATCCCTAGAAAAATCACAACATAAAATAGAATGCGTGCTAGTTTCCACTTGGCCTGTACCACAGGGACATAGGCGGGTGGGAAAAGGATTGCCTTTAAATCTACCCTCCAGAACAGCGGAGGTAACTTTCTACATGCAGGGAGCTGAGTGGACGTGAACAGTACAGAAACCAAACCCCATCATTCCCATAGGCACAAGGTTTCAGTTATCGCGTTTTTGGCATTTGCGGTGGTGTCGTGGCCTATAACCCCATGAATAATATTCAAAGGGCTCCTGTACATTGAAAGATACAATCTTGCCTACACCCCGCCACCGCCCCCACTTGCAAGGTGAAGGAGTAGAGTCCAGCAACAATTGCACTAGGTCATTCTGCTGTTTGGGCAACTTAGCACAACCCCATGCATGTCGATTATTCATTGTGCACACAACAACTCTCCTCTGTGCATTGCAGCTGATTGCCAAGAACCAAATTCAGTTCTACAGACAGAGTAGATGATACACACCTCAGCATGCAGCAGCTCCTTTCTCCTCCCCGCAGGCTCAGCTAGAGATTGAAAACCAAGCATTAGACTCTACAACAGCAGGAGCATTTATTTTATAATAATTGCACACCACCCCAAACTAACATCTCTGGGCGGTTGACAACAACAGAAAACAAATTAAAGCAATTTAAAAACCACAATTCTAGTTCAGAACATAGGACACTGCCATATACTGAGTCAGACCATTGGTCTCTCTGCTCAGTATTGTCTTCACAGACTGGCAGCAGCTTCTCCAAGGTTCTCCAAAACCGGATCAATGCATCTCTAAATCAATGCATCCTTAGAGACTTTTCAAAAAGGTGTCAGAGATGGGGAAAGGTACATTGGTACTCACCGTGAAGGTGTCTTCTGGCTGGTGTAGAAGAGGTCACCCAATGTGGATTACATCCCTCCACATGCTCCAGAAGGCAGGAAGTAGAAAAAACTCGAAGGCCCTTAACCCAGTGCATGTGGGCGGATACCTTCAGTACCTAAAACAGCTCAAGCTTCAGAAGATACAACCATAACATGAAAAGGAACCACAACACTATGCAGAAGGGATGGAAGAGAAGATCAACAAGACCCCCCCTTCCTAGGTCAGAGATCCAGTACACACAAAAAACCCGGGTGGGCCTTGGGTGACCTCTTCTACACCAGCCAGAAGACACCTTCACGGTGAGTACCAATGTACCTTTCTCGGCTGGTGTAGGAGGTCACCCAACATGGGAGATACCACAGCATCAACCATGGGAGGGAAAACATACCCCCCAAAACTAGATCTACTGACCCGGAAGGACCCTCTGAAGGACCCTCCGACCAAATGCTGCCCTGGCTGCTGCGTGTTCATCCAATTTATAATGTCTGGAAAAGGTAAATGGAGATGACCATGTAGCCACCTTACAGATCTCCTCCAATGACATCGCAGATGACAATGCAGCAGATGTGGCCGCCGATCTTGTAGAGTGAGCCGTGATCTGACCAGGCACTGGCAAATTCTGAGACTTATAAGACTTCACAATACACGACTTGACCCATCTAGCGATGATAGCCGCTGAGAACTTTGATCCCAACTTGGATGCTTTAAATGCCACAAACAAAGCATCAGACCTTCTGAATGACCCCGTTCTACACACATAAATTTTCAACGCTCAACGGACGTCCAAGCGATGCCATTCCTTCTCTGTGGGATGCCATGCGTCTGGACAAAACGAAGGGAGATAGATATCCGCTGCTCTATGGAAAAAGGAATTCACCTTAGGAGCAAAGGAGGGATCAGGAATAAGCCGTACTGAATCCTCAGAAAAAATGCACAGACCACTCTTGATCGATAAGGCCTGTAACTCCGAGACCCTCCTGGCCGATGTTATGGCCATGAGAAAGGCCACCTTCCATGATAACAGCTGCAAAGAGATAGAATGAAGTGGTTCAAACGGTGGAAACGGAAGACCCCAAAGGACTATATGCAAGTCCCAAGACAGAAATCGATGACAGATGGGCGGAGACAGATGTGCTGCCCTTCTCAAGAACTTCTGCAGTAGAGGGTGCTTCTCTTGAGAGGCACGATGGTGCGGAAACAGCATCTGAACCAAACACGCCGCCTGGCGCTTGAGCGTGTTAGGTTTTAGGCCCATGGAAAGCCCATCCAGGAGAAAGTCCAACAATTCCCTCAACTTGCACCTGTCCGCCTGCAGCGTACGCCAAGCTGCCCAACGTAAGAAACTGCGTCAAGTAGACTGATAAATCCTGTTGGTAGAAGCCTTCCGAGACGCGAGGATAGTATCAATCACGCTCTCCAACAATCGTTCCCATTTTAGGAGTGACTGCTCAGCTTCCACGCGGTCAGCTGTAACCACTCTGGTTCCGGGTGAAGAATTGGACCTTGCTGCAGAATATCTGGATGGCACAGCAGTCTGAGAGGCTCTTCCACTGCCAGAGCAACAATTTCAGAGAACCAGGGTCTCCTGGGCCAATATGGCACGATCAGAATCAGAGAGGACCGGGAACCCCGAAGTTTTCTTAGGCAACGAGAGAGTAACGGAATTGGTGGAAAGGCATACAGAAGAGATGGTGGCCAGGGTGTCAATAGAGCATCTATCGCCTCCACCCCCTTTGTCGGGAAGCGTGAATAAAACCTCCGCAGCTTGGCGTTTTCCCTTGACGCAAAGAGATCTATGCACGGTGTTCCTAACCTCTCCATCATCCTGGACCACTGGCCCTGAGCAGACTTGTTCAGACAGTGCGCCCCCCAGCCCGACAGGCTGGTGTCTGTCATGACCAGGATCCTTTCTGGTTCCACAAATGGTCTTCCCTTGTCGAGGTTCCCCCGAACTGTCCACCACCTGATTGCCTCTCGCAAGTTCCTTGACAGGGAAATTCTCTTGTCGCATTTGAGGGTGATTCTGTGCTGAAAGGGAAGAAGAGCCCATTGTAACTGGCGAAGGTGAAGCCGTGCCCAGGGAACCGAATCCATGGCTGACACCATGAGCCCCAGGAGCCTTGCTAACTTGAGGATGCTGGTATAACATTCCCTCAGGACCCTGTGGGCCGGGGATGATAGGACTCCCATCCTGTCCTCTGGCAGGAACAACTTGCAAGCCGAAGTATCCATAATGACGCCCAGATGACGAAGGCACCGAGATGGAATCAGGTGACTCTTGGCTACGTTTACCAAGAAGCCGTGTTCCCTCAGCAGAGACAGTGTCCTGGACAAGGCGGAGCTCACAGCATTGGCCGAGCTCGCTCGAATCAGCAAGTCGTCCAAATAACAATAAAGGTAGATTGCCCTCCGTGCGAAGGATGGCTACTAAGGGACTCAGCACCTTCGTAAAGACCCTGGGAGCCGACTAAAGGCCGAACAGCAACGCTCGATACTGAAAGTGCCTCCCCATGTAACAGAAGCGGAGAAGAGGACGACTGTGTAGATGGATAGGGACATGAAGTAAGCATCCTGAAGATCTATGGACACCATGAAGTCCCCGGCCTGCAGTGCCTCTGAGATGGTGCGCAGAGTTTCCATCTTGAAATGCCTCTTTATAACGAGTCTGTTGACAGGGTGCAGGTTCAGAACCGCTCTTGCGGACCCATCTTTCTTCGGAACCGTGAAAATCACAGAGTAGACGCCCCGGCCCCTCTGGCCCAGGGGCACCTCCTCGATGGCTCCTATTTCCACCAGGTGTTGAATGGCTAGGAGAAGGCCTTTGTGTTTTACGTTGTTCTTTGACCTTGGTGTGAGGAGGAACCTGTTGCCCAGGGAGGCTGGAGAGTTCCACTCTGTAACCCTGCTTTACTATGGAGAGAACCCAACTGTCTGTAATGGATTCTTTCCAGATGTGCCAAAAGTCCAAAAGTCGAGCCCCCACCTTGCTGGTTGGGTTGTCAGGACTGCTGCTTGGGGCCCCGAGATTGGGGGGTGAAGGACTGGCAGTTCTGAGGAGAAAAGGACTGCTTGCCCTGTCCCCTAGACCTGTTCCACTGCGGCCTGAAGGAGCAGAAAGAGTCCCTCTGTCTGAATTGCGGTCTGAAAGCTCTATGGGCCTGGGGTGCCCTGCGAGGAAAGGCCTTATCCTCCTTTCGCGAAGCCGAGGGCAACACCTTCCTCTTGTCCTGGGTCTCAATGAGAACCTCCTTGAGAGCGTCATCTCTAAAAAGCTTCCCCACCATGTAGGGGACCGCTGCCAGGTTAGCCTTGGAAGTGTTGTCGACCTTCCAATATTTGAGCCAAATATTGTGCCTGGCCAGAACTCCTGCACCCAATGCTCGAGCTGAGAAGCGCACACTGTCAAACGTATCATCCGCAGCGAGGGCAGCCGCTCTTTGTAAACGAAGTAACTTGCGGCACATCCGAGATTCATCAGAAGGTGGGTCATTGAGGAGTTCATCAATCCACAAAACCAAGGCCCTAGATACTAGAGAGGCTGTAGTATCAGCTCTGATGGCCATAGCAGATGACTCGTGGGCCCTGCGCAGGGCTGCTTCCGCTTTTTTGTCCACCGGATCCTTAAAAGTGGAATCCCCATCCTTGGGAACCACCACTCCACTGAGGAGGGCTCCAAAAGGGGCATTCGTGAGTGGGACCTTCAATAGGTTGAGTGTCTCCTCATCGAAGTTATAGAGCTTAGAAGCAGACGCTGGAGCGCAATTAGCGGTGGAAATGGCAGACCATTCCTCTTTAATAGAAGTAGTAAACCCCTCAGGCATAACTGCCCTGTATTGCAATGACTTTGAGCGGGGCAGAACCAGGGAGCCCTTGGAGACTGGGTTATCCTCCTCAGGGATAACAGGCTTAAGACCCAATGCCAACAACGACCGATTAATGATAGCCTGGGCGTCCTCCTTCAGGGATCGCCTCTGACTTTGTTCTCCAAGCCCCTGCTCATCAGGGATTTAGCCCTCTTCATCAGACGATGAATCCAAGACGGGGTCCCCACTCCCTCTGCCAGCTATCGCACCCCGGGGCTGCAGGACATCAGGAGACTCCTCCCCTGACTCCTCGGAAGAGTGGAGCCCCCTAGCACTAGAGCAAGAGGTAACTCTCATGGTGCGCCTGAGTCTCTTGTGGATTGGGGACGCATCTCGGGAATCCGAAGAGGAGGAAACCTCCACCAGCCTCTTAGGCGCCCTTTTAGCACCGCAGCCAGAGATCTCTGCATCGCTTCCTCAACCCAGCCCTTTAAAGCCACTGGATCCACGGGGCTTCCTGACCCACCCGCGGGGGCATCGCCAATAGGGCTTAAAACAGAGGGAGAGCCCCTGTCTACGGACTGTTGCTCCTCATCCCCACACCCCCGTGAGGGCCCCGGTCTCACCAGTACCAGGCGCGCCGGGCTGCCGCCATCACTCTGGTGCCTAGCAGCGTGCTCCACCTCTCCCTCGAGTTCCGCTTGTCTGGGGCTGGAGACCTGCTGCCGCTCCTGCTGGGGCCCGCCCGCAGATTCCCTGGCTGGGCGTCCGGCCGCAGGCGATAGGAGTAGCGGAGATAGTGAAGCCGCCTCCTCGCCTGTACCCATAGTTGCCCGCGCGGGCGAAGCCATCCGATGCCTTGAAACGCCCAGCGAGAGCTCCCTCTCAGCGCGCTTCTTCTTCTTTTGCTTCTTGCGTGGCGGCGAAGACGAACAGAGGCAATCGTGCCCGGGTTCAGACCCGGCATCCACACCCTGGCCCTCGTGCTGGGGGGATAGCCGCTGTGGCCTAATGGCGCCAGCAAGGCTCCCCCTAATGGCCGTCATCTTGTTCGCGTCCTTTGAGCCCTCTCGGAATTTTGGCGGGAAAAGCCGTTGTTGGGCCGACTGCTCCCTGAATGCAAGCAGTCCCACACCCTTCTTTGCAGCCATCGGACAGAGGGCCGTCACAGAGTGAGAGGGAGGAGGGGGACGGGGAGACAGAAGCTAATAGTGGCAGGCAGGAGCAAGTGGAAAGGAAAGGGCAGGCCGAATTTTTTAAAACTTTTTTATTTTGAAAATACAGAGAGAGATGAGCTAGGAGAATTACAGAATAGAAACTAACTAGATAAGGAGCAGAGAATACAAGAAAAAGACAAAGATCACGAAGCGAGCTGAGCAAGTGAACCTCCTGGAGTGAAGGCAGGAAGTAGAACTGAAGGTATCCTCCCACATGCACTGGGTTAAGGGCCTTCGAGTTTCTTCTACTTCCTGCCTTCTGGAGCATGTGGAGGGATGTAATCCACGTTGGGTGACCTCCTACACCAGCCGAGAAGTTCATATTTCAGCAGGGAGTGCATTCCAAAGTCTTGGGGTGGCAACAGAGAAGGCCCATCCCTGAGTAGCCACCAGATGAGCTGGTGTCAACTACAAATTGACCTCTCTAGATGATCTCAATGGCTGGTGGGGCTCATGGCCAAGATGGCGTTCTCTTAAATACCCTGGGCCTAAGCTGTTTAGGGCTTTATAAATTACTAGCTTTAAGTACCCAACTTTGCATGGGCTTATGGTGCAGGTTTCTCTTTCTCCATATCCGTTTTGTGGCTATACCTGTTGTATATCCGCCTGTCTGTCTGTGCAAGGTGGTTGTCGGGGTTCCTGGTTACCCTATGTTACTTGCAGGGTCCTTTGCAAAGTGGGGTGCAAGCTTCTCTTTGTGATTGCATCCATATCCATTGTGTGGCTATACCTGTTTTATATCCATCTGTCTGTACAAGGTGGTTGTCAGGGTCGCTGGGTCTTGTGGTAGCCAGCCTGACTTGTCCCCTTAGCTAAGCAGGGTCTGCCCTGGTTGCATATGAATGGGAGACTTGATGTGTGTGCCCTGTAAGATCTTCCCCTCAGGGGATGGAGCCGCTCTGGGAAGAGCATCAGAAGGTTCCAAGTTCCCTCCCTGGCAGCATCTCCAAGATAGGGCTGAGAGAAACTCCTGCCTGGAACCTTGGAGAAGCCGCTACCAGTCTGTGTAGACCAGGCCTGCTCAACATAAGGCCTGGGGCCCAGATTCGGCCCACGGAGACTTTTTTACTGGCCTCCAGGTATCCTGCAGCAACATAGGAGCTGGAAACTGCCTTATAGCAGCAGCCTAGGCATGTTTTCTCAGAAATATGTTCCATGGTGTTCCCAGCGAGGCTTACTCCCATGTAAGCATGCCTAGGATTGCAGCTTGAAAGCCACGGCAATTTAGGGAGAAGAGAGGACTTGGCATTTGTTTGGGGCTGGCCTGCACTCCAGGGGCCCCACAGATTGAGCAGGGACAGGACCTATTCCCTGGCCACTATCCTTGGTTAAAACTATGGGCCCATTGACAGGGGGAAGAGATCCACAAGTTTTCATTTTAATGTAATAATGTGCTAAAAATTGCCCTCGGCCCCTGCAGGCCAAGTTGTGGATGGTCTGGCCCACCAGGGCATTTGAGTTGTGAAGCCCTGGGTAGACCATACTGAGCTAGATGGACCAAGGGTCCGACTCCGAATATGGCAGCTTCCTATGTTCCTACCATCAGGATCCGACTGGGCCTTTTTCTCTCCCTTCTCACACTCCCCGCTTCTGCTAAAAGGCAGACCCAATCTATCAGGGCTGCACAACTTTGGCCCTGCTGCAGATGTTGGACTACAACTCCCATCATCCCTGGCTGTTGCCAGGGATGATGGTAGGTGTCGCCCCCAAACAGCTGGAGGGCTGAAGCCGCCCAGTCCTGGAATATATCCAGCCTGCTCCTGACAACAACCAGTCCTCACCCCCCAAGGATCCCACTGCAAGTGGCCACTTACCAGCTAACATGAGCAGCAATTCACCCAAGCTCTGCTGGTACAGATCCAGGGTCTCACTGTCATCTTTGCCTTCCTCCTCCTGGAAAAGAGATGTGGAGAGCGCCATCAGAAGAGGGCTTCTTTGAACAGAAACACATGCAGACAGAGCAGGACCCGATGGAATGAAAACAGCCCCTTCCTGGAGATGGAGAGGAGAGCTGGTCTGGTGGTAAAGCAAGCATGACTTGTCCCCTTAGCTAAGCAGGGTCTGCCCTGGTTGCATATGAATGGGAGACTTGATGTGTGAGCACTGTGAGATATTCCCCTCAGGGGATGGAGCCACTCTGGGAAGAGCATCTAGGCTCCAAGTTCCTTCCCTGGCAGCATCTCCAAGATAGCGCTGAGAGAGATTCCTGCCTGCAACCTTGGAGAAGCAGCGGCCAGTCTGGGTCGACAATACTGAGCTAGATAGACCAGTGGCCTGACTCAGTAGACAGCAGCTTCCTATGCTCTTCCCTGCAGATGGGGCCGGCACCCTCCCCTGCACCTTCTGCAAGTGCTAACAGCCCGCAGGAGCAGTGGTAGTGGTGGCGGCAGCAAAGGAGACAGGAAGGTGGTGGCGAGCATTTCCAGCATGCAGCCTCCCACCTCATCACTGGGTCATGTGCTGCTGGGGGGGCCGCTGGGCCAAGCACAGGCCCGTGGCAGATGGCGGGGGGAAGCCCGTGCTGGTGGCCCCTGCCACGACATTAGAGAATATCACTGCCCCAAAGGAGTCATGGAACATAGGAAGCTGCCTTATACTGAGTCAGGCCATTGGTCCATCTAGCTCAGTATTGTCTACCCAGACTGGCAGCGTCTTCTCCAAGGTTGCAAGCAGCAGTCTCTCTCAGCCCGATCTTGGAGATGCTGCCAGGGAGGGAACTTGGAACCTTCTGATCTTCCCAGGGCATGTCCCAAGGCTGGTGCCTAGCACTGAACCCAAGGATTCGAGAGCTAAATCCTGATCAGCCTGGGCTCACATGAAGCTCTGCTTTCTCCAAGGAGAAATTCCCGGAGGAGAACCTGCTGGTCCAGCTTAGATGCTTTTAAAGGACACTGGGCACAATTATGGAGATGAATTTCCAGGACGGTCAGCTACAGTGGTCACATGGAACCTCCATTTTCCAAGGCAGCATACCTCTGAAAACCATTTAGTGGGGAGCAATAGCAGGGGCTGCCACTTATATCCCACCTTTCCTCCAATCAGTTCAGGGCAGCACACGTTTCTTCCTCCTCACAACAATCCAGCATAGAGTCATGGTTAGAGTGTTGGACTAGGACTGGGAAGACCTGAGTTCAAATCCCCATTCAGCCATGATACTAACGGGGTGATTCTGGGCCAGTCACTTCTCTCTCAGCCTAGCCTACTTCACAGGGTTGTTGTGAAAGAGAAACTCGAGTATGTAGTACACCGCTCTGGGCTCCTTGGAGGAAGAGCGGGATATAAATGTAATAATAATAATAATAATAATAATAATAAATTTATGAAACGCGTGAAGCCCCCACCCCAGTGGCTCACCTTTGCGACAGCAGCAGAGGCTACCGCCAGGGCAGCATAAAGACGGGGCTTGTCCTTGGACATCTCTGCAACCAGGGGAAAAGAAGCATGAGTCAGGGAGTATCGGACACTAAGTTAAGAGGCAGAGATCTTGGCTGTACATGCAGGAAAAGGAAGGGGACATAGAAACAGAGGAAGCTGGCTTATACCAAGTCGGACTGTTGGCCCATCCAGCTTGGTATTATCCACATCAGGGGTTCTCAAACTTGGGTCCCCAGATGTTGTTGGACTACAACTCCCATCATCCCCTGCTGCCACAGCCGAACCAGGGAGTGACCCCAGGCCCTTCTGCAGGCAAGCAGATGCTCTACTGCTGAGCTAAGGGTGCGCCAGATGAACCTGGGAAGCTGATTACTGAGTCAGGACACTGGTCCATCCAGCGCAGAATTGTCCACACTGACTGGCAGCAGGTCTCCAAGGTTTCAGGCTCGGAGATCTTCCCCAGCCCCACCTGGAGATGCTGCCAGGGAGTGAAAGCTGAGACCTCCTGCATGCAAACAGATGCCCTACCTCAGAGCTACGGCCCCTATCCCCGAGGAGCAGAGGGAACTGCTGTATCAGACAGTCAGACCACTGGTCCATCCAGCACAGAAATGTCTACACTGACTGGCAGCAGCTCTTCAGGGTTTCAGATGGGTTTTTCCCAACCCTACTGGAGATGCTGCCAGGGATTAAACATGGGACCATCTGCACACAAAGCAGGTGCTCTACCCACTGAGCAATGCTCTTTCCTTTTGCCCATTTCAGGGTGCCGCAGGCCTCTGCACGGGCTTCACATCGGCTATGTGCTCCCTGGGCATTCTTAGCTACTCCACGGTTAAGCCTCCAGCCTTGACTTGCCCATCAGTAAAACGGGAACAGTATTACTCTCTCCAACATGGCTGTGTCGGATTACTCTCTCTTGTACAGGACTGTGAAGCCGGAGACGTCAACTACTGGGAACATGCGGAAGGTAATGACATGCAACCATAGATAAACATATGCATGCACATCTCTTATTGACGGGCCGCCTCTAGGCTAATTAGTCATGATGAAGCGCCACCGAAATCAATGAGACAACTCAGTCGTGACTAAACCCGATGCCATTAACCACAACAGGACACAGCCGGAACTAACTTCATCTGGGGGCTGCCCGGTGTTCATGGAAGCCTTTAGAAATGGGACTCACCCAGGCATATTGGAAAAAAGCGGTGGGGGCGGGGGCGGGGTTGTGTGCAAAGGAAATTGCAGGCAAAGACAGACGTACACAGATCCAAGTGGTCGCACTACCACAGTAAATACGGCAGAGAAAAGCAGCTCGTTTGGGCTAGCGGGGAAGCAACTGTGGTGGAGCAGCGCCCCCTAGTGGCGACAGGACTCGCTAAAACGACCAAGTATTATTCACTTATAGGGTCCACTTTAGGCTAAAGGCGGGGTGTGTGTGTTTTTTCCCCAGGAGAAGGCCAGCCCCTTTGCCTGCTTAGTAGGGTCGATTCCTAAACTGGGTGCCACGGAAGGGCCTGAAGAGGGTTCTCTGTCCCAAAGGGGGCTCACAATCTAGAGAGGAACACAAGCACCAGCCGGAGGGATACTATGCTGGACAGAATACAGAGAGTTGCTCTCCACCACGCTAAAGATCAGAGAGAATTGCCATCTCCAAAAGGCACCTCTTTGCCCAGATTGAAAGGAAAGGCCTCTTGGCAGAATGAGATCACAGACAGATCAAGGCTCAGCACCAGGCAGGTTACCAGCTCTTGCCAAAGACGCAAGCCCGGATTCAGGGATCCAGCTGGGAGAAAAAAGCTAAATTCTGCCAGACCTTGGGAGTGATCCCTCCTCCCACACTCATCACTCTTTCTCAGTCCCTGCCAAAAGAATAGATGGAACAATAACAACAGACATCCTAATAATAATGTCTTAAAGGAAAAGTTGTGCCGTCGAATTGGTGTTGACTCCTGGCGCCCACAGAGCCCTGTGGTTGTCTTTGGTAGAATACAGGAGGGGTTTACCATTGCCATCTCCCACGCAGTGTGAGATGATGCCCTTCAGCACCTTCCTATATCACTGCAGCCTGATATAGGAGTTTCCCATATTCTGGGGAAAACACCAGCGGGGATTCGAACCAACATCCTCCTGCTCTCTAGGCAAGTTGCTTCCCTGCTGCGCCATTAGGTGGCCTTTTCCCCCAGAGAGGAGAGTATTTATTTATTTATATTTACATACACTAGCACCCTTTGTCCTAAGACACTAGGGTGGTTAACAAGAAAATTTTATACACACACACACACACACACACACACAGAATAAATACAGCTAAATGTTTTAAAAGCACAAAGGTCAGCTCCTTGGCCTGGATAAAAAGGGCAGTCTTCACTTTCCTCCTAACGGCAGGGAGCTAGGGAGCCATGTGGGTCTCAGCTGAGAGCAAGTTCCACAGCCTGGGGGCCATCACCAAGAAGGCCCTGTTCTCGTGTGCTCAGTGAATGGACCTCAGCAGGTGCCAGCATGTGGAGCAGAGCCCTCTCGGCCGATCTTGTCAGGGGGTAGATTCAGCTATGGGCAGGCGGCACCGCAAGGTATCCGGGGCCCAAGCCATTTTTTTTACATAGTGAAAGGAAGGAGAAAATGTGCTGGGCTGGACAAGGACAGCTGCTCTCCTGATGCTGCAACTAAGAGAGCTGTCACTTCACTGGTGGTGCAATATCAGTGTAATCCTATCCCATTATCGGTGCAATACTATCACATTAGCCTCTAGCACTTTGCTGTTTTGCTACAACAGACTTGCACAGCTTCCCCCTGCCCCTGCCCCTGCCCCCCCCAACCTTCAGCCCCATTCTGGGAGATACCTTTCAGGATGTCCCTGGCAGGGTTGCCCTGCTGCAGGAGGGTCTTGTTGTTGGACGAGACCAGCACTTTGAGCTGCTCTGCCCGCGAGATGTACTGACTTACCTAAGCAAAGGGAAAGAGCAAGAATTAGCACAAGGCAAGACCTCTGACTCAGAGATGCCGGGGAAGAGCCTCACGGGAGAGGCAGCTGGCCCTGCTTTCAAAGCCAGGGTTCAATTCAGACAGGCGCACTACGGGAAAACCTCAGAATCTGCTGCATGGGAATGGTCTGTTCTGGGTTCATGGCGTGGATAATGGAACCGTGAATATCGAGGCATTGGGGCAATGGGCCAAACCATTGCTTCCCCGGGGTTCTAAGGTTTGCTGTCAGCTTCCCCGGGGCTTAATGCTCCACTTTCCCAAGCTGAGACACCCCCGCTCCTGGGCTTAATGCTCTGCTTGCCCCAGCAGAGAGAGCCCCGGTGTGGAATGAGAAAGAATTTTTATTATTGTTGAAAATAGACACTGCACACAGTATGATCTAGGATGGTGGCTCACTGCATGAACACATATGTAACAATGTAACTTTGAAACTCGCATGTCAAGATTTGATTGGTTTCTGACTCTGAAACTTGTGTGTTAAAATTTGATTGGTTCTTAGGGCTGAATGTTGACGCCCAATAACTTGTTTACTCGTGTGTATAAAAGCTTATGAGGAATGTGAGGGGGGTGGGATTCTCTGGCAACGCCATGAGGCACTGAGAGTCCACCACCAGCTGGTTGAATAAAAAGGTGTTTATGCTTCCTTCAGCCATCTTTGTCTTCTGGTTTATGGGTCTGGGGTCCTCCTCAGGTAACATAAACTGGTGCCGTGACTCGGATGGTCAGCTGGTGATTACCTGCCCACCCGGTGATCCCTTAGGGTCCTCTCCCGCCGCGGGCGAGCACCCTTCAGGTGCCACTTCTTCCATTGTAAGAAGGAAGGTTTGAACGCCGGCGGTGTGAGACTACAGATCTTGAGTCCACCGAAGACGGGCGCGAACGAGGCACACCGACGCAGGGGTCCGGACAGGTGAAGTATTGGGAGTCCCGGGACTAATAAGGAGACCAGGGAGTAGCCCGCCCTGTGTCAGAGCCGCTGCAGGCAGAGGGCACTGCCTGGAAGCAGGACCGGCCCTGGGAGGAGGAACAAGGGAGGAGTTGGTGTGAATGTGTGCGGTTTGAAAGCTTTGGTGAGTGCAGAGGGGGCCTCCACAGGGAGAAACCCACCATGAGTGTGGCCCTGCATTGGCAGAGGCGGGACTCCTGAGTAGGTTTGCCGTTCCGGCGACGGGCGGCAACTGAAATCGGAGGTGCGGCTTGTGAGTTGTTTGTTTAAAAATCCCTATTTGTGTCTCACTGCGTGGACCCCTTACCCGCAGTCTGTCCCCCCCCCCCAACTGTCTGTTTGTCTGGAGCGAAAGAGAGCACACTGGTAAAGAAAATGGGAGGGAAAGGCTCAAAATCCACCACACCCCTGAACTGTATGCTGCAGAACTTTAGAAAGGGCTTCACAAGAGACTATGGTGGCCCACCATGCAAGACAGAGATTCTAGTCAGGCATTGTACTTTGAATTGGCCAGCACAAAGCTCGACCTGGCCGGCAGATGGGAGCTTTGAAATAGAAGAAATCCGGAAGGTCCACATAACAGTAACCGAGAGTCACCCTGACCAATACCCATATATAGATCAGTGGATGCTAAATGTTATAGAAAACCCGAGCTGGCTGAGGGGTTGCAAGAAGAAGCAGGAATCAAAAACTGTGTTGGCGGTCCAAGTAAAGAGCAAGCCCTGGAAAAGGGAAAAAGGGCCCCTCACCCCTTCTCCACTGCCTGCCAGCTTGCCACCACCACCCCCTGAACTCTTGGAGGACGGGGAAGATCACGACCCACCACCGCCACCCTATAATCCACTGTACCCAAAGCTGCCAAAACCTCCCACTCCTGGTGGCCCGTACGAGTTGAGGCTAACAGAAGAAAGGGTTAAGGAGTATGAGAGAGGAGAAAGGGAGGAACGGGAGAAGCGTGAAGAGGAACGCAAGAGGGAGAAAGAGAGAGAGAGGCACGAACGGAAGAAGCGAGAAGCAGCGGAATGGGAGACACTGGAGGAGGCGACCAGATCGGGAATGTTGATGGCCCCATTGCGAGTCACGACTTACTCAGGGGAAAAGGCGGGAGAAATCCACACCCAGTACCAGTATGTGCCGTTTTCATCTGCGGATCTACTGAACTGGAAGCGGACAACTAAGTCCCTGAGTGAGGAACCGGGAGAAATGATAGCACTCTTCGAGACTATCATGCGCACGCACTGCCTGACCTGGGGAGATGTCGAAACACTCCTCATGACTTTATTGAGTGCAGAAGAAAGGGGCCATGTACGTGAAGGAATACAGAAGGCACTGCAAATGGAGGCCGGACGGCCTCATGCAGATCACGATCTGGAGGGGCTTCAGAAGTTGTACATGCCAATGAAAGACCCTGAATGGGACCCTGGCCAGAATAAGAAGGAGTTGGATAAATACAGAGCTTTTGTAATGGAAGGATTGAAGATAGCAGGAAGAAAGACCATCAATTTGGCTAAAGTGTCAGAGGTTTTGCAAGGCCCACAGGAGACACCAGGGGCGTATATGGAACGGCTAAAGGCGGCATATAGGCAATGGACAACGATAGACCCAAATGACGTGGGAAATCGAAGACAGGTCAATATGACCTTCATTGCCCAGGCCCAGAAGGACATTAGGAAGAAACTACAAAGGAAGGAGGAAGCAATGGACATGCCAGAAGAAATGTTGTTGGGATTGGCCAGGAACGTGTATGCAAACAGGGACACAGAGGAAGAAAAACAACAAAAGGCTGCAGTTGTAATGGCGGCAGCCATTAGAGGGGAAATGCCAGGAAGAAGAGGTCGAGGCGGAAGTGGCGGAACAAGAGGACGAGGCCAAGGGGGAAGAGAAGCGTACCAAGAGCGGCTCGGACGTGATCAGTGTGCAAGGTGCAAGAGACACGGTCACTGGAAGAATGAATGCCCAGAGAGGCCAGAGGAAGAGAGACTGGAAGGGGGGCGCAGGCCCACCCGGATGATGGCAGAACATGTGGAAGATAGAGAGTGAAGGGGCTAGGGTTCGCTGCACCATTTACCATTCTCCCCAGAACCCATGGTGACTTTGACAGTACAGGGGAAGAAGGTGCCATTCATGATTGACAGCGGAGCCACCATATCAGCCATTCAACAGCCGATGGGAGAAAGGACAGCACTCAAATTGCCAATACAGGGGGCCATCGGCCGCAGCAACTCCAGGCCCATTTTTGATGTAGATGACTGCAGTTTAAAGGGAAATACCTTCAGATTTGTATGGCTCCCTGATTGCCCTATGCATTTATTAGGAAGGGACATTTTGTGTAAATTGCAGGCCACCCTGACATTTGCGAAAGATGGAAGTTTCACCTTCGAAACACCCAAGGGAGGGGAACTATGTACAATAGAAATGCCCAAAGAAAAGGCTTGGAAATGGAAGGCATGGTGGGACGGGAAACCAGAGGCCACCAAAGTCCTGATAGTGCAGGACGTAGCCGGAAGTCTTCCAGTACCACAAAAGGTTTGGGCAGAAAGCGGAGGCATTGGACTGGCAGTTAACCAACCCCCTGTATGTATTAGAATGAAGCCAGGAGCTGAGCCTGCAAATATACCGCAATATCCAATTTCTGAAGAGAAAAGGCGAGGGATACAGCCCACTATAGCCACCTATTTGAAAGAAGGGATTTTGAGGGAATGCCGGTCTGCGTGGAACACTCCACTATTTCCAGTGGAGAAACGGGAACCTGGACATTACCGACCAGTGCAAGACCTGAGGGCAGTAAATGCAAGAGCAGAACCCATGGTGGCGCTAGTGGCTGACCCTTATACCATCATGAGCAGAGTACCAGGAGCCGCAAAGTGGTACACTGTCTTGGACATTAAAGATGCCTTTTTCACCATTAGACTGGCACCTACGTCAATACCTGTCTTTGCATTTACCTGGCAAGACTCCCAAAATAAGCGGACCCAGCTAAGTTGGGCCAGACTAGCCCAAGGATTCATACACTCGCCAACAATCTTTTCAGAAGCCTTATCCAGAGATTTGGAAGATCTAAACATCCCTCTGGGAGGGGCAGTGCTGCAATACGTGGATGACATTTTGCTAGCAGCAAATACAGAAGAAGACTGCAGGGAACTCACCCTTGAAGTGCTGAGAAGACTAGCGGTCTGTGGATATAAGGTGTACAAAAGCAAAGCACAATTAATGCAAACCACTGTGGACTATCTAGGATTCCGGCTTGAAGGGGGCCAGAGATACTTGTCAGGAGAAAGTGTGGAAGCAATTTGTGCCATACCAGAGCCCAAGTCCAGACGTGGTTTGAGAGCATTCTTGGGAATGACCAGCTACTGCCGAGTATGGATACCGGGATATGCCCAGATCGCCCAACCCCTATATGATGCCACCCAAGGAGAAGGGGAGATGCAGTGGGGAGAAGAACAAAGGAAGGCATTCCAGGAATTGAAGGACATGCTGACAAAGGGTCCTGCTCTAGGCCTCCCAAATCTCATGCTACCATTCACGTTGTATGTAGTAGAGAGGGGAGGCATGGCCAAGGGCGTATTGGCACAATATGTTGGAACGAGTATGAGACCCTGTGCATATCTCTCTAAAAGACTGGATGCAGTGGCAAGGGGATTCCCGCCGTGTCTAAGGGTTGTGGCAGCGGCAGCAATGCTTTTACAGGATGCAAAGAAACTCACTTTTGGGGCAAAGACCGTAATTGTTACAGAGCACTCAGTGAGGACACTGTTAAAAGAAGGAACCATCAAATGGATGACCGGATCTAGGCTGATGAAATATCAATTGATGCTACTGGAAGACCCTGAAGTTGAGCTGCAAGTGGCCACTAACCTGAATCCTGCCTCGTATCTGCCAGATGCATATACAGAGATGGGTGAGACTCATGACTGTCAGACGTTGCTACAACAGACCTGGGCAGTCCGATCTGATCTGCAGACAGTCCCATTGCAGAATGCAGACTTGCAGTGGTTTACAGACGGATCCTCCTTTGTGGAAGATGGGATACGGAAGGCAGGGTATGCCGTGGTGAGCTTGGTGGACACCATAGAAGCGCAGCCGCTACCCACAGGGACATCAGCCCAGTTGGCAGAATTAATAGCAGTAACTAGAGCTTGCGAAATGGCAGAGGGACAGACCTTGAATCTATTCTCAGACTCTAAATATGTACATAACATGGCACATGCCTATGCAGCACTACACCATGAAAGAGGCATGTTGGACTCAAAGGGAAACCCAGTGAAATACCAGCAGCAAATCCAGGGGTTTATGGATGCTATGCAAAAACCCAAAAGGCTGGCTTTCATGCATTGCAAAGGACACCAGAAAGGAGGGGGAGAAGTAGCGAGGGGCAATCGGAGAGCGGATGCAGCAGCAAAGCAAGCAGCCCGATCAGCTGAGATGATAATGGTGTCCCTCATTCCCGACCTAGCAGCCCTAGAGGAGGATTGGAAATATGGAACGGAGGATGAAAAGTTGGCTGAAGCGTTGGG
Source organism: Hemicordylus capensis (assembly GCF_027244095.1). Taxonomy (NCBI): domain Eukaryota; kingdom Metazoa; phylum Chordata; class Lepidosauria; order Squamata; family Cordylidae; genus Hemicordylus; species Hemicordylus capensis. Next base: position 18,840,110 of record NC_069666.1, on the reverse strand, counting down.
AGCCAAGAGGCAAGATGGAAAATGGATAATCCAAGGGGGGAAAACACTGGTCCCTCAAGAGCATGTGGCAAAGCTGGTAGAAGGCTTGCATGAAGGAACGCACATGGGAGCTGAAGCAATGTATGAACTTATTCGGAAGAAATATTATGCACCAAACTTGTCTGCCCACACCCGCCAGATGGCAAGGAAGTGTATTGAGTGTGCCAAGGTCAATCCCAATACCCGGCCCCAGGGACGGGCTGGGCAAGTAGCTATGGGAGCAGGTCCCATGGACATCATACAAGTGGACTTTACAGAAATGGTTCGACAGGGGCCTTATAAATACCTTTTGGTCATAGTATGTACACTAACTGGCTGGGTAGAGGCAAAACCGTGTAAAGCGGAAAGTGCTCAGGCAATGGTTAAGTACCTGCTTAATGACCATCTACCTAATCACGGGCTACCGATACAGATCAATTCGGACAATGTGGGGGGCGTTTGTGAGCAAGGCTGTGCAGGACGTATCCAAGGCTCTGGGGATACAATGGAAACTCCATTCAGCCTGGCACCTCCAGAGCTCAGGGAATGTAGAGAGAATGAATCGGACCATCAAAGATTACCTAGCAAAATTAATGGAACTCACACAGATGAGTTGGGTGGCCCTCCTGCCATATGTGTTATTCAAAATAAGAAACACCCCAAGAGGAAAGGAGAAACTAACCCCATTTGAGGCTATGTATGGGAGGGCTTCACCCATCCTTCGCATGGGAACTAGGGACCATCCCCCAGCGACAATACAATGGGCTAAAGTCTTGCACAATATCCGGAGTTCCCTACAGGAAAGCATTCCAATCCCTATCATAGACCCTGTACACCCTTATGAGATTGGAGATTGGGTATGGGTGAAGAAGTGGAGGACAGAACCTTTGAGGCCTAGGTGGGGAGGTCCACATCAGATTCTGTTAGTCACACCAACTGCTTTGAAATGTGCAGGAATAAAAGCGTGGGTCCATCATACCAGGGTTAAAAGGGCTGAAGCACCGGTTACGTGGACTACACAGAGGATTGGGGAAACAAAGCTGAAGATTCGACGTATACCCTGAGTCTACCCCTTGCTACACCCCACTGGAAACGGGTGCACGTCTTGGCATGGGTCCAGGGTACAACTCAAGATGTCCCTACTGTGAGCCCAATACCGGAGGCGGCCACTCTATGAACGGACCACTGACCTATTGCAAAGGGAAGAGACGGGATATGTTGTTGTAAAGCTAAAAGGGAATAACTCTTCCTGTATTGCTGTTTATTTTCCTTTGATATTTGTGTAATACCAAATGGCGACACCAATATTGGCTAGGGCAGCCTCACTCCATAGGGAAAGAAGACATATGATTTGGCTAGGGTTGACCATACACGCATTAATCTCAGTTACACAGGGACAAACGAGATTCCACCCCGAGGTACGAGGCCTTCAGGCTATAGTACATGCCACCGGGTTGAGGAGTTGTTGGGTATGCACACATGCAGATGTACACTCTGAAGAACAAATCGCTCTAATAGGTGGCCCAGTACCCCTTACATGGTGGATAAAATCCCTTAAGACTGGGATGCAACTGCCATACCGTCCACATAATTGGTTTTCTGTAGGTATCCCCGAGTTTCAAGTAGAAAGCTGGTTGCAACACCCAATCTGTATAGAAAATAAAAATGGTACAGGGCAGCACCTGGGAAGTATCCCACATGGATATTGTGCCCATACTTGGTCATTTGATTCAAAGACAGGAGAATTTGCCCCCATAACAGAAAATTATGACTCACCCCAGGAAAAATGTGAAGGGGATAGCTTATACTTGAAGGATATTCCGTTACAGGGAGGAGAATATAATAATACCTCAATCACACTCTTTAATTTTACATTTGAAGGTTGGAAAAATGAATCAAGAGAAATATGGAATAATACGATATATGTGCATAACCGAATGGGAATTCTGATTAATAAAACTGCTACAAGTAGTGGAACCTGTAAAAATGATACGTACGTTTGGAACACCCCTTTTGGGCACTTGTGGCTTGCTACTGTATGTGCACACCATAGAAACTCCAGTAATACCCATGAATGGTATGGGGGGGGGGGGCAAAAATACGTCAGGAACCTTTAGTTTAAATGACCAATGCAAAATGAAACAGCAGAAGGATAAAAGTACATCAGACACCTTCTTGACCCTTATCTTAAAAGAACCAGGGATGTATTGGCTTTGTGGAAGGTCAGCGTACAAAGCACTACCCCCTGGCTGGAAGGGTCGCTGCGCACCATCCTATTTGGTCCCTAGGGTAGAAAAACACAGTCAATTGAACGCTTCAAAGGTACTGAATCTAGGAAGTTTGTTACATCAGCCAAAGAGAAATGAGAACCTGATAGTCATCCAAAATACTGGTTTCCATAAAGCCTGGCGGGCAATATTACCAGGTCTTGGAGTACTGGAATTGGAGAGAGGTATTGTGAATGTTTCCAAGGAACTAGAAAAATCCTTCGGTGTAACCCTTAGCTTGTTATTGGATTTGCAAAGTGAAGTAACTTCTCTGTCACAGATGGTAATACAAAATCGAAAGGCCCTTGATATTCTGGCAGCCCAA